>NC_134702.1:30919534-31267034 GCF_043290135.1 Rhipicephalus microplus
AGAGCGTTACTCAACGAGCGCCTTCAACTTCGACAAAAATCGACGACCGAGTTCACTGACCTAATACACCGGGCACACACTTTTTTTTTCTTCTCGTTCATTCGCAAATATAGTTCTTGCTTTACCCACTTTCATTTTTTTTTGTTATTTATTGGGTCGTTCTACACTCTATTTTGCCGGGCCTTCGGAGCGAACGAGTGTGAAAGGGTTGCAGGCACGACCGGGCCTATACCAGCGGAGTCCGAAAGCCCCTACCGAAAAAAAAAAAAGGAAACCCCGTTGGTCCCACCACAGCGTTTTTTCTACGCCCTCCATATCAGCGCTAGCGCTAACACGTTGTGAAAAAATCGCGCGCGAGAGAAACTCATATATAAAAAAAAATGTATAGTCGAGAATACTCGGGACTACAGAACTCGCCTCTGTGGAAAAGCCGCGCAACTCTTTGGGTCCCACAGTTCACTTTTCCCCCTCAAAAAAGTGATTGGAAAGTAAACGTCTACAAGCGATGAAGTGCGGGTACAGTGAGGTACAACAAGAGGCACGGGAAATCTATAAAAAAAATCTATACAAATACAAACTGATGGTAAAGAAGAAATGTCGGAAGGAACACCCTCCCCAGCCGTACCCCTTTTAGCGCCAAAACGCTTTTGGTTGTATTTTGGTTCCAGCTTCCACTTCAGGAACAAAACTCCCTCGGGGGACGGAAAGCGAGTGCGTGCATAAAAAATACCGGACGGGTGCCAAAAAAATATATAGCGTAGCCATGAATGAGAAGCGTATGCGTTTTACCCACGGTTCGCAACGTCAGTTACGCTATACGGCATGGACATACAAACAAATCATCGAAGATCTCTGACCATCTTTTTTTTTAAGTGTATCTAGCTGCTAGCGAATGTAGATGCGGTAAAAAAATACTGAAAGGACGACAGTTGGAAACAATACGTTGGACAAGGCGTGTTTTGTTGCCTCTTCGAGTGGGTGAGAACAATGTCACCGCGGAGGCGTCGATTAGAAACGAGCCGGTGGGTGGGTATACGGTCTTTCGCGTTGGTTCTGGGATCGAATCCATACAAACAAGAAAGTTTTTAGAAAAAGGTCCCATTCATTTTTTCCCCTTGTTTCTTGTGTATCGTTGTGTAACGCCAGCCCCATTGTTTGGTTAACGGCAAGCGCTTCTAAGTCGCTCGTGTAAAATTTTCGCCGCTCGGGATGACCGTGACGGCAACGTGGCGGCGAGATGAGCGTGGCAAATGGCGAAGCGTATTGCGACAGCACGCGCGCGTAGTGCTGCAAAGCATGAATCATTGAGGGAACCGTTATATTGTCTATATATGGTACGTATAGACCGATAATATACGGCAAACAGATGTACAAGGGAAGGGATGTTTCATGAAGACGTGAGCTTCGAACGGGTTCCTCGCGTATAACATCGCGAACGCAGCAGTCAACAGCACCTTTTTGCGGTACTTGCCTACAGAGCTGTACTTTGCTAGTGAGAAGCCCCCCCCCCCTCCCTTTCTATTCTGATGACGATTATTTGAAGGCCGCTAGACACTTCTATTCGCAGTTGATGCACTTTGTATTGCCTCGTTGCTTACTATGGGTCAGCAGTGCCTCACTAACTGAAAAACTCTATTTGACCACCCTGATTGATTGATTGATTGATTGATTGGTTGATTGATTGATTGATATATGGGGTTTAACGTCTCAAAACCACCATTTGATTATGAGAGACGCCGTAGTAGAGGGCTCTGGAAATTTCAACCACCTGGGGTTCTTTAACGTGGACCCGAATCGGAGCACACGGGCCTACAACATTTCAGCCTCCATCGGAAATGCAGCCCCCGCAGCCGGCATTAGATCCCGCGACCTGCGGGTCAGCAGCCCAGTAATTTAGCCAGTAGACCTCCACGGCGGGGCTATTTGACCCACCTTACCAAACGATAAACCAACCACAAGGTTATTGCTCACTTGATAAATAAGAAAATGAGGTACTCAGGCAAACAAGGTGTAGCCCACATGGTAACTTGTGACTTCGAAAGATGAAAGTTCGTTGTCCGACCAACGAACTGTAACAGTGCGTAAGATACATGAATGCAGAAAAGTAACGTCTCCCTTGAATATGAACGCTATCGTCGAGGGCGGTAAGAAGTTCCCATAAGCTGCGTATCGTCTTGCAACTTAGTTTGCTATCGTTTGCCTAGACTCTCGAAAAAGCTGCGTATTTCAATGACGAAGTGCAAAGACTTGGAGGACGCTTGAACGTCGCCTTCAAGAGCACAACCGGGTAACGTAACCGGGCACTGAGCGCACCACCCTCTCAACTGCCAGCCTGTCTTAGGTTCTCGGTGGACGCCTCAATCGTGTTGTTAACGAAAGTGAGTGTGCGTAACACAGGTCAAATTAACCTAAAATACCTATACTGCAAGTTGCTCTTTGTTTCAGTTACTTGGCGCAACCCACCCTGGAGGATCGGCTATGAGGCGGACGGTGCCTTCATCAACACTCAGCTATCTTGCTGAAGGAATAGGTTTAAGAATGAATGGCTTACCCCCGTATTCTAGAACGTCCCTTCACTCAACGTTTCACCTTCACTTGAGAAAGCCGATGGGAGCGCTGCCTGTGGGCACGGCAAGTCACTGCATATCAGCGATAATCTGATGCGATTATCGAGTAGCGCGTTGTCATTTTCAGCCGAGCGGTGGCGCAGTGCTCAATTCTGTCAAGTGAAGGCTGGAAGTCGAGTCGAGGAGCGTTTGTGAATACGGGGGTTGGCCCCGTGACCGTTTAATGACATGAACACATAAAAATCAAGTAAAACTGTGAAGTGTCCATTACGCCATAAATGTTTCTGCTATTCAGGGAACCACGCGTTCGCAAGGCAACCCACAAACCTACACAACTGTTCACTTTGTTGCTGATCTTGCTGATAAGGACTAAATATGTCTGAGCTCTTTGTGAAGGGTGGACCATTGAAGCACCTACTCATTGTGGAATCGACATGCTCTAACGTCTAGTGCAGTTCTGCACTTCTCGCATGTTATATTAAGAGTCCTCCCACCGTAAGACTTCCATATAGTTTTTTTTTTTTTTAAGAGCAATTTTATGAACTGGCATGGCTCTATAATAGAACACCTGCTTGCCTCACAGGAGGCCTGGTTTCGTTTCTGAGTCCAACCAAAATGTTATTATGTATTTATTTGCATCTTTCTCAATTTTTCGCTCATAGACGCCGCTACTTTTGCGCTGGCAACATATATAACGACGCCAACGCCAACACTTCGGCGAAGCGAATTACTTGATGCTCTCGCGCTAATATGGGAGCAAATCCAAGTGATCATGCTCTGAGTCACGAATACGTAGGCCGCACGCAAGCACAAACGTTGACCAACGGGCAGATTTTAAGAAAAAGTTTTGCAGCTCGAAAATATCTCAGAGCCCAACTCAAATTGTGCCGATAGTCATAGCACCAGAACAAAACGACGACACAGAGACAAGAAGGACACGAAAGACAGTGTGTCGTCGTTTTGTTCTCGCGCTATAACTATCGTCATGCCGTACCAACTAGCCCAAGCTGCCACACTTCAAATTGTGTTATCTACACAGGCGCCCGAACGAAGACTATGTAAAATGGGAGCAACATTGGCCCAAAGGCAAATAGTGCTTGCCGTTTATAGTGTGCATTTCTGTCGTTGTGATAGCCGAGTTGGAATACAATGCGAGTGTGTGCGCTGGGGATTCGCTTTTGTCTATAGTCTGACACTCAGTTCATTTAAGTACATGTTGCTACGGCGGTTGTGTCGTGGTTACTGTGCCCGGCTGCTGACGTAAAGGCCATGGGTTCGATCCCGTCAAGCACAGTCGCATTTCGATGAAGGGAAACATTAAAGACCTGCATAGAGCATGGGCCTAAATAGCACGTCAAAATTTATGTGCACGTTAAAAGGACATCTGATATTGGAACTTTCCGGAGCCCTGTACGCGGCGTGACTCACAATCATGCCGTGGTTTTGGCACGTAAAAAACACCACGTGTTATTATTACTCTACCATTCTTTCTCGTAGTTTAATAAGGAAGAAGCGAAAAGAGGAATCGAAAGCGCTGTAGTTCAAGATGTGAGGCTTGACAAAACAGCATGCTCAGATCGTCAACGCGAGACAAAACGCGTAATCGCTACTGCTATAATTCGTTCTTATCGTGATCGTTACAGATACTGGCTTTTTTTAGTCGACCGGTGACCATCGCACGTCCCTATTCATAATGAAGCATTGTTTCGAAGCACATTCATTACTTTTCTTGAAGCGCTATTCTCTGTCGCACCTTGAGGGGACGCAGTATAGGAGAGCCCCACAATGCTCGACTCTTTCTCCGAGCCACTCCTAGCAAAGATAACGTACGGAATAGTACCTAAAAGCGGTTAAAATCAAGCTTTATATATCATCAAGCTTTGCTTTGTTTCATTACGCACACTGCTCATATAGCGCAACGTTGCAGCCGTTAGCGCTGTTGTGTATACCGCATTCATGCATGTATTCTCACCCACAACGTCCACCACATCCATTTTTGCGTTCTCACGAAGTTGTTCTTCGCTTTGGGCGCGGAGAACATGGCCAACTAGACGCGTTGGACTTCTTTTGTTTGTACTAGCAATGTTACCGATGCGGTTAGCACAAAAAAATATGCGTCGCCATATAAAACAATACGCAGCCTTTCCTTTTTTTATCCCCTCTCATCACAACAGTCGGTTTTTTTTAGGTCGCCAACTTTTTGTTTTTCCTCTGGTGCGTCCTCTCTAATAAAATACGCAAGAACAGCACGCCGTATGATTCCGTTCACTGTGTTGTCTATCCTTCATTCATAACAGTCTTGACAATAACAATAAACCAACTGTTTCATCTGCTTGCGAACGCTTTTTTTTTTTTACTTTCTCGACTTTTGCTTACGCATTAAGCAGAAATAAACAATGCTCAGATGCCCGCGTGTCCCGTAACGACCATTTTGAAAACCCTTGCCCTGGTCGGAAGAAGCGTAGATTACGTAATCCTAAAACCCATTCACTCGTCGAATGTACCATTGTTTCAAACCTGCCCACAAGTGTTCTCAGTTTCCCTCTCCCCGCCCAACCGCTCCTCGTATGCGGGTGTTTACCCACAACAGGGCGCGTTGCATCTGCAAGACCACCTTCTTTTTTTCCTCCTTTTTTTTTTTTACTCTATTTCAAGTGCGGCAACCCTCGTCGCCCAGTATTTTTTCACCCGTCTCCCATTTGTCACCTTTTATCGCGCTTCTGCAAAGCCCATAGCTGTCTTTCTCGGGCTGCATGCGCTATAAGCGTATCGCACGGTATAGTGGACATTCAAAGTACACCGAGGAGATAAGACAATGAGCTTTTTCACCGATGCTAGAGCACGTAAGAAAAAAAAATAGCTGACTCCACTCATAAAAACAAAAGCTTTAGCCACGCTGTGTTTAAACCCCCGTGCACCCTTTCTTTTTTTCACAACCCCGAGTCCTACCCCACTCCCTCGGTTCTTTTGTTCTCATTTTTTTCATTGTTCTAAAAAAACCGTTTCACGCGTGGGTCCGCTCTTCAACAAAGATGAGATGCATCTCAATGGCCGACATCAGTGACCACAAATCATACGACTCCCTTTCCCACCTCTCTCTCTCTTTCTGGCTCTATGGCCTCTGTTTCTCTCTCTCTCTTTCTCTCTTTTTATCCACGTCAGCGAGCCTGTAAAATAAGAGCTGACAAAAAAAAGTGGTGCAGGTTCGAAGTGTACTGACACGGTAGAGCTGCAGGAACAGGTACAAGAAAAAAAAATAAAGTGTACGATTTGCATTTCAAGTTGATCTGAACAGGCGTTCGATCGGAGTGCTCTGTTCCTTTTTTTTTTATTGATGTGTACATACGAACCCCTGCGTGTCTACAAAACAGGCGTAACGGAATACGAGTGAGTAACACGAGGACTAGAAAGAACAAAAACAACATATCTTTTGCACAACAAGTAAACAAAATGTGAGAGAAACGCTTAGCGAACCGAGCCAGCCGCAGTACCACCCATCAGATTGAGAGCATTGTTTCGTGTTTCTTTGCTTTCTTCTCATTTTTTCTTCTCATTTTTTTTATTGTAGACGCGAACGTTAGCGAACAAACGTATCGTCTTCCTTAAATTTTTTTCGACGCTTTTTTTCAACTCCACGCGCAGAGCCTATGTATGATGAAGGACTTCGGCGAGAGAATACGGATCGTATACGCCACTCGAAGCGAACAAATCTATCGGCCTTTTGTCCGCTTACGACATCATTCGCTGCTATTGGATTGCTCATTTGCTCTCTACACAGGTTCTACGCATTCATCTTTTTTTTTTTACCCTTTTATAGAAAGTCAGAAAGCGTTTTTTATGAGTTATTTTTTTTTCTTTACTCGCCAGTATTGAGAAAGAGGATGTTCGCTATAGGCGTTACTCAAACGAACTAATAGACGTTCCGTTCCAGACAAGTGGTTCGTACGACACCGGGCTTACAACCACTCAAGTCAAAAAGGCGGTCCATCGATGCTCGAAAGGTTCTTGCCGGAGAGTAAGTGGTAACATCTTAACTTTGAGCAGGTGAAGAAGAAATGTAGGTGGCGCGCGCGGCAGAGTGGCAGTAGAACATGCGCTTCTTGACTAAGAAGAAAAAAAAGGAGGTATAGGAAGTACGTTGGCAGCACTTAAGGATGTCGTCATATATTGAAGGCGGCGCGGCCTTTTCGCCACTCCGTGCTTACTCAATAGCCAATCAATTCCGTATTTGTCGTATATGCATCCGTTGAATTGGCGCTGGTCGGAGCGACGTCTTTATTTCGAGCCTTTTTTTGGCTACTAGAAGTCGTTGCGCCACCTGGATGCGCTTTTACCATTGGTATCGCATAAAAAAGCCCGAATCCTGTCGAAGCGTTCAATGAGAACGCACAGCAGTGGCAGTGAAATGGAATTGGAAATGAAGACGCAGCTGCCGTGACCGCCGACAAATTTAGATCGCGTTCATGCTGTGTTTGCTGTCGAACTTTTTCTGTACGTCGCACCTTCTTTTTTTCCTCGCTATACTCATTCTATCCTGTATGCACTTAGTGACGTTTGTCAACGGCCAGGTATGCTCGTATTTCAAAGAACAAAAACGAACCGAATGCATTCGTTTCTACCTTTCTCGAACAGGCGCTGCCTGTAAACGAAATTTAAAAAAAAAAGCGACGCAAGCCAATGACTTCAACTCACAACCTCTGTCTTCCGTTGCGGTGGCAATGGAACGAGCATTGTGACGGCATGCGTCAATTCGCTCTACGACTGTAACGATCATTCGGTTTCCTGCGCACTGCCGAGGGGCGTTGCCGATGCACGTCGGGAAGGCTGCTTCGGTTGATCGGCGTGCATTAACGTTAGCTTAATAGAACAAAGCGTCTCGGAGGTCAGCGACACCGACACCACATGTCATCAGCTGCCGTGCCAATTGAAAACGACATGTCGCCTCGAATCGTTGTTGAGAGCAGGGTAACGCTGGAATGTACAGCGTCGGTAATGAACCACTGAAAGTGCGCCACCATTGTCGGGATTCTTTTGAGGGAGCGTACAAGCTGTAGTGTAAAACTGCTTGTATCACGCGACAGGTGTTGCCAGTGGCTGCCAACGACCATCGGTGTCCGCTCTTTTTATGCAGTTCTGTTGTCTCCCTCAGAAAAGTAGCCCGTTGGTTCTTGGACAAAGACAGGTGTCTCGGACGTGGCTGGAATTGAGCAGCTGAGCGGTGAACATTACGACGTACACAGAAAAAGTTCGACAGCAAACACAACATGAACGCGATCACAATTTGTGGGTGGTCACAGCAGATGCGTCTGCATTTCCGATTCCATTTTACTACCACTGCTCTGCGTTCTCATTGAACGTTTCGACAGGATTCGTGCTTCTTTATGCGATAGAGGTGGTAAAAGCGCAACAGTCGCGCAACGGCTTCTAGTAGCCAAAAAAGGCTTGAAATAAAGAAGTCGCTCCGAACAGTACGTGCCACTTCACCCTCGCAATATTTTCATGACCCCCATTGCCACCATCTGTACTGTCTGAATACTTTGTAGGTTGTTATCTTGAAGAAAGAAAACCAGTGTGAGAGTTCACAATACGTTACTTAAGTCCACCGTACACGACGTAATAAGGTTGCTTTTAATTTTCTTTCTCAGATTTACTCATTGAGTGTTGGGAGCATATTCCAACTAACCAACGTGGATGTTGCAAATCTAAGCGATACACTGCTGCATTTACAACAGCAGTCTGTTCACACGAATACGAGTATATAAGGGTGCTGCAAGGGTTAGAGTCTAACATAAAAACATAACCATAAGCGGACAGATTCACAAAATTGTTGAGATGATTATAGCCATATGTAAGTTAGTGCTGGCTCATCTCAGGTACTTTCTCTTTTTCCTTCACCTCATTGATAAGCTTGTGGTTGCGTTGATGAGACAACACAAGAAATGCTCATCACAATCCCATATACCAGACACCATACTGAGTCTGAAAAGGGAGGATTGGAAAGCATTATTTCTGCAAAAACCGTCGTCTGGGCTTTACGTATTATTATTCTGTGACTTTCTGGTCAGCTCCATCCTTCTATCCTTCTATCCTTCTATGATCGCTTCTATCCCCTTCGTGGAAAAGCCCGCCATTGTCGACTGCAGCGCTTTATTATGACAACAGTTGGGGTTTTACGCCCCAAATTTCCGGCATCAGCAACAGTGGAAAATCCTAACATTGACGATAAATTATGACAAGCAGCACTTTCAATATCGAACCCCTACGATCACAAATAGTCTACAAGTTCTCATAGATTTCAGTGCCATATTTTCTAAAATCCCTATCAAGTCCACCCAAACGCGCCGTAATAGTGAGTATGCTTACTAAAGCTTCTGTGCTTGATTTCTAACAAGTTATTTATGAATTGGAGGTACGTGAAATTATTTCATGGTTTATGTCAAGTTGCATAACAGTGCGGGCTTTTTTCCTCGATATCAACCTTCGTGATAACATTCTTTCTAGTGTTTTATTTGGCATTTTGTAATAAAACCGTGCTCATTTTGTTGCCTTATTATGTTATTTCTGGAAACACATCTGTCATATATTGAGACGCCCAGCAGTCTGCATGCCAAACTGTATTTAGGAGCAGAAGCCCCTGGTCAGGCTATATAGCCTACGGCTCCGGAAATTTTGGCCACCTGAGGTTCTTTAACGTGCGCCTAAATTTAAGCGCGCAGACATCTAGTATTCTGGCTCTATCGAAACCCAGCCGCCGCGTTTGGAATTAAATCACGTGACCTTCGCCGTCAGCAGTGGAGCACCACCAGACCCCCACGGAGGTTGTCAGGGCTTTGCCGGTAGTTCTTATTGGTAAGGAACATTGTCGAAATTGAACAGAGATTCGCTTTGAATTCTTGTTTAGGCGCTGAGTAAATGTACTCGCGTACACGTGCCTGTCCAGAATGATTGGTGTTCAGGTGCTCACGCACAAATGTTACAACACCTATTATCGGCGAAAGCTATGGAAAAAGCCGCTCCCTCTTCTTGCATTTTCGTGTTTTTTCGACCATAGGTAATAGTAACGAAGCACAAATTTTATAGAGGGAGTAACATAACGAAAGAAAGAGAGATCGCAGTGGGCTGTTTTCAGCGATAAACGGCTAGGATTCATTTTTTTCTCTCTCTCCTTATAACGCATAACCAGTGGTCGGGGGGTCATTTGCACCTCTGCACAGCCACTGTTCACGCCCGCAGGCGACGTCTCTAAGTTTAGATTCGGAGTATATAGTGTGTAAGAGGGGTTGACGCACCTCGCAAGGACATGAATCAACCGCTTAATAACCAAAACCGAATAATACAACCGAGACTAGGGTAAGCACGGTAACACGCTCACGAAGCAGCCATCATACTCGCTGCGCCCCCCCCCCCCCTTACGCACAGAAGCACGTACCTTAGTCCTCCCTCCTCTTTTCATGTTCGTCCTTCACTTTACCTCTTATTTCGAGCCTCGGCATAATTATACGCACGCTAACCCGACTCGGTCCGTGTCTGGAGACTGCACCCCCCTTCGCCCCGTCGCGAGCCTCCCTGACCTCCACAACGCGTACGCAGTCCCAAAACGGCGTTTCTCAAGGAAACGTCGGTCGGCGACCCATTACCCGCGCCTCTCGCTTAAAGGGGAGAAACGGCGCACGGTGTAAAGTGCGTCAGCGTGTATAAGGAGGGAGAAAAGGGGGGGGGGGGGGGGGTCCGCATTTTGGCGGCCGATATTATCGCTTCGATCCGGCTCGAAATCGGTGTTCCTATGCAGAATCAGCTCTCTAAAATTTTTCCCACACGAGAGCGCCTACGTAGGACTATGAGAGAGCGCCGCCGGCAGTTTTCGGCGGAGAACAACGCTCAGACCGACGAGAAAAAAAAATTAGAAGAGTACTCTGAAAGGGAAAGACCCGTCCGCGCCTATAGGCGTCGTGAATGCATACCGCATCCACTCGTGCAAGGCTTGTGGTCCTGTATAGAGTGCAAGGTGCGACAACCGCAACGCAGGAATACCGTCCCAGCATGAGATGACAACGATATCTGCATTAAACTTTTTAGAAGATACTAAATGAACGTGTGTTATCGCTCCAACAGACCTGTGGAACAATCTCGAGAGATCGGCAGTGCTGCTGCGGCAATCTCATTTGCCAAGGCATATTTGTCAGGGCTTGTTAGTCCAGGCGCTCGGCAGAAGCTGTAGTGCCACTCTCAAACTAACACTTCTGTTACAATTAATCTCTCGTAACTTCATAACATTTCAACCATAACGCACCACACCATCTGTTCAACATGCTATTATCCGATTTATATATTTACTATTTCAATCTCCTTTGCAGCCACAGTAAAGCCAGACCCCTTTAATTTAGTTGTTCACCGAGATTCTCAACAAGTATCGCTATGGCGCTCATGGGCCACATTTCGCCGTTGCGCCACGTACAATACACAATCGCATCAACGACTGACTTCGCGCGCTTGTAGCTCACCATTTACAGTTTCTCTGGCTCCCGCAGTTCGTCGTAGCATTCTCTCGGCGCCCTTAGTATTGTGCTTCAACATTACAGAAAGTGCTTGGCATCTCTAATATATACTGTACGTCCTTACCTTCTCGGGTTTGGTACATGCGCCGGCTGGGCGACTGTATTCACGCAATGCGGCCCACTACTTGGCATCTGCATTCTTTAGAATGTGATCTCGCAGTGTGTCTGCACGACGTCATCCGACGGCGCAATACGTAAGCGCGTGCAGAAGTGTTCGGCCTGCCTATGTGGGTATAGAGTATATCAGCAACATTTCAACGTGTATCATATACATACAGTGATAACATTAAAGTTAACGATTAACACCGACGTGGAAACTGCTTACGCATGAAAACTGTCCGGGCAAACGCATAGTAAGCGCCTACCCAATTGTGTGAAATTACATAAGAAACAATGGAACTGAACGATACCAAACAACTAAAAGCTGTAATATGACATTTCAACTCAAAAGGTTAGTATAGCCGTTTCCGGCCGCTCTTACACAAACGTCGGTGTTCTCGCTTAGAAATCAGTGATTAAAATGAATGACGCACAAGTAACGCGTGGTCAGTATACACACGCTTATGCGGCTATATCAGCATGGATGCCCAACAAGTGACGGCTAATACTTATGAAATTTCAGGGTGCACTGGGAGTCTTCCTCTCATTGTTTACAACCAAAGCTGTTTTGAGACCACAACAAGCGTCGCGTGTGGTGCCGTAGTTGTCCGCCGCCGCCGGTTTCCGTAACTACTATCGCACGAAATAAGAAAAAAAGGTAGTAAATAAAGAAAATTACTGCATATCCACGGAGTGAATGATGAGTGCGGCGAAGCGTCTGTCCCTAAAACTAGCATCATTCTATGCAATTATATACACAAAATGTCATCTACTCAGCAATTCTTAAACTATAGAGGTGGCTACATACATATAGCATACAAACTTGGGAGGCAAGGACTACAACTTAAGAAGCTTCGCCCCTGAAACACCAGGGACACGGCGGGTTTCGAACCCGGGTACCCTGCACGCCAGCCCAGTATCCTAGCACTGAGCCACGCTAGTGCTTTGAACACCGTTGCAAACTTGCCTTAGGCAGGCTTTATGTCGGGAAAGGAATCATGAGTGTTAAAGCGTTTTATAACAGCTAAGAAACAACCAGGCGTCACACAATGTGAATTGCGCAACGAGTGGGTTGTCCAATGCTCAACCCATTAAAAAAGCTTCTTTTTCACCTATTAACTGTGGCGCATATTCACTCGAGGCATAATTCATCATCGTCGTCAGCCACTGCATAAAGAATATGCCCAAATTTCCTTCAAAGTGGGTAGCAAATACCACAATTGTCCGAAGAATAACGAAGGATCGCATATAGTGAATGCCGGCATATACTAGACAAACATTATGATTATTTATGGCGCAGTGGGTTCCCTGCCACTGTGCTCGTAGCAGTCTAACAAAGAGTATTTAGAAAAGCTTCTGAAAGGCCGCTCTTCCAGCTTTCGCTGTGCTGCGCGTTCCGCGCAGGCCTGGCGGTTATTTTTATTACGTGTATAACACGTAAGCTATTTCAAACACGACGATACGGGTCAGTACGTATTATACCTTCCGGCCGCAAGTATAAGGTCTCGCGAGCTTACGCACCGTGGAGTCACATAAAGCGCAAAGCAGGCTTGCTTTAAGGGATCCACGTGAATCGTTGTTGTGCCAGATCAGAGTGGACAAGGGGACTGAATGACGACGCGTGAAGGAGCGCTAACCTTGAACTGAGGCTCATTGGAACGGGCGCAATGCCGAAGGGCGTCACGTCACGTTCGAAACAAAAATAATTTTAAAACTAAGCAAAAAAGAAGAATACATACAATAAAGTGTACAATGTCGTCGTTCCGAACGAAATATACGAAGTTTCGTCTTTGAGCGTCCTTGTATACTTTAATTTGGAGAAAATCGAAGTTATGGGTCTTCGCCAGAATCTAGCCGACTCCCCCCCCCCCCCCACACACACACTAATATTACTTAATTCAAGGGGCTTTCTGGAGAGAGAGAGAGAGAGAGAGAGAGAGACTAAAATAAAAACGCAGGGACGTTAACCTAGTAATAGTAACCTGTTTGCTACCTTGCAAAAGGGTGAGGAAATACACTGATAAACATCTCCTGCCTAAATGCTGGTTATATACAGAAAACCAGCAGAAAATGTCCGGTTTTCTGGACATATCCAGCACATTAAGCGGGACCCACTTAAAATTTTGTGGCTGTAAAGAAGATAGAGCGAGAAAGAGTTAAAAAAAAACAACGACAACACGCACGCAAACACACACACACACACACACACACACACACACGCACCCCCCCCCCCCCCCACACACACACACACCGCAAGACACGGTGCCGCAAGCAAAGTGCAGACGCCTTCAGGCTTCTGTCTTTATCGCACCTACTCCGAATTTTCGCTCGCGGCCAACGATTTTTCGATCACAACCAAAGACGCCGACGCAGACACTGTGATTTCTGCGCAACGAGTTGTTTAAGGCAGTCACGTTAAAAAAGATAATTTCTTGCATCGCTCGTGTTCGCACCGCCATGTCAGACACCAACGGTCACTTTTCATATTTAATGAGACATCTAAGGCTTTCGTCTTAGATGTCTGACGTTTCGTCTTAGATGAAAACCAGCTCGCATCGTACATTAGTAAATGTGGGTTTCATGATGACCACCTCTTTCTCGGTCTTCTATAAGTGCTTTCCGACCGTGGAACGGACTTGCGGAGGCTGGTATATATGGGGGTGAGAGAAGCGACCCCCGCTTTTCCCGCACAAACAGCAATCGCAATTAATCGCACAAGACAGAAGAAGGGGCACCCATTCCGAGAGAGATGGTGGCGGCGGCGACTCTCTTGACTTGTTTTCTTGGTCAGCGTGCGTATAGAAGGTGTGCATGCGATAGCGGGCCTCCATTACACGGGCTGCTGTGTGTGCATGTGTGCGTGCGTGAGTGCGCATACGTTGTTGGGAATGCGCCGATATGCGGGCACCCACAGGTCGTGGCAGCCCTCGTTTATGACTTTCGCGCTAATTCGCAGCAGCGAATCCACTCCACGTGGATGCCTGCCTTTTAATGCAACGACCATCGTTGTGCTGCAGCTATGTTATACGATAAATATAACACTGACTGATCAAAACTGACGCGAAACTACGCAGCTGTTAACTTTGTTGACGGTTCTGCAGCTTATTACGATTAGATGTCTGAGCGCTTTGTGGTGAGTCGGCCTTTGAAACGCCTGCTCGTTGCTCAGTTCACATCTTTTGACGCCCGGCGCTAGTCTATACGCTTCTGACACGCAATATAGGATGCGTTAAGGAGACCCATTCCATTACATGACATTCATATACGGTTTTCCTTTTTCTTTTCAGATCAGCTTCAAGAAATATTGCAGCTCTGTGTTAGAACACCTGCTTGCCACGCAGACGGCTTGGGTCCAATCCTCGCTATAGAATCCGAACATTTTTATTATTTATTAAAGACGATAGTCTTTCTTGGGGACCTTCGACAAAAAAATTTTTGTCCGTCTGTATGTAAATTTGTCTGTTTGTTCGCCCTAACGATACCTCAAACGGCACCAAACGGCCAACCCCATCCGCAGCGCCCACCAATATTGCTCAAGGTGTAGCGCTGTGGGTATGGAATAAATAAATAAATAAATAAATAAATAAATAAATAAATAAATAAATAAATAAATAAATAAATAAATAAATAAATAAATAAATAAGGTGTAGCGTTCACCGTTGTGGAATTGTCAATTAAAAAAGCAAACATTGCGCATATCTGAGGTGCCACAACAACGCTTCGAAGTTTTCTATCTCTGCCTTTATACTAGAAGACACACACACAAGTAACTAACACTAAGGACTGTAGCGTTTAACGCGATGCGCTGACAGTGCAACGCGATGCTCAAGAACGCGTTTCCAACGCTTTGCTACGACGGCACAGTGGTGGCACCTGGCCGTCGCTTTGCATTCTACACCTTATCACCTCCTTGACTAGCGCGTATCTTTCTCCGCGGTCGCGCAACCCTTTGTTTTCGAAGATAACTGCCAAATGGCACTCGTGCCTAACGTGCCTTGATGCGCTTGTTCGCCTTCGTTACACGCTCGAGGCACTCTAACGCAGCGCCTTCAGAATACCATTCACCGATTTTCCTGCGCAGAACATCAAATAAACGTTTTGTTCACTCTCTCCAGACGCAAGACTATTGTCTTTCGACAACATTTACAGTGTAACATGTAGATTCGGGCCAATTTTTTTTATTTGCATCTTTCTCAGTTTTTCAGCCACAGACAATATGAAGTTTTTCGCTCGCAACCAACGACACACCCCTGCTGACGCCGGCACCGACGCCAACGCCGGAATTTCTGGGGAACAAGTGCTTTGACGTGATCGCGTTAATAGATATTGCTTGGAGCAATCTTGCCCATATTAATCACAGCGCTTTCATCGGCAATGCAATGAGTCGTGGAAAAAGAGTAATTATTATCAGCCTACATATAGTGATGGGCGACCTCCTGTACGGTATGCGTATACATGTACACAAAGTCAACAAACACTCGTGAAAACCGATTATGCTTCTCGCGTATACATAGCCCTAACCTTACCATGGTCACAAACCGACTGCTCCAGACGACACACGAAGGTTTCGAAAGAGGCCGCAGCGTTCTCAGGTGAACAACGTACCTCGACAAGAGAATGAACAGTGATCTATTTCCTGCTGTAAACCTGGCGTTGTCCAAGTTCCCAGCCCGTCCTTCGGCACACCAAAGGCGAGTAGTATACATCCGCGTCCTGACTGAGCAAAACGTCTCACACGTGTCCCACGAAGCACGCCACTGAAGATCCGCCTTTCGGATTTCGAGAGCGCCTGATATCGCAGTGCGTGCACCGATTCCTGCCGCCTCGTTACAGTGGACCTAATGTGTCGTCTCTCACGGGACTTCGGCTTTTCGCGACTGAATGGTGCCAATGCACACATCGGTGGCAGTTGCGTCTTGCTGTACACGTTCTCGAATCTAAAATTGAAGGCATAAGCCGCTTGTTTCCTACTCATTAATGCTATTAGATACTTGCGGTAAGCTTGCTGGCGCTAAATATAACGCTGCACAGCTCGCTCGAGTGTGTTTACGACTGGGTCGCCACCAGCCAAGCTATCGAAACGGGTTCGTTGAGCGTATTAGTGCTCGCTTCTCGAGCAGTGCTGACCTGCTTTGCTTACACAGTTGGGCCGCCGAACAGGCCGGAACTTCGGGAATTCTCGGGCCCTCATTATTCTTACTGCCCCATTTATTACGATCGTCTCTCCTTATGCGACCAGTGTGAAGACACGTTATATTATTTCGTCAATTAGTCAATGCATCAATCATCGACCAAGAATATATACGCGAGACACAGCCAAACTGTCACAAGTTGTGTTTCTGCATTTTCAGGGCGGTATATAAGCCCTTGCATCCTTCTTATTTTCTTTGTGTTTGTAGTTCCTGTGATCCGCATTTCTTGTCTAGGCATGAGCTAACCGTCTTGGCATGACTTATAAACAACGAAGTCGTTCTATATATGCTATTGAAATAAAACTTCGATTCGAGAAACTCAAAGCCTCGATTTGTTCTGTTTGACCCACCCCGATTTCTTTTCGCACTATGCATGCACAAAAGCCGCTGCAGTAGTCCAGTGGTTATTATACACGACTGCTGACCCGAAAGCCACAAAATAGAATCTCGGCCTTGCCGGCCCAATTTCCATGGAGACGAAAAGACTTGAGGCCCGTGTACTTGTATTACGTGCACGTTAAAGAACATCAAATAGTCGAAAAATCCGGAGCCCTTCATCATGACATCCTTCAAAATCAATCATGATTTCGGGACGTAAAACTCCAGCAATTATGTATGCATACCGGGCGCATGCACCCAAAGTTTATCATTGACAGATTGCCTGAGTAGGCGTTATTACACGACGGTCTTTTGTTTACATCGGTATCGGTGTGCCGCGATTAATCAGTTGTAATATAGCAGTTAACACATTCTTTGAGTCATAATTCTTGCTTTCCCAATTCTTGAGATTTAACCACTGACCAATACGCGAGGCAGAGAATGTTTTCGAAAACCACCAACATATTCAGTCTGAACTCTGCTGTTCCGTAAGTTCAGATCTCCGAGCCAAGCCCGCTGTGTATAGGCATAATGGTAGCTGGTAAACAGAAAAGTGATATTACTTCAGTGAACGAAGCAACGCAGTAGGATAGGCTGCGGCGGCTGCATTTCCGATGGAGGCGGAAATGTTGTAGGCCCATGTGCTCAGATTTGGGTGCACGTTAAAGAACCCCAGGTGGTCGAAATTTCCGGAGCACTCCACTACGGCGTCTCTCATAACCAAATGGTGGTTTTGGGACGTTAAACCCCACATATCAATCAATCAACGCAGTAGGAGAGTAGAGCGAACACCTTGGCTCCGAAGCTGAGCCCATTGAGATTTATACAGACAAAAATAATAGCCGCGCACCTGGATACTTCATTGCAAATGTAGAAAGATAGTCTTTTTTCGGCCGTACTACACGAGTCTTGGTCTCATCCGCGTAAAGTATGGCGCTGCGTGAGATATGGACGCAACCTGGCAGTGGCAACGCAAAACATGAGCTTGTGCACAACTGAAGGCCACAAACAGGTGGCAGCACCATATTGTCGGCAGAGGGCTTTTTCGTACATAGCTTGGCATTCTCAGCGCAGCCTAGAAACGGTAGAGTGTTTATAATTATGTATCTACGTATTTTCTAGTAAAGGAACACACCACCCAATGCTTACGTATTGATGTGGTGTCTAAGATATGCGTAATATTATCTTTTTGATCAACAATGTTCCCAAGTATGAACGCAGCCACCATTTCAAGAGGGCTGGGCATTCAACAAGTGCTTAAACTTTGGTGGCTGGTAGCTGAATCGTCTGACAGACAGACAGACAGACAGACAGACAGACAGACAGACAGACAGACAGACAGACAGACAGACAGACAGACAGACAGACAGACAGACAGACAGACAGACAGACAGACAGACAGACAGACAGACAGACCAAAATTTTTGCGTTCAAATATGCCAAGAAATACTTGTCTTTAAAAGGCGCACTTTTCATATATGGATGTCTTGCTCGTTATGATACTTCTCAATCAGTTATGCATGCACTTTTTCTTTTCCTTTTCTTCTCTCTTTCTCATCTTTCTTGTCCCCTTCCCTAATCCACCAGCGTAGGGTAGCCAACCGGATGTCTTTCTGGTTAACCTCCCTGCCTTCTCCCTTTTGCTGCTTCTTTCCTCCCTTCATACAAGCACGTTACAGACGGCGCGAGCTCACTTCATGTACATATGTATGCAGAGCCTCATTGGTCCATCATCATCGCCATCGCGAAACCTACGTGCACCATTCCAGTACTCCAGCACTTCAAAGTGGCATTCCGTATACAGTCGTGCCGCAGTTTAATCGAATGTTTACTACATTCGGATTCTGCTTGTTTTAGAACAGCGATTCCCAATGTATACTACCACTTCAAGCGTGCGCGGAAAGCGTCTGGCTAGATGATAGAAAGAGCTAAAAACATCTAAGGTATTCAGACGGCGCCGGTCTGGCGATATAGGCTGACAACTAAATATCAGTAGTGATTTACCACCCGATGTGCTTACTTTGCCCCCGCAAGTTCTATTTTTTCACCCTCTTACATTACGCACTGTTCGCTGTCCTTCTCACACGCGTATTTATTGCTGCTTTCGCCCACACCCGTGAGCCCGAACAAGAGGATGTGCTTGCTTGCTCTACATACCTACACCACGTCGTCAACCCCGAAAAAAAAACAAAAGCTTGCTGCGAACTTCGGGTTATCGCCGAAGCCCCATATACGCACCTGACTCGTGCGCCGGTCTTTTGTCTATATAACTGCGCCACCCTCCTTTCCTGTACCACTTGTGAAGCACAACAGCCTACTAAGCCTTCCGTCGTAAAGTGCCTCTCTGCCTCTCACACGGGCTCAACTTACTCGTGTCGAACACGAGACAATGCACAACATGTGGTGCACTGCTCGCCTGCACGTACAAGCTTCAGAACACTCCGTCGGCTTGGTGTACGCCTTTCAACAAGAACAAAACTGTCTCAAAAAAAGGGGACTAGTTATTTCTGTCAATATGGCTCTTCCCTTCTTAGCAGTGACTGACAATCTTCTTCGGTCTCCTTTCTTTTTCATCGCGCTCACCTCGCCGTCGCATCGGCAGATGGCGCGAGCGGATGAAGACGCCGCGAGGCAGACGCAAAGAAACAAAAGGTGCGACTCTCTTGAGGTCGTCTCACGTGCTTGACGACGACGAGGACGACGGCAATAAGAGAAAGCGGCGCTGGTGTGTGTATGAGTGGCGTCGTCCGTCGGGCGCGAAAAGGCCGCGCCAGTGGCTTGCGGTGCCAGATGGCGAATACGCCCGCGCGAACCGCGAACGAATTCCATTTATGCGTCTCCCTTCCACTCACTCGAACGGCTGCGCGGAAAGTGCGTAGTTTGCCCTTGAGGCAGAACGCTAACCTCCTCCTTCCTCGCTTCTTGAGCGCCTTCTGGCGTGTCCCGCGTAGTGTCTGGACCAGCCTGGTCAGTGAACCCTTCCCGTATATGCCCTGAACCTCGTACGTCGCGCGACGGCGAACCGAAGTGTATACCAGGCGTACTTGCCCGACAAAAACAGAAGAGAGTGGTTATAACTGAACAAATTTGTAAATAAATATTGGGTATTCGGTATTAACGTGACGTGTCTCATAGCACTTCAACTGGTGACATGAAAAATATTTGCGACGGTAAAAAGTCTGCAACTATATGGACACTACGCATTGCGAGATGCCCAACACGATTTTTGAAGCTGATACACACGTTTCTGTAACTATGAAGTTCGGTGGAGCTGTAGATACATAAGTGAGGTGGTTACAGAGGTTACCTAAATTAACTCGCATCATCTCTCGAAAAATACACGCGCGTGTTAAAAGAACGCAACCGACCAGTATTGTTTTGTTCCCGCAGTTTGAGAAACTCAGTGAGCTATACGAATCTATCGGTAACGAATTAACGATAAGTAATTAACTAACTTTGTACGCATTCATTTCAGGGGCGAACCTTCGATGGAACGGTTGTAGAAACTATCGACGACAGCCCTTACTGTTTTCAAGTGATGGTAGCTGCTGTATAGTTCTCATTTCAGGACGGTGTGCGACCGACAAACGCTTTTCGGAGTAGGTCGCGGGTTCGAATCCCGGCTGCGGCGGCTGCATTTCCGATGGAGGCGGAAATGTTGTAGGCCCGTGTGCTCAGATTTGGGTGCACGTTAAAGAGCCCCAGGTGGTCGAAATTTCCGGAGCCCTCCACTACGGCGTCTCTCATAATCATATGGTGGTTTTGGGACGTTAAACCCCACACATCAATCAATCAATCAACGCTTTTCAGAGCATTAAAGCCAATAAATCAATCAATGGATCAATCAAAACCCCACCCCATGGAAGTTCACATGACCGCAACATCGCGCAGATTTCTCTCCTCCTGGGCGACCGCTCAAGATAGCGGCGCCGACGGCACCAACAACGTACACCCCCAAATGAGACGTCCTATGCGTACTTCGCCACCGAGCAAGCCCGGCGTCACGACGCAAGATGCAATCATTACGAGAGGGCCTAGTGAAGCTGCGCTTCGGCCATAAATCAAACAGCAACACGCACTACATGCTTATGCGGGAAAGGAAAACGTGACGGGGGGGTCGAGCCGTTTCCGAGCGCCCCTTTTTTACGTGGAAACGGCATTTTGCTTGCTCGCGTGTAGCGCGCGCTTTCATGCAGATTAGCGGGCGGCTACCGTCGTATACATTACGCGACGTCGCGCGCCTTCGAACGCTCAATTGAAATGCGCGCCTGTCAGGTTGCGCTCTTGACGAATGGTGTTCTCGAGTCGGGCTCCGTTTTCTGGACTCGGAAACGCGCCCGTATCCAGTCAGCCGGAGAAGTCAACAGCGCGTGTAAGGCGTATTCGGCTGCCATGTTAACATAAACGCGGCAGCAGTGCAGCATTGCTTATCTTATGTGGTCCTTAAAGGGAAAAAAAAAGAGAAAAGTGAGCCCCGTAACTGTCTGCATCAGAGTGCGACACCTCAAGAGTAGCTCACAAGGGAGGGATTGAGATGATAGGATTAAAAGGTATGTGCCGAGAGAGGAAGTAGAGAGCGAGGCGCGGGGACAGCGAGCGACGGAAGTAAAGAGAAGATAGGAAAGATGGACTTGGTCGCAGGAGTTCGAGGACGGGGCCCCACTCGGCGAGAGCTAATGTCGGCGTCAGGAAATGGCGTTGGACGAGCCAAGTCAGACAGAGCTGCGCTGTCTTCGGAGATCGGCGTCAGGAGTTGGCGTAGGGCCAGCCCAGTTGGCCACTTGTAGGTGGGCTAGCCTTTGCTTTCGTCTATTCCAGAGGAAGTTGAGTGTAGTGAGATATGCCGAATTTCTGGGCTACTTGCTCGTTGGTTGGACTAATGCCATCTTTGACTGGTTATTTCAGAGTGCTCTAGAGCGCTCTCCTGAGGGAAAGCGGTAGAGAAAAGGAAAAGACACAAGATCACTCTGTCTCGGCAGAGCGCTAGCTCCGAAACGACCAGTCAAAGTTGGCATAGCCGTTGCGTGCTTAATATTTAGTGGACCAGTGGTCAGCAGCGAAAATCATCGAGTTTTGGTGGCGCAAAACCATTTATGGTGATGATAGTTCCTTGGTACGAAGTGAACAAGGAACAATTCTCTACACAGCTTCACTGTAAAATAAAGAAGAAGGAAGCTTTATTCGCGAAGCATCGGCAATGATTGTCGGTGAAAGCGAACAGCCGGTAAATGTATCCACTTATGTATATACTTTAATATTGAATAAATCTTCATACTTATAAAAACCACCACGGTGGTCTAGTGGCTAGGGCACTCGGCTGCTGACCCACAGGTCGTGGTATCGAATCCCGGCAGTGGCGGCCGCATTTTAGATAGAGGCGAAAATGCTTGAGGTCCGCGTGCTCAGATTTAGGTGCACGCTAAAGAACCACAGCTGGTGGAAATTTCCGGATCCCTCCACTACGGTGCCTCTCATAACCATATGGTCGTTTTGGGACGTTGAACCCCAACGGTAAGTAGTTCAAACTTATAAAGGCCACTATAGGAACCAAAGCCACGCCCCTTTGTTTTCACAAGTACGTTTTAAAATTGGTTAGGTGGCTTTAATAAAAATGTGTTGGCCGTCATGATTGGTTGAAGTATTGTCTTACACATTTTTTTAATGTAAGGCATTCCAATGAATTCGGGCAGTTCTACATGTACGTTTTGACTAAGAAAGTGTTCACTTAAAATATGCATAAACATTTCTTGCAGCAGAGATAATTATGAGGCATTTATTGTTTCATTACACAAATCCCTAGAAAATAGTGCGCTCATTCGTAGAAATCACGAGCGCTAATGTTTTTAATGAGATCAAATTCTTTGCACGCAATCCTGGTGTTACGAGCACTATCAGCAAATGCAGCCGGCAAATGCCAGGGAGAACTTACAAACAATTTGTTTGGTGAACTCGACCCCCGAGCTGTTAACTATGCTACATCGGCGGCTGTATAGCCTGGATGGCTATGTATGTATACGCCTGAGCTTATTCCTTCCCGTGTGTTTTTATGGAGTGGCGCGAGCTCCACAAGGAAGCTCTCGCGCGAAGCCATGGAGATGGTTTCAAAATTTCAAGCGTTGCACCCCCCAAAAACTTCCGGTCACCTCATTTACCAGTTCACAACTTCAAAACAAACTAAAAGCGCGTTCTCAATTTTTTTTTCAAGAATAAGAAAAATCTCTCTTTAGTTTTTCTGATAAAAGGAACGTGCGCGAAGTTCTAAGGAATCTCTTATCATTTTTATGTAGCTCAGTACAACATTTATTTGGATATATTTTGCCGAACAAGGGCAGGAAAGTGTACAAAGGGAGAGGGCTATTTTCTAAAGCTCTTCTTGCCCACCGATGCCATTGAGGCACATCGGTAAACCGAACTATCAATAGGGTGTGTTTGTGGCAGCACCGAAAGTCGGTTGACACGAAAGAGCGAATGAGTCCGCTTTGTAGCGACTACCGTATGATAGTGGTCGGTACGAAGCGGACGTGAGAACTCTTACGAATATCAGATAGTGATGGTGAGGGTGCGAAGAGTATCAAGGCAACGGGGATACTGGATTGAACAAACATCCCGCTGATGTGCGGAAGCTCAAGAAACTACTGCGATTAACGTTTCACAAGACCAAAAGTCTCATATATGTTATGCGAACGTGGCTTTCAGCGACATGCCGGCGCGTCGTGCAAAAAGTCCCATACCGCCCGCATTCCTCGTATAGGAACGTGGGCTGCGCGTTCCCTTTGTCCTTGCACCACTCGCGATACTTAAAAAAAAAAAGAAAAATCCCAGCATATCCACAAAGTGAATGATGACGAGTGGGCGAAGCTTCGGGAGGTCATTAACCCCCGTGCATTGCACATTCGATTATGCAAAGCCGTGACAACACGTGTGTACAGTATATTCAAAGTTGTTTATTAATCCCAATGTACATATGGTGTTCAGATGTCCATATGTGTATTCATATGGATATACACGTGGATATGGAAGTCCATATGGATATCCATATGAATATTCATATGGCTAACCATATGCACACCCATTCCGTGTCACGCCGACTGACAGGGGGTATTGCTCGACCATAAGGAACTTCGCCCCCGAAATGTGTAGCTATTGGTGTAGTTCTCAATCCTGCGGTAAATGCTGCTCAACTACTGTGAAACATGAGCGAGTGTGTAGCGCGGGCACCCAGGGATTTCCGTTCATACAGTTGCCTCAGCTCCGTTAAGCTAGCATACCGTTGATGACGTTAATGTTCGAGGTAAGCATGCAAAGTTTTCCCGGAAAGAGTGGAATCTGGTCAGGCAAGTTTCACAAACTCGGTGTGCGACATCCGCACTGCTTTTTGAGGCGCTTTATGGGCTGCCCGTTAGGTTTGTCGTGTCGTCTGCTGTGAGTACCGTCCAGTTGTTCCCCTTCCAGATGTACGACGACGCTGGAGATCTATGACGACAACACCGACGACGCAAGCGGTGGTGCCCTCCCTTGCGCGGCGCGGATGTCAGCGGGATATTTCCGAAGCGCTTTTAGCAGCATCGTGTTAATAATAGTGATTAATTCTTGGTTATCTCTGTCAAATATTATAGTTTACACATTGTTTGTTTACTTTAAACCATTTTAAACGTTGCTGGCGTAGTTTCTTAAGCATTCATTGACCTCCTGGTCTTGAGTGTGAACACGCCAAGTTATACGGTCGAGTGACAAGCCCAGCTCTAAACGTGGTATACACTTAAAATTAAAAAAAAGGCGTTCTCGTTATATGAAGCGCACGGCAAATGACAGCGGGGGATGGATTTCCCGTTTTAGTCGTTTTAAAGCTCCGTGGCCCTGAAACTCTTTTTAAGTAACCATGGATTGATTTCAATGGAAGAGCTTATTACCACACAAATTCAACGCCGCAAAACATTTTTTTAATCCGTCTAGTACGAGCGGAGTTACAAAGCTTTGTCGCACGCTGCAATCGCACTCTCTCTTCTCTCATGCCGACGAAAGCGCTGGAAGCCAAGCAGAGAGGGATGGCAGGGGCAAAGAAAATACGTCAAGCACACCGCGTGAGCTTGATATTTTTTTTTTTCGTCAAATCAGCGGCTTTTTCAGTGCAATCTCGAGCGCACGCCTGGACAAGTCACAGCCTCCTGCTGCGATCTCTGTAACGACCGAGCGCGCCATGTTCAAATCAGCCAATGGCTGATGGATGGCCTTCTACGAGTGATTCTTGAACGTCTTCCGTAATTTTCCGTGGGAAAAGAAAACAATTTTTACCTGACTGACAGTTTATTGTGAATTCCAGACTGCGTGCTGCACTATAACAGTTGGCTCGTGCGTTCTCGGGAGCCTCTGTAGACTCTCGATCGGCAGCGTTTTCTGACCATACTCAAAAAGTGTTGCAGGGCCCCTTTAAGAGAATGCTTAGCTTAAAGACCTGGTGAGTCCCTCTATCTTTCCCCACCATTCAACGACCTGCAGTTCCGACAGCGGAGCAAACCATTACACGAACAAAAATGTTGTTTGCCGTAGGAATCGGTAAAATCTACAGGTTTTCCCACTCACTTTAATCCAAATACCAGATTCAATAATGCGCACGCCATTGAAATAGTCTGAGTGCCAAGCTATTTAATTCATGTTCCAAACATTTATTCCAAGCGTTAACATGCTTAATTCAAGTACCAACATAATTAGGCCACGTGCCAGTGAATTTAATCCAAGTGCCACCATGTTTAATCCAATTGCCAACGACTTTAATTCTGGTGCCAGTCAGTTTAATCCATGCACAAAAAGCAAAATACGGGGCGTAAAAATGGCACTACATATAAAAAGCAGTTCCTGCAATACATAAGACAATAGTTTCAAAGTTGACCAAATCATTATTATTTGTATTCGCTGCTATGGTGTTTGTGAAAAAAAATTATAGTGCCGTTGTTCACTTCAGCTGTGTTTGTACTTTGCTAAGTACAAGTTTGTAGATCAGTGCTTGGCATGGGTGAGGTCATTCTAATAGCAACGAAAGAAAAATAAACAGGAACCTGTTAACGAATATTTTGGGCTCGTTACTAAAGCTCATAATTGGATTTGTATAGCATTACATCACCGGGACAGGTCATGTAATGCGAGAGACTACGGTAATCAGAGTGCCCGCATGCATAGGTATGAAAAACCTGACCATGGGCAGCAATGAGTCAAAAGCAGCTATACACGCTCATGAAATTAGGAGGCCCTCACAGGGCAGAGCGAAGTAGAGATAATTCAAAGAGGTTTTCGTCCTCCACTGCACATAAGACGTGAACACATGATCCTGATGTGGACAACGGAAGTCATATTTTGCATTCATATTAGCTGTTATCTTTTTTATTAAAAAGTTATGTGTATCCGATGAAACACGAGTGTTTCAAGAAAACGCGCTGTAGCCTCACTTAGTTCGAAGGTTGCTGTACTTCTATTTTCATCGCACCGCGTAAGCGTGCCATTGCCTGAACCATTCGTTTTACACAGTGCAAACAGCGCAGGACGCGTACGCGTGAACCACCAGGACCATATCACTCCAAAAAAATATCGAGTAAAAAGGGCGTCTTCTTGTCCCACAACAATAATCGTCATGCAGGCTTGCGTGCGCTTCCTTACTTAAAAACGCGGCGCTGGCCACTTTCCTATCGCGAATGCAATGTGACCCTGATAATGGGCATGTCGATCGTGACCGGAATGTACCGGGCGCGGGGCGATAGTGCAAGGATGGAACGCAATATAGATGACGATTATTGTTGTGGGACAAAAAGACACCCTTTTTACTCGCTCTTTTTTTAGAATGTAGTTGCCAGTAACACCGGCGTGAGCCCTGCGTTCACAAGATGAAGAACTCTGTTTACAAGGTGGAGATTTAGATGGGTACATCAGGCTCTACAGTGTGTCATCTCGTTCGTTATTCATTTTATTTATTAAATAACCGTTCGTCATAACGCATTATATTATAGCAGGGAGGGTATGGTACATGTAACCAAGCTCACAAAAATACACTCATAAGACACGGCATAATCGTCATTCGAACAAATCCAGAAGGTTTCAGGTGGCAGAGTGTTCCAATCTCTTATAGTGCGAACAAAAAAAGAGTAGGGGAAAGCGACACAGGGAATCTCCTGTATTACCAGCGGCCTACTTGCCGTGGGCAGGGACCACGGCAAGAAGGCCGCTGGTAAGTTATCTTTTTTTACACTTTTTTTTCTTCGCATTTACGTTATCATTATTTCTAATAAAATCTCCTATACTTTCTTTCGCATAGTTGCCTGTTATATCTCATGAATATTAAAGTTATATTGTGCGAATTTAGCACATCTGCCGTCAGCTCGTCACAATTCGCGCCTATAAAGCGAATAGGCGCGACACGCATACCACGTCGCTTCTCTTTTGCTCTTGAAATCTGCAAAAAACAAACGTAAAACAGTTGATACGCCCTTATATTACAAGCAAGCAATCGGCTTTGCTGTCTAGGTTTGGTTCCACGCGTCAGACCACATTCCAGTGGAAGCGCGAGTCAGCCCTCCTAATGTCTCCTTCGTTCAAAAAGAAAATAAGGTTGTGGGGATGATTATAATGAAGGCAGGACTTGGGGAAACAACGTCGACCGCGCTGACAGCGCTTTTCGGTGGTTCGGTACGTACGGCTTTCGCTTATTTCTCTCGAGACTCCGGGATTATTTCTCTCGTGCACGCAGGAATTCAGATCGTCGCGTCTATTTCTTTCACGTATCTTTTTTTCCATCAGTGCCACCCTGATTCTTCATGGCGCAAGACGGAAGGCGCGTGCACTCTCAACCAGATGACTTCTAGAATTAGGCGCGAACATTTGGCCAGCCCGCGGCGCCGCACTGCTTAATTGCACCTTGATCTCTTCTTCCCTGCCAGATACCACCAAAAGGGGAAAAAAAAAGAAAGATTCGGTGTGCACAAGAACCATCAAGGGTGGAGGGAGGAGCCATGGACACATTGTTGGAAAGAGAATGTGCCCTTCAGCATGTACCCCCCCCCCCTCCTCCTCCTAGCTATGCTAGAACTTCACTTTTATTTTTTTCTTCTTTGCTTTTCTTTTAGCCTGTTCAGTTTGCTAAAAGCGTTTGAGTTTCTTGCGCTGTTTGTTCTCGTGGGCGCTTCTGCTTAATTAGAAAAAAAAAAGAAAACTAAAAGCGTGCTCCCGCAGGGCTATTTTGGCTTTCTTTATGAAAAAAAAAAGTTTCCTTGAGGAGAGGAGCGCTTAAGTGTGTATGGGTGAGAGGAGCTAAAACAGAAGATGTAGCAATGCATGTGGCGAAAGGAAATCCGCGACATTCTTTGAGCAAGTAGCTAGGTTTCGGAGAGAGCGAGCTATTACAATATAAACGTGAAAGCGAGAGAACAAATAGGAACGACCTCATGCAAAGCATCGCACTCCTTCTGGTGGCTACTCTGGATTGATAAAAAATCTCTAAAAAATGTGCCAGCTCATTAGGGTCCTTACATTATTCTCCACCTTACTCTTCTTAGCCATGAAGAAGAAAGAATTACTCATCTAAGCCTGTTTCTTTTTTTTTTTTCCACCTGTGTCTACAAGAGCTTTTACTTTTGGGACGGTAGTTTCGCACTTGAATCGAGTGAAGTTTGGCGCGTGGAACGGTATTTCAGCATCGCAAAGTACCCGGCGTTTCGCTCCAGCGCGTCGCATTCCGCTACCGGCGTAAAATGTTAGCGCGCCCGTCGCGCCATCTTATATCCATTACTATAACGAACGCACGGAGAGCGGGCGGCCCGCGAAAAGCTCGAGCGGGCCGTCGACGGCAACGCCTCAACGGAGCGCGCGCTGGGGGCTAAAACAACCGAGTAGGACCCGCTAATTATTGTCACAGCCGGCGGGGCTCCGCTTTGTTAATTGCGGCCATCAGCCTAATGCACAATTAATGTCTCCCGGCCCTGACTCGGCGCTGTTCGCCACAGACGTCGCCGACGATGGGCCAACGCGGGAGACGTAACGCCAAAAAAGGAACTTGGGGGCCATTTCGTCAGACCGTGGGCATGCGAGATCTCCCCTCCTTCTTTTGTGACTGACTCCTTCGCCTTTTTCTACTTGACGTTTCGCCAACGCATTTCAAGCTCATTTACGCAACAAATTCGAAATTTGCATGTATAGGCATTCAGATCGCGCTCACACGCTCAAGTTTCTTCAGCAAAACGGGAGCAAAACACGTCAATGTCACTCATGTGCCACACGTCACGAGGCTTGCTCGAGAATCCTCTCTGTCGTCGCCAACTAGCTTTCGCAGCAGGGAATCAAGCGAGGCATTCTCCTTGCGCAACTGATCATTTCTTTACAGCTAAGACGTATACGCTCCGTCTCACTCATCAGGCGCGACGCTATGGAAGCTATGCGAGAAGTTCCGTCAGCAAAATATTCAAGTACAGGTGTCTCGTGCTTGGCTTTTGTCCGTGTATTCTGTCCTATTAAAAAACACTTTTCAACGTGACAAGGCTGCCATTAACTACACAAAATTTACATAATAAGTGTTATTAGCGAATGCAACCGGCGAATGGACAACAGCCCTGACGGATTACGAGCTTTCTGAACTCGGCTCTAGTGTCCCCGAAATTATCTTACGCTCCAATTCTTAGTAAACGAAAATTCTACAGGATTTCCGTTGACTATACTCAATGCTGATAATGCAAGAGAGAAAGGGAGGATGACGCGAAGATGCAGGGAGGATGTCATGCTGTCTGCCCTACACGTGAGCAGGAGTAAAAGACAGAGATTTGATGAGTCTACTATATGAATCGCAATAGACAAACACGATGTGTATAGCCTAACTATGTATAAACGCCATGCATGATGAAGCATAACTATAGATAAACACTTTAGCCTGCCCTCTTCAAGTTTTTTAGGACTCGTCTGGCTTCCTAAACTGATAAGCTCTAAGGCGAGTCTCCCAATATCTTTCAAAAATATCGGCAATCCAGTCTACTCGTACTCGTGCGAAAAGTGACAGAGATATAGAGATGAACGAGGGAAAGGAAAAAAATAGGTTCACCGGAACTGAAACATCTGGTCTGCTACCCTACAATAGGGGAAAAATGGAATCCTGGGAGGAAAGTATACAACTCAAGGCCTTCTTAACCGGCCATTTGACGAAGTCAACACAGAAGCCAAAGTATGCCCTTTGTTTTTGTCAGCCGTTTTCTATGAAATGACAACACCGTGATAACAAAGTGACAACAGTACACAGTGCCACTGAAGCGAGCACAACCTCGAGCGTTGTATACACTCGTTCAGTTCTATAATTGAGGTTGCTTGGTTTGTAACAATAGGAAATGATAAACATTGCCACGAAACTCCTTGTGCTAGTAGGTTACTCGATACTACTGTCAATTCTGTATTTCTACGTTTATTTTGGTTAACGTTCAGTATCCCGAAGTAAACTTATTTAAGAAACGAACTATTATTACGCCCACGCACGTCAGTGAATGCGCCTTATTACGTTTTCTTTAACACAGGGTACACCTAACTGCTGCAACCACAGTACGCACTCATGTGTGCTAATGACTCTTAATTGACATACTTTGTTTATGTGCACTCCACATGTAATATGCTTCCATTGACCTTCGGCATCAGCAGCGAAATGCCCGCATAGCGACGTATACTTTTGTAGAAGAGTCGCCGTGTAATGACTGAAATTACAGGCCACTCAGGATCGCAATTGCGTCCGCCTTCGCAGCAACTAAAAGATGACTTCCAAGCTCTGTTAGTGGCTAGAGCTGGAGTAGTTATAAGTGGTTATTGACTCTACGAACAGCAAATTAATGACGCGTAATTAGGTACGTAATACCTTGAATGTCCTTCACTAAAATGTTTTTTTTTTTTCGGCAGCACGTGCGACTCGGGAAAGAAATTTATCGCCCTCGCAGCTTCATAGTGGGATGATTCCGGAATAGCTACGTGACGGACCTGTTCAGCGTGGCTCGTGTCTGCATCTCACTAGTCGAATAAGTCCATGCCGACCGCGGCTATATATGTACTTGGTATAGCCAGAATAAGCGAAAGTATGCAGGTAAGCGTTCGAAGGCAACGGCAATTGGCGCGGTTCGCGCTGCTTAGGTCCTTTCCCGTGTCGTACAGATGGAGCCGGAAACCAACGCGTGAGAAATGGTAGAGTGGAAGCACCATAACTCAACGAGGGAAAACACAGTTATTAGAGCCAGGTATACCGGCCTCCCAACGGCGCGATTATGACTGCAAAAAAAAAAAAAAAGGTTTCTCCCGTCCGCGTTCTCTTTGCAATCCTCGCACACCGGTGACTTCCCTCCGCTCAAGAAACAGCCCTCACCTTTTTTATGCAGCAGACGGGCAGAAGAATGGTCACCATGGTAACCACTATAGTCGTTGTTACGTATTTATTATCATTTCCTTTCGCGCGAAAGCTGTTTAGTAGAACGTAGTTCATTAAACGAGAAACGCTGTACATCCGATAGTGCTCCTTGTATTAGACTCCCTCACCGAATGTATACGGCTGAGCATTTTTCACATTGCTTTACGGCCGCAAGTTGCGCGTGCTGTTGGCCTGTCGACATTGCATTCCAGTTGACTGGCACATACTATTGCGAAACTTTATGGCGCATGTGAAAACTAGCCCAGATTACTACGACGGAGTACGAAACATGGAGACCTCATCAGTGGTTTCCACTGAGGAAGTCCCCAGCATTGAGGGTGATACGTAGTGCTTCCATTCACATGTCAAGACAAAGGAGACGCAAAACCCGTGCAAGTGCAGTTTTAGAGAACAGAAAAGAAAAAAAAGCATTTTTAGACAACAAATGATACGAACAACTTAACAACATTACCCTGAATTTGGAAGTTAGGTCAGCCGCAAGAAGCAAAAATGAGTTTACTAATTTAGTTTGCCTACGGTTCAGCCCTCTTTGTAGGAATCATGCTACGCACAAGTTACGGTAGTAACATTCCGATGTCGCGCACGGTGATGTTCGCACCACTAATGTGGTCACAGCACGCATACTGGAGCAGCTCCTTTCAATGATGACATGTCTCGCAATGTTAGTGTGCGACAATGTTAGTGTGAATCCCTGTTTCTGTACAGTACGTGTATCTACACCGTTTTACATTTCGGGGCTGAATTCTCCAAAGTTGTAATCGGAATCGGCAGGTGTCATGTGTCACTGGGTGGACGCATTTTCTAAATATATGGGCTGGATAAGGATTGCTTGAAGTTTTGCCTTAAAAACAACTCTAACTCAGAAAGATTCTTCTACATATTGGGCCCGATGTGCAAAAAATCGCCGTTATATCCTGGTTTTCTGAGTGGTATGGGTTTAGAAACCACGTTACCATGTTGCAGATACGTTTGATTTTTTTACAAGTTGAGTATGCCAGATTTTTAGACAGGCAACGCTCGCTCAGTGTGGACGGACGTGTTCTGAACGCAGCGCAGCAAGGGCCAGCAGGTTGCGTTCAAACCTTCTCCAAGGGCAGTTCATGGCGTGCAAGCAGCGAGTCACGCATGACATGCAATATTTCAACGGGATTTTCGAAATTTAGGAAAAAAAAACGCGAACCAAAAGACGAGTTCTCTCCCTCTCTCTCTCTTTTACGAAATTTATGAAGAACGTGAGCAATAATACCTGCCCTCTCTCTTTCTCTCCCTCTCCTTCGCTCGTCATTCACTGTTAAGGCCGTTTGCCTTCGAGAATCTCGTGGCCCCAAATGAGCCAAAAAAAAAAAAAAACTGAAGCGCGCGTGGGACGTGCGAGATACACAGAGCAATTTTTTTTTTCTTCTCTTCCATCTCTTTCCGTTGCAGTCCGAATGGTCTGCTTCACTCTGCTCCGAGATATAAATGAGCACCGAGGCAAAGGTCACCGCCTATTACGGATAAAAAAAAAAAGAAAAATCATATTCTGTACTTTGCCGCCGCCGCCACTCCCAATCAAAAGCACAGAACACCCGGAGAGGGAACGCAACACACGTTGAACCTACAGAGTCTCGCAAGCTCGCATCGTTTGCAGCGTCATCCTCTTTACTTTTCTTTAGCGCTTCGGAGTCTTTTGGCTCGTTCGCGCCACATCGCAAGCAGCCATGCTCAAATAGCACGGTGCATACACGGATACTATCCGTGAATGCCAGCACGTAAAACATGAAAACACAACCAAGACGGTATAATCAACGAGAGAGAGAGAGAAGTAGAAGAAAAGGCAAGAATTGGCGGACTTGGCTCGCGAGATCTGGGAGCGTGCGGACGCATTGGTGGATAATTGTGACGGGAGAATCGTTGCTCCGTCTTTTATAAGGTCTGTATCTGCCATCTCGGCGGTGTTCTTTCCTCGTGCGTCGATGTTTCCTTTCGTGTAGCTTTTTTTTATTAATATGCTCGTTTTTCTCACTTTATTTGTTAGTATTCGATCTGAATTCACTTGCCATTATGCTCAGTTTGTTTGTCTGCAGGAAAGTTCACAAGCAGGCGGCGAAATCAGCAACAAATCTTGAGAAGAACTAGAATAAAACGATAACAAGGAAATAAATAAGGCGGGGTGGGGGGGGTGTGTAGAGACAAGGTGTTGCTGCACGAAAGGCCTCTTGATTGGTCCGCTCTGACTGCTCATTTGATTCTCGAGCGAATGTTCTTTACCGCGCAACCGAACCATTTAGCCGCCGCACTTTCTCTACCACGTGCGTGAAATATATCCGCCAACAGAATCGTATGCAGGTTCGATTTGGCATTAGTATTCGAATCACGACTGGATTTCTCTCCCTCGCTCTGCCTTTCTCTCTTGATCTCTTGAGCTTGGTACTCGCATAGAGTTGTTCCCTTCCTTCATTTTGTTGGATGGCGGATATAAGAAACAATTTGGAGGCTGCGGAACCCCACCTGCGTTTCTTGCGCAACGGACGGGAAATTTGACGCCTGGATAGCCCGGATCGGAGATTCGCACGTGAATCGTATACCGGCAAATATATGTAGCTGGTGTACAATTACGCTCACTGTTGTTTCTTTTCGTTTCGATTAGCGTTTATCTTATAAACTAAGGGAGACGGAAAAACACGAGGTCGGTCATGGAAGCTTCGTTATTGGCCTGCTGCTCTGCCTAAGCAAAATAGTAAAAATTAAAAAAAATCTGAATGAGAAAGACGGAGTTAGAGCGGTAGTAATAGCTCCAAGGGCACAATGTCATAATGTTGTAGGTGTGATAATGACGATGAGCAGTGCTTTATCAAGCAAGGGCCACGGATGCCCGAAAGACGCCAGTTCTATATCTGCTCCGTAGGTAAGGCAGTTGGCGCACACACAAGTGCATCGGCCATTTCAACGTGCCAGCTTTCCGAGTTCACGAATCGTATACTCTGATCGCCAGGAGTAAGATCACCTGGATCATCTATTTTGCTACCATTCATGCTTAGACAAACAACGTCACACTATCCTGATCTATCTATCTATCTATCTATCTATCTATCTATCTATCTATCTATCTATCTATCTATCTATCTATCTATCTATCTATCTATCTATCTATCTATCTATCTATCTATCTATCTATCTATCTATCTATCTATCTATCTATCTAGTATCTATCTATCTATCTATCTATCTATCTATCTATCTATCTATCTATCTATCTATCTATCTATCTATCTATCTTTTTTTCGTGGTAGGTACAGGGGTGGTCAAAAGCACACAGGTAGCGCAGAGAGTCGCATACACTTTTTTATATCGGTAATCAGCTGAACGCGCATCAGCAGCTCCGCTTGCTCATGTGCCACTTACGATGCCAAGTCAGTTCAGTCCAAAGGAGCCCACAATAACGGGCGAAGAATGCTGTGCCCAACGGGTCAAATAAAAAAAAATGGCGGATCCCACGTACAGTGGGAATCGATTATATGCGAAGCACGAATGAGGAAGGTTGATATGTCAATCTAAAATCAGCACAATGTTACGAAGTGGAGGTAAATGATCCCGTACATGCCTTACGCGTCATGATTGTCATGTTTGGATGTGTCGTTTACCTTTGTCATCTATTCACGTCCCGTGATACGAAATTTAGTATATGTGAAGGTAGCGAAACGGCCGTGAGCACGCTATGAGCGCGGTATGTTGTCATTTTCTCGAGTGACACGCTTGTCAGCATTATCATGTTTGCACCAGTCATATATTGCTTCATCCATTGACGTCACGTAAAACCAAATTTGGTATATGTGGAGCAAGTAAGACGCCCGCGAGCGCATCATGAAGGGCCCAATATAATCCAATGTAGCGTTGGCGCGCGCGCACGCTGGGCATAGCGACGCTACGTTAGCAAAACACGTGCACTTTATAGTCTAACGCCAGGCGCGACCGGCGCGACCAGCGTCCATCGGCGCGGCCCGAAGGCAACCGCGCGAAATGCAACGTGCTACATTTCGCGCCGATGCTTTACCGAAGACAGCGCTGCGTCTCCCTCTTTTAGTGACGGAGGAACGCCGGACGCGCTGAAACGCGCATGCGTCAAAGCAACGCAGCGCGGCGCGCGCCTGCGAGTATATGGCATGACCGGCGCCTGGCGTGGCAACGCCGGCATGACGCGACGAAATGAACGCCGGTGAGCTCGCGCACTACGTCACCTCGAAATGTATTGGCACCTTGACTGTGGCATGTAGTCATGTTCTCACATGACACGCATCTCATGATTATCATGTTTGCACTAGTCACATACCTTCGTCATCTATTGCCGTCACGTAATACAAAAATTGGCACATGTGAAGCTAGCGTAACGGCTGCGAGCGCATCATGAGCGTAGAATGTAGTCATGTTACATGACACGCATCTTATGTTTATCATGTTTGCACCAGTATCATACCTTCCTCATTCATTCACGTCCCATAATACCAAATTTGATGTAAGTGGGGCTAGCGATACCGCCGCCAGCGCATCATGAGCATGACATGTAGACATGTTACATGACACGCATCTCATGATTATCATGTTAGGGTCTGTCGCTTCTGTTCGCCATGCAACCATGTCATACCATACCAGTTTTGCAACATGCCATGTGAACGAAACCACTACAAGAGCTGCAGGACCATCAAATGTAAACCATGACATTCACGACACACATGTCATGATTTTCATGCTATGACTAGTCAAATATGTTCTTCATACAGTCACGTTATGTCATACCAAGTTTGGTATCGATACCATTATCGAAACAGCCAGGACAGCTGAAAGTCGTAGGCGGCTAGATAGATAGATAGATAGATAGATAGATAGATAGATAGATAGATAGATAGATAGATAGATAGATAGATAGATAGATAGATAGATAGATAGATAGATAGATAGATATGCTCAAAGTCGCCGAAGTTCGATAAAAATGCTTCACATTAAAAAAAATCGCTTACGATCGAACCAGGAATCGGACGGACGGCATACGGAAAACGAGGACACGAAGACCAGCCGATAAACAGGCAAATTAGCGTCGGGTCACTCGTGACACGACACGCTCTGCGCATCGATAATGCCTCCTTCACGTTTTCGTAATTTCGCGCCGCGCTTTCATCCATCGGCGCTTCGCGTTCGACGCGTGCTATTCCGCGTCTCACGCCTAATAGGGAACCGAATAATAAAAAAAAGAAAAACTTTCTATCCTTCGAAACGGAATTAAGCCTGCGACCGGAACGATCCGCATGCATCTTAGAGAGTTGTTTTCTTCCGCGCCACCTGCGACTACCCCGAGAGTCCGTGTCCGAAGGTGGAACACGAATGAAAACCTGCTCGCTGTAAAGGTAAACACTTCAAACGAGGCTGTGGTGAGAAAGGGGTGTTTGAACAGGTTGAGAGAGCGACACAATTGTTCTTTACATGCATATTGCGTTCCTCTTCACATTGCATTGCTCCAAAGTAACACGGTGCAGCGAAATATATCAAACAGGGGTACCTTAAAACGAACGCAGCTATAATCAGACACAGTCACAATAGATGGATACTGACGTTGTAGTACAGCGACTGGGAAACGCACGGTGCGTGTAAAAAAACGACCTAATAAAGAGAAGCTATTTCAGGGGTGGGGCGAAGGACCGGTTTGTTAAGAACCGATGTTTCTTGTATTTTCACTGCCAAGGTTCAGATGAGACGTCCACGCAAGCAAATTGTATGATGCTACCCAGTCTCCGCCTTTGGAATTGCGATGATAAAGAATGTAGCAGTGAACCAGCCGAAATTGGAGTCCACATTGGGCGAAATCGTGGACAGCGACGCAAGTAGCACTCACATACAGGCAAGTAACACATCCTGTATAATGATAGCAGCAAGCACTGTCGTCAGTCATCGATAATGTTATTGGAAGCTGTAACGCGTCGACCTTTATAAATGACGAATCGTACGTACACTGGGACGTTGTCACTGGGACTCACGTAAGTACAACTCTGTACTCTTGTCGCGCGCACAACCTCTCGAAATTTGAAAACACGACTGATGATTCTCATACTATCTGGCATGGCCCTGCACCGAGCGATAGCTCTAGTAGGGATACTAGAGAGAAACAATTACTTGGTTTAGGAAAAGGAAGGAAAATGGGAGGAAAAGAACGGCAGGGATGTTAACCGGCCTACAGACAGCTGGTTTGCTACCCTGCGCATGGAAAGGGGACGGGGAGATGGGGGAGACGAAGCGTCGTGTCGCAGTAAGAGGGGTGTTTCCGAGATCGTGATATTGTACTTTACTAATACGCGAAAAATCGTTTTGCTCTTTAGAGTACCTTTAGGCCAGTGATACACGTTCCCAATTCAATTCAATTTTTTTTCATTTACCAGACAAAATTGGAAAGTCGTCAGGGTTAAAAGCCGGGAGAACGGCTTGACAAAGGCCCTGGTGACCTGTGCATACACACGGTAGTAGTGCGGCAATGATTACAAGTACATAACATGCAAGTACAATATAAACCGTGAACAATACATACTCATTCAAAAATGATTTCCCAATTGAGAAGAAAAGTCATTACGCCTGTGAATATGCTTCAAAATCAGTAAGCAAACTTCACTGCTTCGCAAGTCTAGCGGGGCAGCCAGTTCTGGCCACGAAGGCCACAAGTAGCAACCACGCTCTCTTTTTCATTCGTTTCATTTTTTGTGCGCACTTCAAGTGTAATAAGCGTATTCTTTAACCTATTAAATGTATGCAAATATACGAACAGTGCACCTATTGCACAGTGACGCCAAAACAGTGAAAAAACCACCTACATAACATAAAAAACATGGACACGCGTGTAAGCACACCTTGTATTGTTGTAGATGTAGCATTTATGATTGGTATGACATAGCGTTCAAACACCTTTATGAGGATCATCTATAGTTTACATAAAAATATACATGTAGTGTTCTAGACCACCGACGCCATCGATGCTTCGCAAGGCGGCTGAGCTTGACCCAATCCTTTCGTTCTAACAGACTGGTGCGACGAGTCATGATTTTTAGGGGCGAAGCTCCTTAAGGCATGGGTCTGTTCATCCCTTGTATGTATGAAGTAGTACGTAGCCACTGGTGGCACGTACCCGCTCTAGAGCGGGTATGTGCCAGAAGGGAAACGAGATGGGAGATGGCGGTACTTCGAGTGTTCACTAGATGAACGCACGGACGGACGGACATACAGACTAGCAGACGGGCGGACGGATGGATAGACGCGCGGACGTACGGGTGGACGGACGCACGAACAGAAAGACAGACATATGCATGTACGAACGGACTCACGGACAGACGCATGGACAGACGGACGGACGCATAGATGGACGCACGTTGGGTCACGCGGACGGACGGAAGCAAAAACGAACGGACGGACGGATGCATGGACGGGCTGACAGACGTTTCTCCCCACTCATCACGATTCACTGCGTGGATATGCTGTGATTTTGTTCGTGGTATTCATGATTGAGCGTGTTCAACGCTTAGCAGCTTCAGCCGTGTCGTTCGTTGAAATAAGCGTTTGTCATTCGCCTGCTTTGGCCATGCTCTGGGTGTACGTGTACAGGCTCAGTAGCGTATGCTTCGATTATTATCCCTTGCCGTTCTCACTCGGAGAACGCTTTTCGCGAACATCTATGATCAAAAAGTGGTCAATCGAACAAAGACGGGCCTCTCAGCCCGCATATGCCGTCCTCATGCATGCAAATGCGCTGGCCCAATGCTGATCGCTCTCGATCACTTCCGCAACGGCGCGCAAAGCGATAGGCTCTCTCACGGGGACCTGGCCCGTCGCACCCAATTTCGACCCGATTTCGCCGCACCCAATTTCGACCACCCACAGAAGACAGAGGATTACGTGAGCGAACGCACATTTTATTCGGGAAAAATGAACGCTCGCGCGCGTGCAAGTCCGTCTCGTTAAACGGTGCAGTACTGAGAAAGCTGTAGCTTCCGAGGCAATCAGGGCTCAATATATGAAAGACAACGCCACTGTTGTAAAATTCTACCACTGAAAAAAACTTTCGGCCAGTTCCACGCCGTAGAAATCATCGCATAGCGAAGCTTTAAGCGTGCTGTATAGGGTATGTGATTGGCTAGTAAGATCACGTGCATCTACATCATCACACCTTCACAATCTTCAAGATTTAGAGCATAATCATCATCGTCATATTTATTCCCTCGCTCCTCTGATAACGTGGCCTTCATGAACAACAACAATAACAACAGGTACTACTACTGCTACTGCTACTACTGCGTACTACTGTTGTTACTACTACTGCTACGGCGACACAGTATAGAACAAGACCACTTCACTGTAAAACACAACAGAGAAACACCACTGCAAGGAAAAGTTCTTCGAAACAGCGGACATCGCGCTGTGCACAAGATATATATATATATATATATATATATATATATATATATATATATATATATATATATATATATATATATATATATATATATATATATATATATATATATATATATTTATATATATATATATATTATAGTAAGGCTTCACAACGAGAAACGATTCCACGTAATTTTATACGCAATTATAATGAACTGAGAGTCAAATGTAATAAATGTAATAAACCACGTTGTTTTTACCACAAATGCGGGTTGGTGGGGCTATTTTATGGATATCGGCGGACGCTGACACGAACTTGCTCAATCATCAACGCGTTGTTAGCGGCACGCAGAAAACAGGGTTGGAGTGGAGTCATTTGTCGATAGCGCCTACCGTTTCTTCGCTCCGCGTTTTTTTTTTGTACTACTTGTAAATTGTTCAATCACAACCACTTGTTACAGGTTGTGTTCCGTCTTTTCAGTGCTAATCTGTCAGATACGTCACACGTAGCAATGCACTACATAATGTTCAGTGTTATATAGCGTTCTATGTGTCGTCTTACTGCATACATACGTACCGTTGTTACGTTGCTTTTAACATTAGAGCTGTTTGAGCTTGGCCAAACACCATGTGGCGTTGTACGGGTGTACGCTACTCAAAGTGGGTATGTGCCGAGCAGCTCCTCGCATAGCATAGCCATGTATAGTATGGCATTGTGTAGTATCTGGGCCTATACCATAGCCACGGTTGGGAAAGAAAAATGTCGGTGACGAAAAGAGAAAGGAGGGGGAGCATAGCATATCAGTAAATAGCATCGTAAAAGAAGGAGGGGAGAAGCAAATGAGAGTGAGGAGAAAGAAAACGAGAAGGAGCGAGGGGAAAGCTTTGCAAGATGTTGTATAGTACAACAGTATAGTTTTCTGGGCCAGTTGGTACACGATGCTAAGTGAAAAAAATTCTAGCAAGTTTCAAAGGACCAAGCGAGAAGGAAAATGTAGCGTGCAGGGTAAGGCTGAACTTAGAATCGAAGTTTATTTTTTAAAAAACGGTATTCTCCTGAACACCATCACGCATGTGCAAACAACCAACTGCAGAATCACGTGAACATACTATAGCTAACACGCTCCACTCCGCACCCCAACCCCTTTATTTTCATCTTTATACCCGACCTTAACGTGCACGACATGGGAAATCATTGCTTCGTCAGGTACTGAAATTCTGTGTCAGCGATACGCACCGAATGTTCACTGGCACCTAGTTTAGCGCCCAACCATCCCGAGTGTAAGGCTTCGCATATTTCTCACTCCAGTCCAATATGCTTTATGTGCACTACCATGACACTACCAAAAGTGACATTCTTCTTGTGTTCGCGTTTGAAACTTGCTGGCATACACTTCACTTGAGCTCTTGTATATATACTATATAGTATAGTATGGTAACTATACTAACGGATGGGAAAACCCCGCCGCGGTGGTCTAGTGGCTAAGGTACTCGGATGCTGACCCGCAGGTCTTGGGATCGAATCCCGGCTGCGGCTGCTGCATTTCCGATGGAGGCGGAAATGTTGTAGGCCCGTGTGCTCAGATTTTGGTGCTCGTTAAAGAACCCCAGGTGGTCGAAATTTCCGGAGTCCTCCACTATGGCGCCTCTCATAATCATATGGTGGGGTTGGGACGTTAAACCCGACATATTAATCAATTTACGAATGGGAAAGAGAAGTAAGGGTGAGGGGAAAGGGAAAGTGAGGGCCCCAGCTTCGCTGCTTCCTCAATCTTCACACTATAGTGCTTAGCTGCCCCAGTTCATTTCCTTTCGTTAAGAACGCAGGAACAAAGCGCGCTTCGTATACTTCTACGTTTTTCGTACATGCCTTTCTGACACTCACACTCGTATATTTTTTTGCTGTCACCTAAGAATTTTCCGAAAACTCCTTTCATTTAATGCTCACGAGTCCGGTTCTTATACAACAACTCAAGGCTGTCCAGAAGGCCCACGATGCGGCGGTGAGGCTGGGTTCTGTCCCTGTATACGTGGGAGCGGCCCGCGATCCTACGCCTATAAAACGGGGGTGGAATCCTTCAGGACCCCAATAAAAGGTTTTCATACATCATTCATTCAACCTTACTTTCATTTTGAAGACTATTTTGTAAAAAAAAGACGAAGAAATAAACGCTCTATATGCTAAAACAGTTTATCACCTGTGAACAAATGGCATCGTACAATTAGAAAGCGCGCAAAGCACACAGGAAAATATTACTATACGATGGTGCGCACATGTGACGCAGCAGACAGCCATGTACACCTAAAGGTACTTGTTAATTATAAGCGTCTCATTTTATGAACTGCCCTTGACGCTATACAGGCTGTGAACAGTGCTTATGAGTCTGCCATTGTTCGCTCATTTCAAAAGACTGAACGTTATACTTAAAATTCAGACTCAAAACCTGAGCGTTACCTCTGCAGAACTACATTTTCAACTAGGCTAAACGCATTACGCTTTAGCGCTCAGCTGCTAATGGTATGTAAATCTGGGCAACATTTCAAGCAAGGCAAACGCACGCTCTAACAGTCAGTCACGCCTGGTCAGGCCCAGCTATCCCATCCGTGTATAGCTCGATCAACCGTTCCAACTTGTAGTGATCACGTGATTTGAATCGAAAACAATGACCGTCACGAGCTCGTTGTTGCACAGACGATTCCCGGCGGCCAGACGTAAATTGAGTGTCGACTACTCCGTGTACATTTAAATATCACCCACAGAAGCCTGCAGAACAAACGCCGCGCGAAACGCGAAAGCATGCAAATTTCACCCACGGCTTACACCGATTCTAATCCGTCCAGCCGAATAACAAAGCCTCCGTGCTGTACTGAACCGAATTGGAGAAAACATCCTTGAGAATGCGAGTCGTACAGCGCAGTGCACCGATGCACTCGCTACAGTCGCGCCGTGGCTGTGCAGCAAGGAGTGGTCAAGGCGAAACGTGCACTAGCGGTGCGGCTGATGGATCGGCTTATGGCTAGCTGCTCGGACCACCATTTCATTTCCCCTTCTCGCGGGTGCCTCGCTCGGAGTGTGGGCAATATTTTCGCGTAAAGCACCACCAACCATGTCTATACAGCGTGACCTCCAGATACGGCGCGCCCTTATTATACTTGTACGCATCTGTTGCTGCGCGTAACATGCCTCTCGCCAAGTGCGCGCGTTACGCTGCTCAGAAAGAGAGAGAGAAAAAGAGATGAAAGAAGCCGGATGCCATATAGGCTCAGCTCGCAACGGGCCGAGCGGTAAATTATTACGATTATTACGCAGATGTAGACATCAACACTCGCGAGTCGGGTTCGCGCCGTTTACAGCGACGCCCGAGCGCAAACACGTGGTTGTATACACAAGCGCGAGATGTAATTGCGAGTCCGCAACACTGCCGCGATGCCGTTGCAATGCTATAGGGAGAGAAATTACGAGCCAGACTCTCCGCGTGCTGCTCGCTTATCACGAAACATCGTTTATAGCGCCGAGAAATGGTATTATCTTGTCGGAAGCGCCCGTGCTTTATCCAGAATGTGTCGTCTTGGTCGGAGTACAGTACCAGTCTATTCTAGATGCTGTGTATAGACGGTGTGTGAGAAGTAGTTTTCGCGTCAAGCTAGCGACGACTGCTAACTGCTTCAGTTAACCACGACTGCTTCATTTAGTTCTGTGCAGGCAAGAAATATAATACATGTATACGAACGGGATGTAGCGCGAATGGTTGCTCTATAATCTTCTGGATCAAGTAAAAGTAGCATCGCGTAGGTTTTAAATGTGAAGCATTTCCTTGTCGACCAAGGCCACTTTGACCATTGCTGCCAATCTATCTTTCAAGCCGCCCACGTGTGGGTGCTCTCGTGGTCCCACTCCATAACTTGACATAAAGCAAAGTTAACATAAGAGGACGCGAGTTTACGACGAACACGATTAACAGATCACGACACGAATAACGCAACTTTCTTGTCACGTGCGCCATGAAAGCTCGACGAGTCACGCGTGGTACATTTATATACCCGCATACCACCGCCGGTGGTATGCGCCACAGGTGACGGACAGTGTCGCTGCCGTGTCGCACAAAATGTGGCACCGGTTTCAGCGGTGTTGGCGATGGGTAAGATGTCGCTATGAAAAGAAAGCGATATTATCGATTCGAGAGTGGTATCCAGGCACTCTGCTGAATGGTAGTCAAGTCAGAGGCAAGTCCATTGAAAATATTCAATTTCTTCTTTTAATCAATATTTACTATACAACGCTTACTACTACTATTTGTCTTGTTTTATCATCGTATTCCTTCATATACCTTTTTAGCTATAGGCTGTTAGGCAGCACCATCTCCTTTGGCATTATCTGTGTAAACCGTTCTACGTTGCACGGTTCGCAAACGAACACGTAAAGTGCATGTTTCTCCCACCTGCCGAGTGTGCTCGCCAGGCTCGCGCCAAAACATTGCCGCGCTCGTAGTACTATGTACCACAAACCGCAAACGTGGTTCCTTGTTTTGTGTCTGACGCGCATGAAACACTACATATCTTATCGCCAGAAAAAACATATTGAAACGCGCACGCGATACAGATCTCGAGGCACGCGCGCGTGCATTCTTGCCTGGTCATCAGCTCTCTTTCGGCCATATCAAAACGCGACGCAATTATACCCGATGCTCAGTAAAACAAAAGGAAAGAAAAAAGGGCTACACGAGACACACCGGAACGGGCAACCCTTCATTCATCCTATACTCCCCAGACCTTGCCCATGTGGTACTCAAACAAGCCTAGACTCGGCAGCAGGCTAAAGAGAAAACAATCAAAAATACAGTGGAATCGCACAAAGGAAGACAGCTTCTATACGAGAACCCTATCTCATCCGGCGCATCCGACATCTGTATCACGTTCGAGAGCCCACGGCGTGCCTGCGGCGGCAGGGAACACTTGTGGCACGGCGTGGCAACGAGAGAAGGCACGAGAAAATATCGTTCCTTCTCGACGACCGGTGAGAGTAAAAGCGGGAATTAGGCGCTGGCCAAGGAGAATGGGCGCGAGAAAAACAAGAGTGCGTCATCTTTGTCTCCACCCCCTCCCGTCCCAATCCTCACTAATAGCAAGCAGCAACTCGCACGATGCCGTCTGCGTCCAATGAACCAACGCACTGGGATCTTCACGAGCGTGCGTGGTAGAGAGAGAGAGAGAGAGAGAGAGAGAGACAGATACGGGCCTCTAATGTGGAAAACGGCGGCTTTCTCATCAACATAAATAACGCGATCACGTTCATCCCCCGCACTCCACTTTTTTTTTTCTTTCCCTTCGTTGTTCCACTCAGGATAGCACGCATCCCTAGTTAACGTCCTGTCTGCCAAACCCAGCTCCTCGCTCGCTATTGCCGTTTGATATCAAAGAGGCCATCCTGGAGCATGCGGACCGAAAGAAAATACGAATCCCCTCCCGTGAGAGAGAAGGGGAGAGACGCAGAGTGCGAGTGAACGAACGAATGCACGGAGGATTTTTTATTTTTTTCCCCATCTCGGAAAGACAAATGTTCGCGGGGCAACGCCGCGTCAGGAATGGGATCAATTTTGTTTCGGCGCAGGCTCGTTCACTCCGCGCCTCGCGGAACCGACGCAACGCGGATGCGTTGCGCTCTACGCACGAGCTGCCCAGTACGAAAACGCGTACACACAGACGCAAAACGTTGTGTACAGGTGTGCACCCAGACGCACTATAACGCGTATACCACCGTCTCCACTCTCACCCACCCTCCGCGTCTGTGCGTTGCGTGTTTTCCGCGCGGGGCTTTGCTCGTTTTTCACGCTCCGATAGACGAACCGCTGAGGTGGCCGCCGCTGCTCACTCGGTTCCTTGGCAAATTGCCTTGTTCCTTTTAAAACGTGCCTCGTTGCGGGAGAAGAAGGAGCGGGCGGAGGCACGCTCCGGTTCCGCGTTCGTGAACGTTGCTCTCGTTGTGCGCGCCCGCCTTGCGGTTTGCTTTCTATTCCTTCGGATTACCTCCCGTTCGAGTGTTTTGCGCGCGACGTTCATTAGCAATTCATGACCACCGCCGAAAACACACCGGGGCGCGAGCAGCGCGCCATTACGCGCGTCGTGCACACGACGCGATGCATGTTTCCCGCGGTGGCGAAGCACGACCACCCGCGATTTCCCTCGAGTGCTGCTCGCTCCAATCGGTGTGTGTCTCTGAAGCGGAGGAACGGCGTACCTCGCGTAGCTGGAGGAGGCGGGCTCCACGACGTTTGTTGTTGCTGTTAGTGGTTCATGAGGAAAAGGAACAAGGCGCCTCATTTCTGTCTGCCTACAGGCGACACGGCGCCGACGTTTACGCTACGCGCCGCCGTGCCTACATGAAACGCGATCGAATGAAAGAAGACTGCAGTGATAAGGGAAAAGGAAGCCACGACGTATCACGTCACGTGGGAGTGTCAGGCCATTACAGCCTTACAACCAGTACAAACTCCTACAGCGGAGCGATGGGAGGAGCTGCTGGCCAGCGAGAACCTGGAAGATCAGTTGAGTCTGATCAACCGGGCCCGCAGAGCGGCTGCTGCAAGCGGAGCCCTGGACTAAGGGCCCCTTACCGCAAGCCAAGCATATCCGACTACTCGGAGCTTCTCTGCAGAAAATTTCATGTAAACAAATAAATACGTTTTCACCACCACGACGTATGGCTTTTGTTGTTGTTGTTGTTGTTGTTGTTGTTGTTGTTGTTGTTGTTGTTGTTGTTGTTGTTGTTGTTGTTGTTGTTGTTGTTGTTGTTGTTGTTGTTGTTGTTGTTGTTGTTGTTGTTGACGTACGGAGACTCAAAATTATATGATAGATAACGCGGCGACTCCTTGAGCTAGATCCCGTTCTTTTCATATCGACCCGTGTAATCAAACCGACGACAAAGTAAACGGGGTACGACGGTTCTCACCTCTCTAATGGAGCGAAGCAAGCGAACGTGATGGGAAATGCCCATATTAAAAAAAAATGGCAGTGTGTCCGCGTGCTTTGCTGCGAGTGTCGTCGAAAGACGATAGCCTTGTGCCAACCTGCTTTCGTGCATAACGTCATAACGACGCATTTTTCAGAGCAACCTAGGAAGCACTGGGGCCTTTAGAATTACTTATCTGTATTTTCTACTAAAGGAATACACTGCCTAATACTTACGTATTGATGTTGCGCCTCAGATATGCGTGATATTTGATTTTTTTGATCCACAATATTCGCAGGTATGAACGCAGTCACCAGTTCAAGCTGGCTAAGCGTCCAGCAAGTCCTTAAACGTTGGTCAGTTGGCTGATTAGTGTGATAGACAGACAGATAGATAGATAGATAGATAGATAGATAGATAGATAGATAGATAGATAGATAGATAGATAGATAGATAGATAGATAGATAGATAGATAGATAGATAGATAGATAGATAGATAGATAGATAGATAGATAGATAGATAGATCAAAATTTTCGGGCTGAAGTATCTCAAGAAATACTACATTGTCCTTAAAACCATACCGGTTCGAAAAGTTCGCGTCCATTCGGTTCGCTTTAGCGACCCTGTCACATGGCTTTGTCTCCTGAAAAACCTCAGATGTTCGAGCGAGCATAACAACGGGAAGAGGCGAAGAGGCTTACCGAGGAGCAAGACGAATTACGCTGGGATTGAGGCACGGAATACGACGACTCAACTATCGAACGTAGAGACCGGCTTGTCTAACGGACGGCCTCATCCGACATCTTCCCAGGTACACCTGCATTCTGTAACCCTTTCCAATTTTTCGTACAGCAAGTATTAGACGTCGCTTCGCCACCCAACCAAGATCAGTTTCGATAACAGTATCAAGAAGGGAGGCGAGAGTCTTGATCGCCCATAAATGAACGTCGTTTGGCACGTGAACCATTCGCATGGATGTTCATGTTTGACGTCACAATATCAGTTTGTTTCCATCACAAATAATAAGTTGTTGATATCCCGTGTATTAGATGGAAAGTATTCTTTTAGGGACCACTTCAGGCACACTTCCTCATCGTCATCAGCCACAGCATGAACAATTGGCACAAAGTTCCTTGCGAGCGTTCAGAGGATACCACGTTTCTCAGAAGAATGACGAAAAATAGCATAGCGAATGCCAGCCTACTACACAATTCTTTTGTTATTAATGCCGTAGTGGACATCAAGGAAGTGTGCTCGCAGCAGTTATCCAATGAGTGTTTAGAAAAGGCTCTGAAAGGCCGCTCTTCTAGCTTACGCTGTAACTGTGCTGCGCCTTCCGCGCAGGCCTGGCGTTTTTAAATGCGAAGCATTTCTTAGCGAACTTCGGCGACTTTGAGCGTATCTATCTATCTATCTATCTATCTATCTATCTATCTATCTATCTATCTATCTATCTATCTATCTATCTATCTATCTATCTATCTATCTATCTATCTATCTATCTATCTATCTATCTATCTATCTATCTATCTATCTATCTATCTATCTATCTATCTATCTGTCTGTCTGTCTGTCTGTCTGTCTGTCTGTCTGTCTGTCTGTCTGTCTGTCTGTCTATCTATCTATCTATCTATCTATCTATCTATCTATCTATCTATCTATCTAGCCGCTTCCGACTTTTAGTTATTCTGGCCGTCCCGGTAATGATATCGATACCCAACTTGGTATGACATGACATGACCGCATGATGTAGCAACATTACTACACGGTACGCTCATGATGCGCTCGCGGCCGTTTTGCTGGCTTCACGTGTAGCACATTCGGTATTATATGGCGCGAACAGACGACATAGGTAAATCACACATCAAAACATGATAATCATGACATCATGTGTGTCATGTAAAAACATGGCTACATGCCACACGCATGACACGCTCGCGGCCATATCGCCAGCTTCACATAAGCCAAATTTGGTATTACGTGACGTCAAAGGATGACGAAGGTATGTGACTGGTCCAAACAGGATAATCACAAGATGCGTGTCCTGTAAGAACATCCCTACATGCCATACTCAAGTTGCCAATACAGCACCGAAAGGCGGGCGAGTTGGAACTTATCCATAGTGGGCAGCGCACAAAAGGAAACACACAAGAGAAGGAATCAGGACAAGCGCTGGTTTTAATGACACAAAAGAGAGCCCGAAGAACTAGCAATAAACTGTTGTAGCACCGAAAGGCGGGCGAGTTGGAACTTATCCATAGTGGGCAGCGCACAGAGAAGGAATCAGGACCCAGCGCTTGTCCTGATTCCTTCTCTTGTGTGTTTCCTTTTGTGCGCTGCCCACTATGGATAAGTTGCCAATACACTCTGACGCGCCCATGGGCGCGTTCGCGCCGGCGGTGCCTCGCCAGGCGCAGATCTGTCTGTCATATGCTCGCAGGCGTGCGCAACGCTGCGCTGCTTTGACGCATGCGCATTTGAGCGCGACTGGCGTCCCTACGTCACGAAAAGAGGCAGACGCGGTGATGTCTGGGTAACGTAGTCGCCGCGTACTGCAGCACTGCTGGGTCGCGCCGCCGGACACTGGTTGTGCCGGTGCTCGCGTTTTTGCTAGTGTAGCGCGGCTGCGCCCAGCGTGCGCGCGCGTCAACGTAACGTCGGAGTATAGTAAGCCCCCCATGATGCCCTCGCGGCCGTTTCGGCAGCTCCACATATACGAAATTTGGTATTACGGGACCTGAATGGGCGACGAAGGTATCTGACTGGTGCAAACATGATAATCATGACACGTGTGTCATATAAAACTTTACTACATGCTATGCTCATAGCACGCTCGCAGCCCTTTCGCTAGCTCCACATATACCAAATTTGGTATCATGTGATGTGAATATAATACGAATGTAAATGACGCGTCCAAACCTGAAAATGGTGTCATGAAAGTCATTTACGTCGTAATTTACCTCCGCCTCGTAACGTTTTGCTGATTTAGAGTGACATATCAACCTTCCCCATTCGTGCTTCGCATATCATCGATACCCACTGTGCGTGGAATCTGCCATTTTTTTTTTTGGTGGCTGATTACGCATAGTAATATGAGCAGGTCTCTCTAAAATCACCACAAAATATTATCCCATACAAAAGTCAACCACTGCAACAAACAAAAAAAAAGAACAGCGGTTCGATGAAGAAGCAACTTCCAAGACAAATTTCCACAGCGCGTGCGAACGTATTTTAAGTTCATGGTGTCTATCTGGTCATTTAATATGCTATAGTTCACAGCCGACCCCTCGAGTAGCAAATCAGGCGATGGACCAGGCTAACGTCTCCGTAATGATCATTAGAAAATTGTCATCCATATTGCGAAATGTGCAGCACTACGCACTCAAGTGCGTTGTGATACATGGAAGAACGGGGTAAGCAATGACAAGCACGAGAACTCGTGGTTGCTCTTTTAGGGGCGAAGCACCTCAGAGTCGAGCCTTGTATCTCCGTTATCCGTAGTCCTGGTTTGCACGAGCTGGGAGCGGCGGCCGAGTAGGCATAGAAGGGTAGAGCGATGATCGCGGGTGCCCTCATGGCTCGCGCTTAGAAGTCGCTGGCAGCGCATCGTTGCGGCTGGAGTTCGTGTTTAGAAAAAGGGGGTAACGATTCAGAGTACTAAGTACTCTACTATGGGAGGGATAAAGCCATCCCAGGGGCCAGTCAACGAAATGGTGTTGACTACTGCGGCGGGAGTTCACAGAGTAAAGATGGTTCCTGGTCTGTCTTCGCCTCTTCCCTGAAGGGACGCGGGCTAGCCGCTGCCCGGATCCCCACATTTGGCGCCAGTGGCGTACCAACTCTTTCGCGAGGGGGGGGGGGGGGGGTCACGCGACGCGCTTTCTTAGATACTAAGAAGTTCATTCACAGTTAACAGGCCAGCTAATGGTGCCCTTAGCCAAACTTCTGCGTCAGATATGCGAATCTCATCTTGCTATCATGCCTCTTTCTCTGATTATGCTTTGCGGTTAACATCTACACATTCCACATTAGTTTGTTTAGTAAATTTATCATGACGGATGTTAGTCGTCGCGATGGAGATGTACCAAGCTTCAACGAAAATACATCCACGTTGAACGGGGCTACGGCTGCTAAACAGCAAAACATACATTCGGCAAACCCTCCTTTTGTCAATGTACAGTACACGTTTGATGACCCTTGTAAAGGCGCGTTTTACTTTCGTGTTGTATGCCGATTACCATGACGGGAAGATCAACCATGATTTTTCAAGGAATGATTTCTGTTATATTTTTCTTAGCACTTTCTTGCATATATTCAGGCTTGTGTGTATTATAAATTGGCTTGTTTGTTAATAGTCTGAACAGTGTTTCTGGAGCATGCAATTATTACTAATATTGCTATTTTTATATTACTGCACTTGTTATCAACTTCTCAACCATTTTCTTTAAAAATGCATAATTTGTGGTGTCACGGGCGTACTACATTGTTTACAACCACTGCATTCTCAACCTTTTTTTTTTTTTAATGTATAATATGCGGTGAGGGGCGTACTAAATTGTTTACACCCGTTGTATTTGTATTAACATTTCTTAAGGGCCCCCCAGGCGCCTGCATAAATACGCCAATACAAACGATGTAAACAAAATTCTCCTTTGAAAGAAAAAAAATGTGAGTGATTATAACGTTAAACCATTCCTCATTGCTTTTTTTTTAAATGGTCGTTAGCTGCATATGATTGGTGCAAGCAGTCTTTGTCATGCACACAGCACCAGCTTGTTACGCGAGGCAATAAATGGCGCGAAAATAATTTATCGCGTAATGACCACTTATGCATGACCACGAAAAACATAAGAGAATAAGTCATTTTCAATACGACACATTGTGTTTCATTGTTTCTTCGGCACTTAACATTTTCTGTGTGGCACAAAATTGCCTGCTTGTTACATGACATCACCAAGCCGGAGAGCATCTCCTTCTAAATGTAATTCAAGTAGGCTAGCTGTCAATCACACAAGCAGCGGCTACTTATAGCAGCTGAATAGATGAATTATAAGTATAATAAAATATTCTCACTTGCTGCATAATGATTTTTAGTAGTTTGTGTGCGTATGTAATTCTGTGAGACTATACTTGCTGAGAGAAAGAGGAATATATAGAAATAAGCAGCGCTGTACGTGCGTGCTTTTTTGCTGTCCGAGATGTATTTCGGGCTGTAAAAGACAATTCAAGTTGAGTGAAAACCACCTATAGCCCGACTCTAAGTAAGCCTCCATAGTGCTAAAAACCACAGTCTTTCACCTTCTCCCAGGTCCGCTAGGGTCAAGTTGTGGGGCAAGCTTAGAAGCTGAGCCTACTACTGAGCTCTAGTCCACTGCTTTATTCGAGGCCACTTTACAAGCTTGCGCTATGACTCCAAGTTATCATAAGGAAGGCTGATTTGGTATATCAGAGACTAAAGCGGAAACAATTTTTGGCATTTCAGTACGGGAAAATTAAATATAAAAAACGATTTGTCACACTCAACGGCTCACAACAGCTTCGACAGAGCAGCGGTGATGATAATTCTTTTCGAAAATAGATATTTTCCAGAAGCAGCAAATTCTTTGACCGGCCTTTAAAAAGTTTGCTCGCTCCCATCCGTAACTGCATCAACAAGTCACAGCAGAGTAAAAGCATGAGCAAGTGATGTAATATTATAGGACCCCTGTTCGGCTCTTGCCTCATCTGCAATACAATACAACACAAGACGCGAAAGCGTCGCGTAGGCGACTAACACCGCAAAGAGCATACAAGGAAAGTCATCACAGCGGTAATGTTGGCAAAATTTGACTATGTTGTAGCATAGCCTCGTAACATTCTCCTGTAAAAACATAATTGAGCGATTACTGTAGTGACGAAAAACTTCGCCGTATACTTGTTGGTTTCCCCAGTGTGCAGCCAAAAGTGACCCCCCCCCCCCTAACTTTTTTCTGGGGGGGGGGGGGGGCACCCTCCTTGCCCACCGGGCTGATAGCGTATGTTTGACGCCCAAAAGCAAGCTACTGCAGCACGGCGACACCGACAACCAGCGGACCCGGAGGCGGGCAAAACGCTGGAAGCGTTCGCTACCTGAGGTTCACGGCGCCGATGCGCGATTCCTTGACCGGAGTTTCGGGCACAGCTGGAAGGTATGCGATCGTCTGTGGTTTGACAGCGATTTGACGTAAATCGTCCACGTTCAAAGCGAACAGTTTCGGACCAACGCCATTGCTGTGCCGCAGCGACAGGTTGCCGGCGATGACGATCACAGTGCGTACTTGGTTCGCTCCACGTGTAAAACCAAGTCCGCGCCTCAATACCATATACGAACATTGAAACATTGTATACACTGTACACACGTGCTTTGACTCATTTGCATGTTCAAAAAGGCGCTGTACGGGGGGGATTCACGGTAACCCGAATAATCCCCGGTGCTTCGCCCACTCATCATCATTAGATTCGTCAATATGCGACAACTTTTCTTGATTTGCTCAGCTCTTCTAAACGTTCGTTTCTGCAGTTAAGTGCTCGGCGTTCTACGATCTGGTGCAATGAATGGGTCGCCTACACTAACAGCTTCTGGGTTGCAATGTCTTTCCTGTGTTCCAATCAATAGCCTATACAGCTATTCTCATCCTCAATGCATGCATTCGCCAGATGCTCCAGCTTCGCCCAATGCGTTATTTGATCGAAGGCTTACTTTCACAAACATGAACGACACTGAAATAAAGGCTACATCAATGAAAAAAAAAAGGCATTCTTTGCTTTAACTCATAATCTGTGAAAAATAAAATTCGTAAACGGGGATGTGTGCTCCAGCCTCCGGTTAGGGCACATAATCCCTGTTTACGGGTTTTCACATCGCAAGCTTCCATCTTTCCTTGCTGTTTTTCTCTTTTTTTTGTTGATAATTTGTGAGAGCATATATAACAGCCAATCATGCAAAAGAGGAGCACTACTAAAGCTGAACAAGAAATACGATCCTTTTGATGCCTGATAGTATACATGTGCTTGAATTTCTGGGTAGTTATTGGCGACGGTTATCAAATATTAGTAAAAAACCAGACATAAACAAATAGTTTGCACATTTTACGCTTATTTTTTTAATTAAATTTTGTTTTTTCACGCTCTGGACCCTAGCCACACAAGTCGGTATTTCATAGCGAGCACGGTCGCTCTAGAGCCAATTTTAGGAGTACAGTGAACTGATATAGTTGCTACTGGTTGATTGTGTTACAACACAACAAGGACGATAAAAGAGCTAAGACACACACAGCGCTGTGACCCGCCGTTTGTTTGCCTTATGTTTTTCCTAGTTCTTGTCGTGCTGTAACGTGTAATGAACTTCGCAACAAGTTGCCACAATAAAAATTGGGGTACCCTTAAGCTTCGCCTTTAAGCTGAACGCAATAGCGATATTCCGTTCCTGCTTCAAACACTTAGTATATGAAAATTTTTTTCGAACTTGTCATGCGCCCACGACGTGTGCTTAAGGGTGCAGTAGCGTGTGTGCTTCTTGTAGTTTGTGAGTGGCTTTAATCTATAAAGTTCTTATGATAATGCCATGTACTGATGCCCGATGGCAATGCGCGCTTGTACCACGTGTTATTGCGACAATATTTCATGTTAAATTGTGAAGCATACATAAAGGAAGCATTGATTGATTTGTGGGGTTTAACGTCCCAAAACCACCATATGATTATGAGAGACACCGTAGTGGAGGGCTCCGGAAATTTTGACCACCTGGGGTTCTTTAACGTGCACCCAAATCTGAGCACACGGGCCTCGACATTTTCGCCTCCATCGGAAATGCAGCATAAAGGAAGCATGCATTTTCAAACGTGAAAGTTAAATTCACTGCATTTCCAAGCAGATGAAGTTATTTAGACTGTATTCAGAAACAGAGGCGCGGTTGTATGGCAGAACACCCTCTTGCCACGTGAAGAACCCGGGTTAGATCCCCACTGAGACCCATAGTTTTTTATTTATTTTAGTAGCATCTTTCTCAATTTGAAGTCACGCAAAGATGATGATTTTTCGCTCACAACCAACGACGCCGACACCGATGCCGGAATTTCTGCGAGACGAGCTTTTTAGCGCATCGCGTTAACTGGCGGAGGACACCCGAACATCCTATGGTTCGTAGATTGCTACCAAGGTCTCAGCGGGCCGCCCGCTCTTCACGCGAGCAATTATCGCTCTCTTTACGGGAAGGACTCGCTGAAGACCTTGAATATCGCAGTGTCATCGTTAGCAGCGTGTCCTCCCCCAGCCCTCTTGCTGTCGATAGCTGTAAGCAGTACTGTTTCCTTTTTTTCTTTTTTTTTTGATCCCTCACCATCGGCGACATTACTACAAGAGCTCCCCTGTCGCGATGCCTGTCCGATTTCGTACCGCGAGTGTTTCTGGGCCCGCAGATAAGGCTGTTTGTTCTCCGCAATCGGCGTGACTTCGAGACCGGGAGGCATCATTTACTATACGAGGGTTGGACGTCGTGCATTTCCTACGGGAGTTCTTCTTTATACGGACGTAATTGCTCGAACGTGAGGCCCGACGTCAGAAAATACGACCGCGATGTCATTTGTATGCCGCGAAGTGCTTCATTAAACAACCCCTGCTGAGCTAACTTCGCCAAGGACGCCTTCAAATACCCCGGTGAAGCTCCGGAGAGAAGCGGACATAAAACAAAAACAAAAAAAGAGTAGATCCAAAATCACAACACTAGTTGGATTTATTTTTTATAATTTTTTGCCCCACAGGTTCTCGTTCGCACATGCAAACAGAGGCCACAGCAACTACAGCACGGGGCGTTTAGGGGAGACGCGAGCGCATTGATGATGGCGAGTGTAATTGGCGCTTCCGTGGCGAAACAGTTTCCATGGGCTAGAAGAATTATCCTGACAGTGAGAAGACCGGCGCGGCAACATGAGGGTAGATAAACGAAAACGGCTTCGGCCTTTTCTTTTTTCTCTTTCCTCCCTCTTTCTTGTTTCGGTCCAAACGGGCGCACGCAGGAAGCCGCGAAAGCAAGTGCACACCTTTTGCGTAATCTGCAATCGAATCACGTCCCCCTTCGGCCGCAATCACTGAAATGGGAGACGCGGCTCGGCGATGGTAGTCGAAAGGCGGGAAGAAACCTCGCCAAGGAAACCCCGAATCTCGCAAATCCAGCCCGATTGTGCACGGGTCAGTGGACAGGTCACGAACAGAGCCCTATCGCACATTCATGATGCATGCGAAAGATGTCAGGGAAACAACCTTCTAAGTCTCATCAAACGCGAGGAGGGGCCGTCGGCGTCACTGGCGTCAGCATGACTGATGAAGAAATCTTTATAGCGCGATGACGCCACGCTATGACATCACGGAGTGATGGGTAGTGAAATTTGCGATGCCATCATGGCATCACTATGAAGCCACATAGCGTGACGCCAACATCGTTGCTTGATCGAGGTAGGCCGGTCTCGGTGGCATTGCAAGACCACGTGAGAGCAGAAAGCTTCCAATGTCTCTGATCCCGGAGGCAATGCGAAAGCACATTGGGTGCGCGGGAAAGGGGAGGGGATAAGCAAAATCAGTACATTATAGACTGTTCCTTGTGCATTGTTATGAATGACCTCGTTCTGGCTACTTCGTGCGTTCTTTCTCTCAGTTCAATTTATTTCTGCTAAACTTCAATCGTTGGTACGTTTACATTATGTAATGCGTATGTTTTTGATGCTGTAACCTATATTTTTAATTTATTTCGAAAAGGAGGTCTCATTGCAGTCTTTGACTTCGGGACTTCCTTCTGTATAATATCACTATGTAACCTTTGTACTGATTGGAATAAAATTTACTGTGATTCTGACTGACAAGAAAAAATAAGATGGCTTTCGCCTATCAAAACTTGTTGTTGGGCTAGTTGGTCACATTAACCGCCCGCTTCTTGGCCAATCCCATTTAGTGGATTAAAGCCATAACAGAGGAACAAGCAAGCAAGTCGTCATTTTCTGAGACGATGCGCATGTGCGCCTGACGAAAAAAAACGAAAAGTTGTAATCATTGTATAGTGTTCAAATGTCTACAAGTTTTTTCGGTCGATCCCCCTTAGAGTCGGTATGTGCTAGTGTTCACAGACAACAAACTCGGTCGCTGTTTAAGCCCTCACTCCGCAACTGCTGCTTATAAAAATCACAGCATATCTACGGAGTAAATGATGATGAATGGGGAGAAGCAGCCGTTGGTTCGTCCGTCCGTCCATCCGTCCGTATGTATGTATGTATGTATGTATGTATGTATGTATGTATGTATGTATGTATGTATGTATGTATGTATGTATGTATGTATGTATGTATGTATGTATGTATGTATGTATGTATGTATGTATGTATGCATGCATGCATGCATGCATGCATGCATGTATGTATGTATGTATGTATGTATGTATGTATGTATGTATGTATGTATGTATGTATGTATGTATGCTTTGCTGGCCACGCCGGAGGGATGACCTGCCCTAAACCATAGGGAGCTTCGTCCCTAATGTGTTTTGGCTACAGTCTCGTCAATCCAGCGTCTCTTTTTCCACGTAACATATTTTGTGGAAGTAAAACATTCCCCGTATTTACCACGAAGCTTCGCAGTGGTGAAGACGGGGAACGGCCATGGCTTCCAATGAAAACAAACCGTCGCCGTCTCCAGCTGGGGCACCAGTGACTACGTAACTTACGATGTCCCGCCACCCTGATTCCGGTACAGTCACCGCGCAACCTGGCTTTGTCGTCGACTACTCGCTCCGCATGTACGAGCGTGTCAGCCAGACTCACCAATGGGACCCTACCATGATGCTTACCAACGTAATCTTTTACTTGGACGGCATCCCGTGTGTTTCGTTCGACGCTCATGAAATCGAACTCACCAGCTGGGACATCTTCAAGGAGCGACTACGCGACATCTTTGGGGACCCGTCCGGTCGCCAAATTGCCGCGCGAAATGAACTCGCCATCCGCGTGCAGTCCTCAACCGAGTTGTATGCCTCGTATATACAGGATGGGCTCACGTTGTGCCGGAAAGTGTACAAGTAAATGACCGGGAGTGACAAGATAGGCCCCATACTCAAGGGCATCGCCGACGACACTTTCAACTTGTTTGTGTGCACCAACGTCGCGAGCATCGATCTCATCATGAAGAAATGCCACCGCTTTGAAATTTCAAAAAGCCGCCGTGTTCTGCCTCAATTTTCTCAGCTACCAAACACGGCTGTCACGTCAACCTGCACCGATCTCGGCGCCACACCTCCATTTCAGGAGAACCTGACGCGTATTGTTCGACGAGAGCTTTAGGCGCCAGGACTGGTGCCGTTTCATTTACCACCACTCGACAATGGCAGCGTCCGAATACCACCAGTGGTCACCCTTACTCAAGCAGTCGTGCGCAAAGAAATCGCAAAACTTTGTTTTCCTGTCACCTGCTCTATCTCCCGACACACCTCATGAGAGATTCCAATGAATACACCACGCCATGACCCATACTTTCTTCCCAGATCCCGGAATCCAACGGAATGGAGAACTGCAGACGACAAACCAATTTTCTTCCGCTATCACCGCGTTGGCCGTGTCTCCCGATACTGCCACAGCACTTGGACGCCTCCACACTGAAGCCAACTTTCCCCTCCTTCTCATCCATAGGCGGACCCCCGTCGATATTCGCCCATCAGTGACTATCCTGCTTCCGTTACACCTAACAGCCGCTCTACCGCTCGTTCACCGTCACCGTAAACGCCACCGTTCTCAGTCGCCCCAACCACGCCGATATCCATCGCCGACCAAATATGGACCCTCTCGGATGGAAAACTAGATCGTGCAGCTCCTGGAGGTAGTACTGCATCAAGTGAGACTGACCCAAATCTTCCGTTGACACTCCCTACTAAAAAGAATTTGAAGGAAGTGCATGTGGACGGCCTCTATTTAATTAACAGCGTTAGTTGACACTGGAGCTCAGGTGCCCCTAATTAGTGCTCCTCTCTGTCGCTACCTTAAAAAGCATCACAGCATATCCACGGAGTGAATGATGATGAGTGGGCGAAGCTTCGAAGGGTTTTATTGGCAAACCATGAATCATCCGCTGACCACGTCCGTCCATCCATTCGTCCATCCGCACGTCCGTCCACCTGTCTGGCTGTCCATCTGTCCATACGTCCGTCCATCCGTTTGTCTGTCTGCCTGTCCATCTGTCTGTCCTTCCGTTCACCTGTCCATCAGTCCGTACGTCCGTTCGTCCGCCAGTCTGTCTGTCCGTCTGTTCATCCGTCCGTCCTTCCACCTGTCCATCGGTCCATCCGTCCGCCTGTCTGTCTGCCTGTCCATCCGACCATTCGTTCGTCCGTCCGTCTGTCTGTCTGTCTGTCTGTCTGTCTGTCTGTCTGTCTGTCTGTCTGTCTGTCTGTCAGTCAGTCAGTCAGTCAGTCAGTCAGTCAGTCTGTCTGTCTGTCTGTCTGTCTGTCTGTCTGTCCGCATGTCCATCTGTCTGTATGTCTGTCCGTCCGTCCGTTCATCTAGTAACATTCCAAGAACCGCCGTCTCGCATCTGTTCATCATAGTAGTAGTAGTAATAGACTTTTATTCAGCCATCATATATTCATCATATACAAGTACCGCCATTCAGCGGACATTCCAAGGACTAAAACGAGAGGCGGCTACTACATACAGGACACGCACGACGCCCCTAAAAAGTATTCACGCCTGCCGCAACTCAAACCGTCCGTGTCGCTGATGGTGGAACTGTGGCCGTTATTTGAATGGTACCACATGTGTTCAAAAATTTACCTCACGGCCTCATCTTCGGGATGGACTTCTTATCGACGCATTCTGCCCTTGTATACTGTTCCACCGGCACTCTATGTTTAGAACGTCCTCTTCTTCCAGATTCTCACCCCGAACTCCCGAACAGTCTCTGTACCATGGACTTGAATAGTATGCCACCTAAAGCCCTCACATTCATTGAATTGGCCACAACCACCCCGGTACTTGACGGTGATTATATCGCCACGCCTATTTCTGATGTTCTCCTGGCGCGCGACATCACTGTGCCACACTCCGTCGTAACCATGGCCTCTAACCACACATGTATCCATATCATCAATTTCACTTTTACGAAGCAAGTACTAGCTCAAGGAACCTCGGTCGTCCCGCTGCGACCATTATTTAAAAGACGACCACGTCACCACTTTTGCGGCAGACGTGGGCTCCGATCTTCCATGTCACCTGCAGGATGCCACATCCCTCGATGCGGCCTTATGTTCCATGATCGACTCAGAACTCAAATCTGAGCAATCAGACTCCCTACGCCGCCTTCTAGCTTTCTACCACGACATATTCGGCATCGACAGCCGTCCACTCGACCAGACTTCACTTGTAAAGCACCGCATTAACATTGACAATTCTCTTCCCATTCACAGTGACCATACCGGGTGTCTGTCACAGAGCGTAAGGTAATTTAACAAGACGTCAACAAGATGCTAGACAAAGGGATTATTGAACACTCCTCGAGCCCTTTGGCATCTCCCGTTGAGCTCGTTAAAAATAAATATGATACGTGGCGCTTCTGCGTTGATTACCGCCATCTTAATAAAATCACGAAAAAGGATGTTTACCCTTTGCCCCGCATTGATGACGCTCTCGATTGTCTCAAGGGGGCGCGATACTTTTCTTCAACAGACCTATCTTCTCACTAAGATATTGCTGAACGAGAAAGACCAAGAAAAGACTGAGTTTGTAACTCCCGACGGCCTATTCAAGGTTATGCCGTTTGGCCTATACAACGCTCCAGCCACGTTCGAGCGTATGATTGATTCACAGCTACAAAAATTCAAGTGGTCCACATGTCTGTGCTACCTAGACGACGTCCTTGTATATTCACCTCACCTACATTTGAGATCCACACTCAGCGTTTGTCAGCTATTCTCGACACCTTCAGCACTGCTGGCCTTAAATTAAACTCGTCGAAGTGTAACATAATTTACCGGCAGATTACGGTGTTGGGCCACCTTTTTGACGCATCAGGTGTGCAGCCTAACCCGGAGAAAATTCGTTCAGTCACGAGTTTTCCTGTATTCCAGTCCATCAAGAACGTTCGGATCTTTGTGGGACTTTGTTTTTATTTTAGAAGGTTTGTGAAAGATTTTGCAACAATCGCTCGCCTTCTCACCGACCTTCTGAAGAAAGACGCGACTTTTACGTGGGGTTCCACTCAAGCTGCCGCTTTTTCATAACTCATCACACTCCTGGCGACTCTTCCTATATTTTCCCACTTTGACCCTCCGCTCCGACAGAAGTCCGAACCTATGTAAGTGGTAACGTGATTCGAGCCGTCCTATATATGTAGCTCAACGACAGCGGGGACACGACCGAGTTATCGCCTACGCTAGCCGCCTTCTCACAGCTGCCGAGCGCCACTATTTCACAACAGAGCGTGAACGTCTTTCTCTTGTTTGGGCAGTCACGAAGTTCCGCCCATATTTAAATGGCACGAATTTCTCTGTAATAACGGACCACCATGCGCTATGATGGCTTTTGTCACTGAAGGATCCTACTGACCGGCTTGGGCGCTGGGCTCTGCGATTGCAAAAATATACATACACAGTCAAGTACAAGTAGGGACGCATACATCAGGACGCAGACTGCCTGACCCGTTACCCAGCCGATGAATCTGGCACCGTCCCTGACACCGACACCAACACTTGCGTCTTTTCCATTTCGCAAATGACCCGCATCGGTGACGAGCAACGCCGTGATGCGTTCTTGCGTGCTACAATCGAACTTTTTGAATCACCATCTTCCCACAGGCCCCATCGCTCACTCGTCCTCCACGATGGTGTACTATACCACCAAAATTTTAACCAGATGGACCAGCCCAGCTGCTCGCCATTCCGAAGCAGCTTCGCTCGGCAGTTTTTCACGAACTTCACAACCTTCTAACTGCCGGTGACCTTGGTGTGTCACGCACTTATGACCGGATTCACCAACGCTTCTTTGCGCCAGGGATTTAACACTCAGTCAGACGTTACGCTGCGGCCTGTGAGAAGTGTAGGCGCCGCAAAACACCACCGACCCTTCTCGCCGGACATTTTAAACCACATGACATTTCGTCAGAACCTTTCTTCCGTGTTGGCTTAGACCTACTCGGACCTTTTCCCTTGTCTTCATCTGGCAACAGGTGGACAGCTGTGGCCACAGATTACGCCACGCGCTATACGCAATCACAGGACCTCTCCTATACAAGCTGCACCATAGATGTCGCCGACTTCATTCTATATACACGACGTGATTTTGCAACATGGAGCTCCACGCCAGCTGTTTACTGACCACACCTTTCCATAGAAGGTCATGGCCTATATCCTGCAGTCATGTGAAACGAGGCACAAGCTCAGTATAAGTCGTACCACCCGCAAAGAAATGGACACGAGGAGAGTGTGAATCGAACACTTACAGACATGCGTGCGAAGTACATGTTTCTTCGAACCGTTCTGACTGGAATCTTGCTTTGTCATACGTGACATTTGCATACAATCCTTCGCACTCCGACACTGCTGCTTACTCTACATTGTTTTCTGTTGTTCGACCGAGAACCAACATTACCCCTGGATACAGTCATTTCGTCTACCGCCGCACCAACCAGCGAATATATCCTTGACGCTAGTATCACTCGGGCTGCCCATGCACGCGAAATCGCCCACACTCGCCTTCTGGCCCCCCAAGAGAACCAGCGGCGTTTGTGCGGTCAACGGCACCGAGACGTGAACTTTTCTCCCGGTTCTTTGGCATTGCTGAGGTTCCTGATCCGCCGAGTCGGTTTGTCGGAAAAGCTGTTTTCTCGCTACACAGGTCCATACTTCATATGTCACGGGAGGTTACTCCTGTGACATATGAAATTGCCCCTGCTGCCTTGTCGCCTTCAACTGCCCCACAGACCACCGATATCGTACATGTGGCACACTTGGCGCGTTACCACTCTCCTGGTGACGTCGACGTCTATAAATGCGCCGAGACGGCGCTTCTGCAGCTGTGGATTATGCTACGTGTATATTGACATTTTCTGGGACTATGCGCGTGTGTGCCCGCATACAATTTTGAGTTAGTTTGTTGAAATAAAATCTGAAATTTATTTATTTATTTATTTATTTATTTATTTATTTATTTATTTATTTATTTATTTATTTATTTATACATACTGCAGCTCCTATTAGGGCTATTGCAGGAGTGGACATACAAATGATCAGGTGATAACAAGCAGAAACAAAAACATGAGCATATGGCACAAATTTGTGGTTCATAGTACTACACAAGATACAGAATGAACAGAGCAATAGCACAGAAAGCAAAAGAACATGGAAATATCTACTTAACACGCATGTGATATTGCACTCAGAAACTGCTCCAAAGGGAGCCCGTGGGTATCGCCGGGTAGCAAGTTCCAGAGCTCAATAGTGAAGGGAAAAAAACTATACTTAAACAAATCAGTTTTGGGGTGAAGTGGCGTAATATTTAGCGCATGTTGACTCCTGGTGTGAACAGAAGGTGGTGTGGCAAACTGCAGATACCTGTGGAGCGAGGGCAAGCGCGGTGAATTAATCAAGGTGTACAGGAGCTTTAAGCATTCTGAATGGCACCTGGCAGATAACGGAGTTAAACCCAAAGGTGCTAAGCTGGACGTAGGCGAAAACTCCCGGTCATATTTTCGGCAGATAAAACGAACGGCTTTTTTTTGTATGGATTCTAGTTTTGCAATGTCGGACGCTTTGTGTGGACTCCACACGACACAACCGTATTCGAGTAATGGCCGTACTAACGTTTTAAAAGTTAAGAGCTTGGTTTCTTCTGGTGCTACACGGAGAATGCGCTGTAAGTAACCTAATCTCTTCAGGGCTTTATTATACGTAATATCAATGTATTTGGACCAGGACATGTTGTGAGTGAAATGAAGGCCGAGGTACTTATATTCCATTTTTCTTGTTAAATGACAACCATCGAATGAGTAGGGAAATAGATGAGCGAATGACCGAGTAGAAAATGTCATGCACACAGTTTTTTGGAAATTTACATTCATTTGCCAGGTTTGGCACCAAGTGCAAAAATTGGAAAATGAGTTGTTCAGTTTCTCGTGATCCTCAGCAGAAGTAATTTTTTTTATAAATCACGCAGTCATCGGCGTATAGCCTAATCTGAGAAGTTATGTTACCAGATATGTCATTAATAAATAATAAGAAAAGGAGGGGTCCAAGTACTGAGCCCTGCGGAACACCTGAAGTTACATCAGCGGTACTGGATGCCGTTGAGTTAAAAAATACATACTGCGAGCGGTGCGAGAGAAAACTAGATATCCAACCTACGAGCAGCGGGTTTTTTAATATGAAATTAAGTTTAAGTAAAAGTTTGGAATGGAGAGCTGTATCGAAAGCTTTCGATAAGTCAATAAAAATAGCATCTACCTGATAACCCGAGTCAATGGCTTCAATAACATCATGGCTAAATTCGGTAAGTTGAGTGATTGTACTGAAACCGCGTCTAAAGCCATGTTAAAACTGGTTTAGAATATTATTATGTGTTTGTATATGACGTGCTCCAATATTTTGCATGAGTGAGATGTCAAGGAAATAGGCCTGTAATTAGCCGGCGAGGATTTGCATCCAGCTTTAAAAAAGGGGAGCACTTTAGCAAGCTTCCATGATAATGGAACTGTTGCTGTTGCTAGGGATTTTTTGTATATTATCATAAGGTAGCGGCTTGTACATGAAGCATATCGTACTAAAAAGTTGTTGGGAATATTATCTGGGCCAGGACTTTTTTTAGTGTCTAAGTTAAGTATCAAATTTACTTCAGATAAACATACGTCACCAATTGATGGTGCAGGGTTGGCCAGTGAAAAGGTAGTTGTTTGAAAATTATCAATGGTGAAAACAGATTTAAAATAAGAATTAAATGCATTGGTTATTGTGACAGGATCGCTTGTGGAAGCTCCATGAATGTCCATTGTGTTTGGTTCCGTTGAACTCGGCAAGATGGAGCTCCAAAATTTTCTTGCATTTGTTACCATCAGGTTTTTCATTGTCACTTGGTAGTAGAAATCTTTGGCGGCTTTAGTTTTGGTTCTTAATTCCTCTTTAAGTTTATTGAACTCATTTAGTGATGGGGAGGTCTGACGTCTAATCTAACAATGTAACCTTTTTACGCGACGTGTCAGTTGTAACAACTCCCTCGTCATCCATGGCAACCGGACATTTTTTTTTCTTAGTTTTTATTGGAATAAAGCGGGTGATACAAGAATGCACAAGACTTTCAAAGAAAGAAACCAAATCGTTGACGTTGCTAGATTCACTAAGCCGTTCAAAATTTTCAAATGAATTCTCTAGAACTGTTAGGATACTGACGTCATCTGCACGGTTAAAGTCATGATGAGTTGAATACACAATATTCGGTGTGGGTACACGGCATGAGAGTGAGACGAAAACGGCTTTATGATCGGAAATTCCTTCAGTGACAAGGCAGTTAAACGTGCTTTCTAAGAGAGTAGGGCTAACAAAGACTAAATCGAGAACTGCAGACTCTCTTGTAAATTCTCGAACAACTTGGGTTAGGCCGAGAAACAGAGAAAATTTCAGCAACTCTGTGTCTGTTAGAGAGGGCGAATCGCTTAAAGACAGGGTGGACCATTGAAACCATTGAAATGGCCAGAAGAGAATGGGAAATGAGGGGGACTTTTGAAATATGGCTAAACTGCTAAGTCATAGTGGTCATAATAGTTAGACGCACACTTACTTTAATAATTTCGTTGAAATGATCGTATGTCTACTAGTATGCAGGAAAAGCTGTCCGGGTGGGATGTCGTCTGGGGGTAACCCATATGACATCCCACCAGTAATGACAGAGGAAGTCAGGAAAGCCTTGACGGGAATGCGAGGAGGCAATACTGCTGGTGGAGATAAGGTAACATCAGATCTGCGGGAAGACGGAGGACAGATTGTGTTAGAAAAAAAAAAAAAAACACTATCCACCCTGTTGACGAAGTGCCTTCTGACGGGGAGAGTACCAGAATCTTGGAAGAATGCTAACATCATCTTGATGCATAAGAAAGGGGACGACAAGGACTTCAAGAATTACAGGCCCATCAGCTTGCTCTCCGTCGTATACAAGCTATATACAAAATCATCGCTAACAAAATAAAGACATTACAATTCAATGAACCAAAGGATCAAGCAAGATGTTAAACAGGCTGGCTGCTAAACAATCGACCTCATTCATGCTATCAATCAGGTGATAGAGAAATGCTCAGAGTACACCCAACCACTATACATAGCCTTCATAGATTATGAGAAGGCGTTTGATTCATTAGAGATATCGGAAAAGACCAACTGCCACCATAGTGCTCCATAAAGAAAGCTGCGGAATACAAATGAAAGATTGTGTAATACAAGGGGATACGATCTCCCCAACGCGACTTACGGCGTGTTTACAGGAGGTTTTTTGAGGAGGCGTGATGACCTAAACACATTCTAACAAAAAAAATTACTTGTCATTGTAAACTCGCCCGTAAGACACATTCAGCGGCAGATAAGCAGCCCAGCAAACATGATGAAATCACGTGGAGAAACTTGCGAACCGAGGTATATCCAAACTCCTGAGCTGTATAAGTAAATTTCACCCGCAAGCCTGTAACCCTAGATGGAAGTACGCACTTTAAGAACATTACAGGTCTAGTCCACATGTTATGAACCGTCCCTTCTTTTAATAATCTGAAGATAAATGTAGAATTCTCGGTAGCCTTACTAAAGCCTTAAGTGTCTAATCAAGTGTGAAAATTGACCGTTGTCGTCTACACAAGGGATGCGAAAAACGATCACGTAATGATGTTGCCATGACGTCACTATGCCGTAACATAATGTTGAAAACCATGATTATGTGATCACTGATCACACGGCATAGAGTACGTGACTTTATACTCAACCCCGAAGCAGGCAAGCAACGCAAAGTCATCAATCTCGTCGATCGCCACCATTTTCCAAGGAATTACGGCCGACGGTATGCGGAATTAATGAGGGCTAAAGCTAAAGCCTTCTCCCGTATCATTTTTGACGGGTTCAAATGAAATGTATTTCTAAAGTACATACACAGGTCACATCTAAGCTAGAGCATCACCACAGAATGTCCCACCTGGCATCGTACGCCTCTCATTGATCTGTCGAGCACAGATATGAGGAGGCCATATTCCAAAAAAAAAAAAACATCTTACGCAAAAAAAAAATCGTAAAAAAAATACTTCAGCCGATCAAAAACATCACTATTGAGACCGGCGGGCTATTGGGAAAACGCATTTGACAAAAAGAGACTTTGTGAAGGTATTTTGAAAATCCTGAATAAGCTTTGCTTGTTTCTTATTACTGTGCGCGTGTTGTGCTCTTCACCATCGAAATGATGAGGATTGAAGTAGAGATACAGCGCTACGGCTATTCATTTTATCTATGTTCGGTGGGCAAAACAAAAATGCAATTTGTCTTTACATAGCGTACCCTGTTGCCCAACCCATCAGATGCAGTCAGCCACAGCAGCACGAAGACGATATTGTACGATTCATAGCCCCCATAAAGCTTTGGAAACATTGTTGTAGTGCATCATAGTCCACAGCTCGTAAACTCTACACCCAACGATCAAATCTCTTAAGTACATGAGTGCGCAATTTATCCTTTTTTTTTTTTGCCGCTACGCGGCGTTTTCGCTTCCTTCAACATAACACATCCGCTTCACCAGGAATGCGCAACTCCTGCATGGTTGCGTACTACATAAACGCGCTCAGCGCCATTTATCTTGAGCGCGGCTCAGGACGGTGTACGATTGGGAAGAAGACCACGGCGCATGTACCTGCGAAAAACGCGCATGATATTCGCGAGTTGAGCAACCGCACTCGGGAAGAAAAAAAAAACATGATCGCGCTGTTGCTTCTCAGACTATACGTGCGCACGCCGCCCGCGATTACACTATACGCACCAGCCCGCCAAAAGGACTTCCTCGCAAATGGTTCAGAGCTTTGGCAACAGCAACCAGAAGGCATCGCCGGCCACTTTCAGTTTTCTCCGCGGCCCCAATGACAACTTGATTACCGGGTTCATACTAGTGCGCTTGCAGGATCGCCGCGAACATCTCGCCGCATTGCGGCAGCTCGCCGTGCATCTAAGTTCATCGCTTTACAAGCGAGCAACGCACGCGTGCGCTGCATACGCCCGCCTTTTTTTTTTTTTTTTCCCCGTCCCGACGTTCTTTCAACTCCTTTCCACGTATGCCCGCGTGCGATAGTATGTAGTGCGCGCTACAGTTGTGCCCATACAGCGCATTTCGCGATCTGCAACGCGGGCCGTGTCTCTCGAATGATAGGGGGCGCCCCGCGCATGAGCGCCGTTTCGCAAGATGGCGCCCCTGCCCTACCCCCGCCCGCGAGAAACACGAGCGCCTACGGAACTTTATTTGGACTCGTAGATCTGCCGCTGCTGTTCGACTTCCTCCGAGTGCTGTTTGCCGGGCTATTACGCATACCGAATGGCCGAGAACATAAGTTCCTCGACCGCACGCGGATTCGCGTGTACGACGCGATATCCGCCCTGGCGAGGCGCCCCGCTAAGGATTGGCAACGACCGGTGCCGTTGTTCGCTTGTATAAGTGTATACGCACAACGCGCGATCCACCGATCGAGGGCCCGCGTTTTGCTCGGCTCTAAATTGCCCTATGGAAGGCTGCGAGGCAGAGAAAACGCGGCGAGGACGCGGGAACAGGACATTCGCATAAGCAACGCGCGAACAAAACTCTCGCCTGCGTACGCCGTAATGTGTCCGCTCTTTGCCCGTCGCCTTCTGGTGTGTATATGTAAGCGTGGAATGGGTGTTACGTATGATGCATGGTGCTCAACAGAGCCATTGGTGGCGTACCCGCAACGTCGAGATATTCCTCTACAGGCGTGAACCGCTTTACGCTTGCTTCGCACTATATAGCGCGCGGTCGACGCCATTGTGATAGTTTAGATGTTTCAGTGATCACGCGCCGGTGCCACTTTTTGCCCCCTACGCGACGCTGTTTTGTGATTCTTCATGATAGCACGAAGGTACGCAAGTAGTTATCTCGAAGATTTACTGTGGTGGGATTTACATATATCGCATAGTTAAGCGGTTGTTCAAGCATATCCCAACGCCCGCCGCTGCGCAGTAAGTTTGGTGTCTTCATGGGGCTGTGTATCAACCATGCGGAAGAAGAAAGCCGAATTATTTGTCTTCGGTAAGATCGGCGCAAACGCTGCTTCTTACATATTCCTTCCTGCTAACCAGTTTCCCAGAAAACATAGTTCTGGAAGGAATAGTTGCATAAATATGCCCACATAAGCTTACTGTGTTCCTTGGACGATTTACTATGCTAGCTTTGACGTCCTATCACAGCGTTCACCAAGCCAGCCAAGACAGCACTAGCTATTCGGGCGCCCATCATGTTCAAATGTTGGCCTGAGCTGCTGCTCTCGAACCCGTTAAGCCGCACTGGGAGAAAAAAAAACTAAAGAGAGTGGCAGTATGAGGATTGATTACGATGAAGATTTGAAGCCAAACACCGAATTTTTCATAAGAATTTAATCATTTATTTGTTCCTGCTGTCGGACATGTCATTCCGGGGTAGAGGCCTTGTCAGGATCGAGACATATGAGTCTCCTTTTTCCTTACCTCCTGGACATATTTCCTTTGTACATATGTCTAAAATAAACAAATTGAATTGAATATTGAATTGTGAAGACCAGCAGGTCCTGTTACCTATCAATTCCGATCTTCCCCCAAACTCACTTCCAGCACAGCCCTTTCACAATAACTTTGCGCCCGCAAAAGACACAGATGCGCTCATACCCCCTCCGCCGGTATTTGTTCTCTCCCTATCACAAGGTCGGATTTGGTTTAAGGCTTAGGCGATGCTCAGTTGTTATCCTTACAAAGGCTGCATCAACATGCGAGGCAAAAGTGAAATCCGCCCCTTTTCTGAGACAGGATCAGATGGCCTACATCCACTATGATCTTGTCCATGCCTGCAAGCGGAACGCCACTGCAAAGTGACCTCCACTAAAATGCTCCACACGACCACTCGTGGTCACTTGGTGCATTGTAGCAGATATATTGCCGCACTTCTTTCTCAAGTTTTGTTATCGCTTCATTGCTCGTGTAAATGCTGCCTTGCCCAAACCTCGCTGATTGACTAAGAACCACGGGCACCACTCATAATCGACGGTCGACGCCCTGTTCGCCGCTATCATTGTACGATGTGTTTTTCCTGTAGCCTGACTTTCCGTTTCTCGGCCACAAGTTCGGGCAAATTATTAGTTTCCGCTTGGACACGCCACAACTACGTGATAATATCACAAACTGTTATGTCCGGGGTTGTCGTCGTCCCATGCACTGTTACGACCGGCCCTGGAGAGCCAAGCAGGGAGAGTTTGGGGGAGAACCGGTTCTTGACCTGACGGTGTCGTCCACCCCCACCTCCCCATTCGGGTTCCTCCTCGCCGGGAGAGCTACGGGGTCTGCTGTGCGTTCGTGACCATATTTGGTAACATTTTGGGGCGCCGGGACCATATATGGACCTCGTGTTGGGTGGTGCCACTCCTTGTGTTGTGAGAGGTGTTTTCCCCTCCCTCGTGGCCGAGGTGCCGGCGACACCGTATTGGCTGACGATGCGGACAAGGCGCCCAGTGTCAACAACGTGGCGCTATAAAATGCCGAAGACGTTTTGTATCACACGCACTCTTCTCTCTTTGGGTCAGTTGACCACTTCTCCACATGTAAATAAATCTCTGTTGTTCGTTCGGGCGCTCCTTCTCGCTGAATTGTTGGACGATGGATCCTGCGACGGGGCCAGCTACCGAAAACGAGACCGGCAGGACCCGGAGTCCCAAACACTGGATGGCAGCGGCGGGATGCTGATAACCCCGAAAGCGACCACTGGACGGAGTGAGCCCGAAGTTCAACAACGGGACGACAGGAGAAGGATTACAAGAGCTCATCGACTTCCAGAGGGAATCGAACGGCACTTCTGAGAGAAGCACGACGCCGGAGACATGACTGCGAACTGGGTGAGTGCCGGCTTTCTCTGTTAAATTTTACCAGGCATTTACTCTATGTGTTAAGTAAAAGCTGGTAGAGAGGGGCTGTCTTGGTCATTGGGTTAACAGGTAACTTGCGTCAGGCAGAAATTGTGTGATAGCTTGGTTAAGCTCTTTCTGTCAGTGGCGTCAAGGTTAACAGTGACAGGGCAGGATTCCGTGTAAGAGCTTTTGAAGCTTTATTTGTAGACTAAGTTAACGGAAAACTTGAGGCAAGGCAGGTATCTAGAGCTGTCGTTGCCGTCAAGGTTAATTAGTTGCAGGACAGGAATCTTTGTGGAACAGAGACAGCGGTACTGGAGGCAGCCATGAATCTGAAATCCCTGCGAAAGTCCATGTTGTTGCTTCTTGCAAGGGAGTTGAATCTGGAGGTGTCGGACTCTCAAAGAAAGCCAGAGCTGATAGAGGCGATTCTCGCATTGGGGGCGGAGGATGACGAGCTGTCAGAATGTGTCGAGGAGATTCAGGAGAGGCAAGCGGCAGAGGCCGAAAGAAAGGCGGCCGCGGCCGAGGCCGAAAGAAAAGCGGCAGAAGCCGAGGCAGATAAGATGCGAAAGCACGAGCTTGAAATGAAGCGCCTCGAGCTAGAGATTAGCCATAATAGTAGAACAGGAGGCAGCGAGGCATCCGGTACCGCAGAGCGGGTCAGGTTCAAAATGACGGACCTAATGAGATCGTACAAGCTAGGGGAGGACATTGGGCTGTTTCTCGTCAACTTTGAGAGAACTTGTGAAAGGCAAGGTTTCAGCCAGGATACGTGGCCTCAACGCTTGTTGTCCCTACTTCCGGGGGAGGCCTCAGAAGTAATCGCGCGCCTCACGAAAGAGGAGGCTGACGAGTACAGTGAGGTAAAGTCGAGCCTTCTCAAGAAATACAGGTTGTCAGCGGAAGGTTTCAGACAAAAATTTCGCAACGCCGTAAAAGAGAACAATGATTCATACCCGGAGTTTGCTTACAAGTTAATGGCCAACATGGGGGAGTGGCTCAAAGAGGAAAAGGCGTATGGGAATCACGACAAGGTGCTCGAGTGTATCGGTCTGGAACAATTCTATCAAAGGTTACCAGAAAAGGTGAGGTTCTGGGTTCAGGATAGACCAGACGTGAACACCGTAACAAAAGCCGCAGAGCTCGCTGAAGAATTCGTTACGCGCCGCGCCCTCGGGGCAAACAGCGAGCCTAAAAGGGAAAAATTCCTACGGCCGAATAAGGCGCCGTTTAGAAAACAACCGACAAGTCTCGCACAAAAGGGTGAGGAAAACAATTCATCTAACCATGGGGCGTCGGCAGAGGCAAGCAAAAGGAAATTTGAGGCGAGAAAACCGGCTGCTTGTTTCAATTGCCACGAAACAGGGCACTTCGCGAAAGACTGCCCGAAAGAAAAGGTGGCCTTTTTATCTATAAATGAAGCCGACGAGAACATGAAGTTGTTAGAGCCCTATATGTACGACCTTACCGTGAACGGCAAGCAGTGTCGGGTTCTTAGAGACTCCGCAGCCACTATGGACGTAGTTCATCCGTCTTTTGTTCAGTCCGGACAGTATTCAGGAGACTGTGCCTGGATTAGACAAGCCGTAGAAGCAAACAGTCAGTGCCTCCCCGTAGCTAAAGTTGTCCTTAAAGGCGCATTTGGTACGTTGGAAACGGAAGCCGCGGTATCGCCATATCTACCCCCTCAGTATCCTTACTTATTTTCAAATAAGTCAGATCAAATGCTGAAGGAGAAAGGTCTAACGTTGGGAGAAGGCATAGTGCAGGCACTGACTAGATCAAAGGCACGTGCGCTGGCTGCGAGAGCAACATTCACTGAGGCAAACAAGCCTCAAATCGACAACGGGCCTGGTTGCGAGTTGGACACCACGGAAACAAATCGACTTGTGCGAGAACAGGCTGCAGAAGCCGTAGTCGCGGAGGCAACCATTCCTAAAGGCGACGTTGAACCTCCTCCCGAATTGGAAGGGGTCAATTACGCCTCGTTGACCGAGCAAATAGAGAATGCCATTGCTCCCAAGCCGATTCCTGGTAGTACAGAGGATAGCACAGAGGATGACACATTCCAGGTACTAGGAACTACAAAAGAGTTGTGTGTCATGCCAACTTCGGATAATTTCAGTCGGCTGCTGCAGGTGAGCCCCGCTTCATTAATAACCGAACAAAAGGGTGACCCAACGCTTAAGCAATTCCAGGACAGTTCGAAAGAGGGAATCGCCAAACGAAATGTGAGATTCCAAGAGAGGAGCGGCATACTCTATCGAAAATATCTAGATAGGCGAGGAGTAGAATTTGACCAGGTAGTCGTACCTCAGGCGTATCGTCAGGATTTGCTTAGTTTGGTGCATGGAGAATCATGGTCAGGCCACTTAGGCGTAAAGAAGACGAAAAATCGTCTCTTACAGGAATACTACTGGCCTGGATGCTTTAAAGATGTAGAGAGGTTTGTAAAATCTTGCGATGTGTGTCAGCGAGTGGGTAAGCCGGGAGATAAGGCGAAATTTCCAATGAAGCTGGTACCCGTAATCACGGAACCCTTTCGTCGGTTGGTAATTGACACAGTAGGTCCTTTGCCCAAGACAACTTCAGGCTACCGTCACATCCTGACCTTAATCTGCCCAGCTACTAAATTTCCAGAGGCGGTCCCGCTAAAAGAGCTAAGTTCCGTCGAAGTAGTGAACGCACTTCTGTCCGTGTTTGCCCGGGTAGGCTTTCCTGCCGAGATACAATCAGACCAGGGCACCATTTTCACGAGTGCCTTAACGACAACCTTTCTAGAGCGGTGTGGCGTGAAATTATTGCATAGTTCCGTCTACCATCCGCAGTCTAACTCGATAGAAAAGCTTCACTCCGTGATGGAGCGAGTGTTAAGAGCCAACCTGTGCTTAGTTCACCGGACTACTCGAGGCCTTTCATAGTCCAATGCGACGCTAGTGATAGAGGCATGGGGGCAGTTCTTAGTCAAAGGGATGAGGGGGATCAAGAGCATCCCGTCCTATATGTTAGCCGGAAACTCACCCTTCGCGAGCAGGTTTACAGCGCTAGCGAAAAGGAATGTGCGTGCTTGGTTTGGGCAGTCCAGAAACTGGCTTGTTATATTGCCGGAAGCAAGTTCATTGTGGAAGTGGACCACTGTCCTCTCACCTGGCTACAGACCATGTCCTCTAAGAACGGCCGCCTGCTGCGTTGGAGCCTCGTTTTGCAACAATATACGTTTGAAATACGCTACAAAAAGGGTGTACTCCATGGCAACGCTGATGGCTTAAGTCGATGCCCCTGACGCGAGAGGATGTCTCGAGAACTCTGGCATTTTTTTTCCTGACCTAGACAAGAGCTAGTGATTGTTTTTTTACTCTTTTAGGTGTACTTGTTTGAAAACGTTGAAGACACGGCTATCCAGGGTTTCGGGTTCGGTGTGCTTCCAGTGTTGTTGTTTTGTGTCACCTTAAAGTGTGAGTAACATTTTGAATAAATTGTGTATTTCCTTTAATATCAGTTAAAGGGGAAAATTGCCTGGTGGAGTTTGGCGGAATTGTCCGGCGCTCACCGGCTGAGTAGTTGTGTTTTCATGTGCGTATGTGACGTCTGTTGAGCCCTCAATGAAGCAGGTGTTGCCCTCTACTTCATCAAAGACGGTCGTCACCAAACCGACTGCCGGCGCTGATCTCTCCGGACAGTGGCTGCAAACCTCAGCCCATCGAGATCTTCACCCCCCCCCCCCCCGCGCGAGAGACTGTTACGACCGGCCCTGGAGAGCCAAGCAGGGAGAGTTTGGGGGAGAACCGGTTCTTGACCTGACGGTGTCGTCCACCCCCACCTCCCCATTCGGGTTCCTCCTCGCCGGGAGAGCTACGGGGTCTGCTGTGCGTTCGTGACCATATTTGGTAACATTTTGGGGCGCCGGGACCATATATGGACCTCGTGTTGGGTGGTGCCACTCCTTGTGTTGTGAGAGGTGTTTTCCCCTCCCTCGTGGCCGAGGTGCCGGCGACACCGTATTGGCTGACGATGCGGACAAGGCGCCCAGTGTCAACAACGTGGCGCTATAAAATGCCGAAGACGTTTTGTATCACACGCACTCTTCTCTCTTTGGGTCAGTTGACCACTTCTCCACATGTAAATAAATCTCTGTTGTTCGTTCGGGCGCTTCTTCTCGCTGAATTGTTGGACGATGGATCCTGCGACGGGGCCAGCTACCGAAAACGAGACCGGCAGGACCCGGAGTCCCAACAGCACTTACTCCTGGAACGGTAGTGAAAAGGCATAGGCAACCACGAAAGGTTAAAACTTGTTTATTCCTACTCAGACGGGGGCGGCAGCTGAACTGTCGTGGGTATGACGATAGTTATAGCGAGAGAACAAAACGACGACACAGAGACAAGAAGGACGTGAAGGACACGAGCGCTTCGTGTCCTTCGTGCCCTTCTTGTCTCTGTGTCGTCGTTTTGTTCTCGCGCTATAACTATCGTCATGCCATACCAACTAGCCCAAGCAGCCACACTTATATGTCGTGGGTAAGCAAGCGGCGGATCGTTGTCGAGTGGAGGACGGAGGAGGAGGAATCTTGATGACCGAAGTCGTTTGCAACCGGTCGTCCACCACTTTATTGTGTACCGCTTGGAGGCTCGCTCGGAACCCAGGTGTGGTTCGGGACACAACACAAACCAATTTTTTTTTGGATTCATAGAAAACACAGACCTGACAGAACGCATATAACACTTGCATATGATTATGCTTTACGGCGAATTTGCGTGGTGCGTGCTCACACCTGCAAAAGCGTTTCGTACACTATCGATATACCACACGCGGATAAGATATTTAGGTGCAGAAAAACGAGCAGTGAAATTATCGAATCAAATACGAATAAAACCAGGTTTTAGTATACTCACTTCCAAGGGATTCACCTATATAATTAAAAAAAGGAGAGTGACGCTTTGACCTATAGAAACACGAGCCCATATACTTGGAATAACGTTTATTTAAAATTTCGGCCCATCTCTGACAATTTCCACTGACTGCGACGGACATCTAAGCCTTGACATAACTCCTCGGGGTCCCTTCAGTGCGTAAATGCTCTAATAGACGTGTACCGTTTGCACGGTCGTTTGTAGAGCCGCCTTAGAAGTGAGGGGACGAGTCCAGCGAATGACGATTCCCAATCGAGAGAACCGTTATCTCCTCCCAGTGCACGTAGAAACAGGGCGACGTTGGTTCGACTTTACTTTTAACCTACGCAGTATTCGACTGAGGTCTACGAAAACGTTTAAAAAACGGGAATATCGAAAGAAAACACTGACCGAACACCTCACCATGCCTCCACCATCCGAGCCGAGGTCAGGCGCGCGAGCACACGTTCAAGAGAACGGGCACGTTCGAGAATTTACGATTTCTTCCCATTTCCGCCTCAAACTCCTCCCATCCACTGCTGTCGGCACCGCTTTCTGCGCTGGCACCACCAACCTTTCAGCTGGCTTCTTCTACATCGACTTTTCCCAATACTTGCTTGTCAATTCCCCTTCACCGCTATTTTCCTCCTTTTTTTTTTTCACTTTCAGCATTAGGTATAGTTTCGCGAACACGAAGCGAAAAAGAACGAACGAAAACGAAGATGTGGATGTCAAAAGGTGCTATAGCCGCTATGCGGGGCCTCTTCTGATTCCCAAAGCCTTCGTCTCGGACCGACGGAGCCAACGAATGCACCAGGGCTCCCAGAGGCGAGCCGCGCCGCGTTAACAAAAACCCGAGCCGAAAATTTACGCGTCCAAACCGACGCCCACTCGTAAAGATGCCGGGGTCCTTGCTGAACGACTCGGGGGACGTCAGGAAATCCGCCGATCCTCTCCTTTTCTTCGCGCGTACTATGCGCGCTCTGCTCTTTCTCTCTCCCGCCTTCGCTTATCTCTTTGTCGCGGAAACTATAACACGGAGACATTCGAAAGCACGCACTCGGGAGCATTTTCGGGAGCCCACGTACTGCTTCTAGCGGTGCTTTTTTTTCTGGTTGAGTGGGCCGGCTTGATGACAACATTAATAACGCCGGGTGCAGGCAAGCTGCGGAAACGTGCTCGCATCGCCCGTTTCCCACCGACGTCGGAGACATCAGCACGAGAAACTTAAAAAGTCGAGAAAGAAAACAAAAAGGAAAGGCTGACACAAAAGCATCAAGGTTATGCGCGTCGAATTTACGAGCGATCATTTGGCGCACCCGCAGAAACCTCAGTTCTCCGCCCAACACTCTCGGCGAGTTGAAAGTTGAAAAAGAACCAGCGGGAAAGCAAGAAAAAAAAAAACGCACGCGATTGACAAGTCGTCAAAGGCGGGCTCTGAAGGAAACCGGAGACATAAATAGGCATAAAGAGGGGACTATTACATTCGACAATTTACGACAAACTCTTTACGGTTCAACAGCGAAAATCGGGAAACCTCTCCTTGGGAATACTGTCTAAATGTCGAGTTTAGATATTTAAAATGGCAAGAGAGCTTTTATACGCGTTTTCTAAATGCGAATCATTTCTTTACGTACTGCAAACACTTTTGGCATCTATCTATCTATCTATCTATCTATCTATCTATCTATCTATCTATCTATCTATCTATCTATCTATCTATCTATCTATCTATCTATCTATCTATCTATCTATCTATCTATCTATCCGCTTACGTCTGGGCGCTCTCGTGTTCAGCCCATTAGCTTGGCGTGAACCAAAATTAATACGGGAGGGTAAGATGGTTTGAAGAATATGATGCGCTTTTCAAGACATGAATTATGTCAAAATCCCGTCACGTACATCGTAAACGCTTCCCGGCAAACAGTGGCCCACACCCGGGGGCGGGTATGTGCCACTGGTATGCGGGTATGTGCCACAGGCAATTGAGACTAGTATATCTATTCAGGAACGACGAGAACACACATGGGTAATTTTAGCGCGTGAGCTTCAACAAGAGAGAGAGAGAGAATTTATTTACAGAAAGGTAGAGAGGTCGGCCTGAGCTTCAACAAAAAACTGGCATCGGCAGCGTTGACCAGACGAATGCAAAGAATAAATGTCAGGGTCCCAGCAGGAATCGAACCCTAGCATGCTGCGTTGCAATAAAGTATTCTACAACAGAGCCGTGCCAGGTCTAAGAGCTATACCTTTCGACACTAATGTTCGTGAAACGTCAGTTGTGGTTGCAATGCTGGCTTTCCAATTTTACGAACCTTATACATGTGTACTCCTACGATACAGCCGTCACGTCGGGCTAACATTACTTGTAGTCAGTGTCACCGCATAAGTTTATTGATGTAGCAGTGCCCAGGGATTGCAGCAGCGCTTTATATCAGCTGACCGCTTCTGGTGTTGCTAATATCCATGTAGCTGCTGGCATTGTTGCGCAACAGTGAACAAATAGTTATATAAAAATATGCAACAGCTGCACAGTGGTCGCTGCATGCGACGTTTGTACATACATTTAGCATCATTTCATAACGGTTTGGCTCAATAAAAAAGTTACAACATGGTAATTTTCCCTCCGCATGCTTCGCATAACGTCGATTCCCTAGGTACGTGGGATCTGCCAAATATCTTTTTTTTTGTTTAATTGTTACTTCGTGAACGAAAGAAATCATTTCACTAAAGTTTAATTACGAGGCTTCCGCCTGGTTGGTCTATAGTGGTTGTGGTGGTTGACTGTTGACACGAAGGTCACGGTGTTTTGTGCGGGCCGCCTCATTTCGGCGGAGTCGAAATTCGGGAGGCCCGTGAGCTTAGGTCTAAAGGTGCACAATAAAGAATTCCATGCATCGAAATTTCCAGGGGCGTCCAGTATAGCCCCTCCCGCGATCATATAGCTTTAGAACGTAAAACTCCAACAATTATTGTTATTGATAATGAGGACCTGCATTCGCACTAATAAAAAAAGATTAATTAATATATGTTCAGGCGTCCACAACGTGAGTGATTACAGTGCTGTGAGGCAAAGCATGCAGTCAAAGACACTTGAAACAGGTATGAGCTATATCTTTATGTTTTTGACAGTACAGATATAGTGTAAGCATGTTGTCTCTTGGCATGCTATGCGTGAGGCCGAAACAACTTTTGCCAACCGCATGTACAGCGATTCAAGATTATTTTTACTATCCAGTTATCGCTTCCGCGAGGCGTTCAGCTTCGTAATTTTTCGGTATGTTCCGTTTGTCCACTGCTGTAAACACACTTGTATATGCACAGTCGTGGACAATCTATACATGTGAACATAGTAATCTTTTGTAACAGAGGCGCAACTGAATTTGAGTCGCGTTCTTTATTCGGAACATTTATTGTGTACTCTTGCATTTATTAAGCTGTTTTTTTTTCGCATGAAAAAAGAGCAAGAGTTATAAGTTGCTGAGGCCTCTCCTTAACAACACGTGGGCCACATTCAGCGCTCACAGGGAATACAAGCGAGAACGACTGCTATGCTACCCTACACTGGGAGTTTGAAAGAGGGAGAGAACACATAACGCATAATCATATGGTGGTTTTGGGGAGTTAAACACCAACAATTATTGTTTAACCTAGAACGCTTACCTTACACACGGTAAAGCCTACAATTGTTCCCTATAGCAGTGTTGCGAAAAGTGTCTCGGTACGTTCCGCACAAAAATGTTGATACACAATCAGATAAATATAAAGCGAATAAAGGAAGTCGCCATCTGAACCAGCGTTTCATACAAAGAAGTCATTCTAGACAATTGGTCCTATGCTTAACATTTAGGTCGAAACAGTGGACTTTGAGCTTAAGACCCATTTTTTCATTCGTTACAGTTGAATGGCTTTCGCGTCTTTTATTTCCTTTTTCAGCGTTCCTAAGAAACAATATCATGAATTAATTATTTAGAACATATAGTGCCTTTTTGATACTGTGACGTTGCAGCAATCTTTGATAAACTGTCAAGCAAAAAAGAACATTTAGATAATTTACGAGAACAATAAGCACAAAAATATTAACCAGAAACAATGCCGGACGTTCTGCACTTACGTCATCCATGGTTTCAGTGTAACAACGCGAAAGAAAAAAACAATGCCCGCAGAGAACATAGCGGCATGTACGTAGTGTATGCGAAATACGTTAAACTTTCATTAAAAGATTGTCATTAACGCTTCCAAAGCAGGTTTTCGTAATTGAGCCTTATATAGTGGCGCGAGCAATATCTCTGCAATAAAGAATCGGCAAGGTGCATGGTTCATTTGCGACTTCAAAGCCCAGTCGACTTCGAAGCCTGCAGTCTAACGTCAAACAGCTTGTGAGAAGGCGCTGTTTGCTCTCGAAAATTCTAATACGCCCAAAAAGGTATATCTGAACTTATAGTACTTTGATAAAAAGCTACCTGTACACTCCACTTCCAACCTTGGGCGGTGGATCAGAAAGCCCATGTTTCGGCAAGCACCATCAGAGCACGGAAGCTGCAATGCAGAGGGGTGTTAGGCGCACGAAAAAATAATCCACAGATAAAACTGGCATAAAACCAGTCAACCAGTTATTGATTTCCATGACTTTCTTTTTCTCATTTTAGCCTCGGAAATCGTGCATGTATCTATTTATTTTGACAAAAACGCAGTTGTGTTGATGGTGACTGCATGCACTAAAGGCAAGCCCGTGACGTACTGCTGAGTGCTGACGAAGTCACTAGATTCGAAAGTAGCAAGGTGGTTGCTTGGGCGAGTTGGTACGACATGATTCACATAAAAAACAGCGCCAATAACAAGGGACAAGAAAAAGAAGGAGACAGACAGTAGCACTGTGCCGCTGTCTGTCTCCTTCTTTTTCTTGTTCCTCGTTATTGGCACTGTTTTTTATGTGAGTCACTAGATTCGTCACATTTGATTTAGGTACAAATATGTCACGTGATTAGACTTCTACCTAAGCTTTACGTGACAATATGCATCTCTAGACAGTCTGTGGGCTCGAATTTTTGCTGCTGCACAAGCACGTAGAGAAATGAAGCTTCGTTTGGTCAACGGATGATAAAGGCATATGTGTTTTCCGGCAATTCGTCCTCGCAGTGTTTTCAGCGTAGCCTGTCTTGATATTAGTGACCCACCTATATACGTCTTGTAGGCGTGCAACTGCAAGGAATTGCGGTGCGTTTCGTATGTGTATAGAACTTCCGGGATGAAGTAACTCCAATCTCTCACTTTGAAAAAAGTCAATACATTCGTGCAGATTAGTATTGACGGCTGTGTGGCTTATGATTATTCACCGAACAACAATAGTATCGTGGACGATTATGTTTTATGGCTCTTCCTGATCTCAATTTGGTGATTTGCCATTTACGATTCGGCAGTAATTGCTCGACAAAACCGAAACTATTCTTGGTCGTAGTCTCGACTCATCTCAACTCATCCGCGCCTGTGGAACGTTTCCCAAGGTTCTCGGAGCTTGAAGAAATTGGGTCATGACGAAGAAGATGGCGCGAGAATTGACCGAAAGAGAAAAAACAGACGAACAGGAGGGAACTTTTTTTTATTTTGAATAAGATAAACGCGAGAAAAACTGTGCAATGTCTGAGATGCGAAAGAAAAACTGGATAAAGAGAAAGAAAAAAAAAACGATAGCATAAGCGAAACGCCAATAAGTGCATAGCAGCCGGGAAGCCATAGGACCGCCGTCAACGGGCCACATTTAGGCGGGCGGGTCCACGAGACATTTTTTTTTCTTTCCGCCTCGAGGGATTTAATCTGCGAGGACATCGCCATCCATCTTGATCCCCGACCAAAGTAAACTGCGCGCGCCCGCGCTCCATTCACGCCGTATAGGCCTTCGTCGTCACACACACGTCTTCTCTGGGAAGGACACGGCCAAAGACGATGCAGATGGCGGCTTCGACTTCGAGAAAAAAAGAAAGCCAAGAGAAAAGAAAGAAAAAAAATACGGGAATGGGAAGTCGCGGGCAACAGCTTCGAGATGCCACGCGGGGCAATGCGTTCATCCACCACCACCTGAGTTGGCCCACGTTGCGCATACATTTAACGGGACCCCTCCGACACCTTCGCTCTTGCCACGAGGGCGTAAGCCGCTTAGTCACGCGCTAACGTGCAAAGACGCTGCAAAGTCAGGTCGCTCGCTTCGTTCGGAACTTTCCCCTCCATTTCTCCCTCTCACACTCTTCCGCCACGCATTCAGGAACGGCTAGAGAAAGCCCGATGCTGTCGTAGGAATAACGGGACCGAAGAAGAAGACGACGACGGAGGACAAGAGTCCTGCCGAATATGGCAGTGGATGTGTGTGAAACTGCACACGGAAGGAAGGAAAGGAAGGCGCTAGTTGATGCGACCACCGCGGCATTCTCCGTCTCTTCACGCCTTTTTGTCCCCGCTTTCTTCTTCGGTATCCTTATCTGTTCTTTCGGCCTTTCCCTCGGTCGCCTCCGTCCATAGAAGAAGCAACCCTCCGCGCATGGCCACGATCGTCGTCGACAACCATGTGTCAAAGATGCGATATCTCTCGCGCGCGTCCAAACATCGCGATAGGCGTGAAAGCATCGTGGCCTCGCGGGTCAAACCTCCCTTGTTCGACTGTTTAGCTCTTTTGATGAAAGGAATCGGGAAGAAGAAGAAGAACTAGGTCATCGTCATCGCTTCCTATCCTCCCTGTGTGTGTCTGGTGAGAACTTTTTAATCGCTGCAAAGCGCTCGCGAGCCTTGAGGAAACAGACTGCACAAACAAGAAAGAAGGAAACGTATAAGTTGAGGCTAAAGAAAGCGACAGTGTTGTTCTTTACTAGAAAGGAAAAAAAAAAAAGAAAGATCAAAGAGTTACACGTTGTGCAAACTGTCGGACAGCGATGCTGTAGGCGCCCGAGTGAATGCGACTGGCTAGAAACATCACGCAGTGTCGCCAAATCCGCAGTTAGTTTGAAATATGTGCGCTTAGGCATTTCGAGCACCACCATCGCTTCGTTTTATTCGATTCGTGTTTATTCTCACACGTATTCCAAAGCAGTATACACGATTTCAGTATTTATAGATAGGAAGTACGAACTGATAATTAATTGGTAAAAAAATCTTATGTTTTTATTTCTGTCAATAAAAATGACCTTACTAGTTTTCGAGCACTCATAATCCGCTTTCGAAGGTACTCTTCATCAAAAGGCGCCAATAAAAGCCCCTATAACGTGAGGTATTGATTATTACAAGGTAATCATGGACTAATGGACTCGTGAGTCGACTCCCTCGGACTCCCTCAGACTCACAAAGAGCCGTGAGTGTGAGCATATATATATATATATATATATAAGGGAAAGAGGTGTATACCTAAGGGCTCGTTTTTCCGTGTTTTGACACAATATTAATGAGATCTAACAGACAATAATGCCAAGATATGTATAGGAGAAGTTATTAGAACAAATGTAATATGTATATAAGAAGAAAGAAAAGGGGGTGAAAAAATACCCAGCTGTGAGCAGGAATCGAACCTACGATCTTCGAATAACGCGTTCGATGCTCTAACCTCTGAGCTATCACAGCGGACTTCCCTCAACCCCCTTTCTTGTATTTATATGTGAACGTATACGAGGTACTATTGATCAGCTGCCCACTCGTAATAAGTCCACGTGCTACGTGACGCCACCAGGCTCACAAAATGGTGTTCTACACTCGCCGTTTGGCTACAGATGGCGCTCACTGACACTCGCACGTTTAAATTCACATATAAACACAAGAAAGTGGGTTGGGGGAAGGCCGCTGTGATAGCTCAGTGGTTAGAGCATTAAACGCGTTATTCGAAGGTCGTAGGTTCGATTCCTGCTCACGGCTGATTATTTTTTCACCCACTTTTCTTTCTTCTTATATACATTACATTTGTTCTAATAACTTCCCCTATACATTTATTGGCATTATTGTCTGTTAGATCTCATTTATATATATATATATATATATATATATATATATATATATATATATATATATATATATATATATAGAGAGAGAGAGAGAGAGAGAGAGAGAGAGAGATGTGTGTGTGTGTGTGTGTGTGTGTGTGTGTGTGTGTGTGGGAGCGATATCCACAAGTTTCACCATTTGACCACCTATGGGCCTAGCGTACTAGCGAGAGCGCAGGGCTCTTATTTATCAGCCAAGCTTCACCCTCCTTGGCCGATAGGTGTGCGAAGAATGTGAAGCACCATTATGAATACACGCAAGCACACTTCCAGGCTCATCGCACATCGCGTGCACGGTATACACAATAGGCCAGTTTCTGATTAAGGACACCCTTTCCTCATCACAGTGATAAAAAAACTTGGTTTCGCGGCCAGTATTTTTCAGGACTGCTCATTTCTGCTTTTTCCCGTTCATTAGGCAGGACGTAGGCGGAAGCCCCAGTGCAAGGTTCCTTTGGCGGCACTCGCATATATAGCAGACGTGCGCGAAGAGTGAAATTTTATCTCGAATCGAATTCGAATCGAACAGTGTCGAACAGTGGCTAGAAATACTGAATATCGAATTGAATATTTAGTACAAAAGACTTTATTGAAATTCGAATAGAAATTTGATGAGTGGGGCGAAGCGTTCGTCAGTCCATCCGTGATTCCATCCGTCCGTTCGTTCTTGCTTCCGTCCACGCATCCGTCCGTCCGTCTGTCCATGCGCCCGTTCGTGCGTTCGTCTGTCCGTGCATCCCTCCGTCCATCCGTCTGTCTGTCACACTGTCTGTCTGTTTATTCGTTCGTCCTTTCGTTCGTTTGTCCATCCGTCCGCATCTAGTGAACAAAGTACCACCGTGTCAAATCTTTTCATCATATATTCAGTATATAGAAGTACCACCATTCAGCATACATTCCAAGGACTAAACAAGAGATGGCCACCTACTACTACATGCATCGGGGACGTTTCAAAACCTAAAGGGTTTGAAACAGCTGCCTTGGCCATATTGTGTCATGGCCCGCGCCGTATAAGCACCGTCTCGCTGGTGACCCCGACTAGTGCCCGGTTCCTCGCATGCGCCCAGGTGGCTGGCATATTTCTTGGGTCCCTTAGCTTCTTGAGTACCTAATTTTGAAATTCACTTGGGACGGGCGCCTCTAACTTGTCGGTACTTCTACAATCGGAGCGTGGTCAGCCGTGCTCGCTCGCTTATCTCTTGAGGTGGCTGGTTAGCACTTGTTTATCTTTATCGCAAAGGTTGCGCAAAGTGTAGACCGCACAAAACCCACGGCGCTCCCTGCAACGGCTGCGTTTGCGAAAGGAGTGAGTTGCTTGCTAGATGAGTGAAAGTATAAGCGCAAGTTCGACTGACAGTTCCCGCTCGCCCTGTGAACACATGTGTGTTTTTTCATGTGTCCTATATTGTGTTCGACGAACGCGCACAAGCTGTCCTGCTGTAACTTTTGTTTGTTCGAACTCGTCCCGTGTATGTTCTTTCTTCTAATCGCTGGTACGCGGGTTCGAATACACCTCGTCAAAAATATATTTCGCCAATTTCTTTTTATCATCAACTGTTTAGAATTTGGTTATTATGGTAGGCAAGCTTCGATCAAATTAATTGTATCGGTGATGGAGCCAAAGCCTGCCACAGACGAATTACGATGAGACAGTGAGTGTGTGTTTAAAAAAAATACAGCATATCCACGAACTGAATGATGATGAATGGGGTCGAAGCGTCCGCCCGTTCATGCACCCGTCCGTTCGACAAACCATGGGTTGATCTGTCCGCCCGCGCGTCTGTTCGTCTGTTTTTCTGTACGTCCGTCGGTCTAGTGAACACTCCAAGTAGCACCATCTCGCATCTTTTCATAATACACGGATTAAATACCAGTACCGCCATCTAGTGGGCATTCCAAGAAATAAACGAGAGGTGGCTACTTACTACATACATTAAGGACACACAACCCACGGCTTAAAGAGCTTCGACAACCGGTGGTTACAAACGGGTATATGCTGTTGCGAAGCGCGCCTCCGACGACGTTAAGAAGGGCGCCACGAATCTCACCGCTGCAACCACTGTTTCGAAAGACGGCGACGCCAACACGGTCCCGAAGGCGCCACTGCTCCGATCTCCGCCGACCAGGTCACCAGCCGTTTGGTAGCGTAGGTTTCTCAGCTCGCGACTGCTTCTGCGCAGAGCTGATAGACAAGCGGACGAGACGACGGTGAGTCAAACAAGGTTTATGTACAGCATACATACAGAGGCATTACAAACTCGGCACTGGGGCCGACAGCTTAGAGACCCGAAGAGCCGAGCTCTCCTCTCTAACACATAGGTCTACTGCTCACGACGCGTCGCGGGGCTTTTTTTATATGCACCGGGTGGATTCTTTGAGTAACCAAATGTCCAACCAGAAGCGTCGCTGGTCGTGAGGTCAGAATCCTCCAATGGGATCGCCGCTTGGCCGCGTTATTCTCATCGAAGCCACTGCGCTGCACGTGGCTGCACCCAAGGACGAGTGACGTCGCCATGCATTGCGTCAGACTCGCCAGGCAGGAAGGCGTCGGCTCGCTGGCTGAGGCGACCCACTGTGCGTGCGCGGCAGAGAGGCACCGTCGCGTGATGAAGCCGTTGAGTTGTTCATCGCGTCAGGCGGGCTCTCGTGCTGGCCTTGACACAGATTGCCTTTTTCCGAGGCATGGCCTTTCGCTGTGGACTCGCAGGCATAACAGTGCCACCGGTGGTTACAAGCGATAACGGGACGAACGGGTGAGCCCGTAAGAAGCTTCGGCCATAAAAAAAAGGGATATGAAATATAAGTCAGCGTACGTTCGAGCACGGGGACCGCTGTATTCGACTGCCGCTAACGATGGAATCTTTTATTGGCACTATGTGTGTTAAGCAAAAAGTGGACACTTTTGTGCACATTGTTTTCTACCGCGAGCCATCGGCTATACCACGCTGAATTCTCCGGTTCTCGTCCGACGTACTGTGAAAGTTGAAATTTGAGCCTAAACACGTGATGTCGACTGCGGCAATTCCCTATCTTTTATTTTCCGGTCACTCAAGCTATTACGTACTGTTAGGAATTTTGCTCTGTCGCGATGGTAGCGGTGGCGAAGAGCGGCGAGCCGTCGAGCGGACTTCGATGAAGCCTTAGCCCGAAGGTGAAACAGGGAGGCAATCCGTTTGGAAAACAGCAACAAAAGTAGCGTTTACTGTAGCAGGTTGTCGTTTTTACAGAGCCGGCCAGCACGACAACGTCGGCTGGGGCAAAATCTCCTAACATGGGGCCGGCTCGGCCTTAAATAGCGTCTTTGGTCCATTCTCTCCGACCAGTTCTCGGGCTCGGAGGGGGAGACGTAGCCATACCCGGAACTGCAAAGTGGTTTGGCGGAGGAAACGACGTTATCCCCGGACTGCACGGTTCTCCTGCACAGAAGGCGGCGCTGGGAGGGGGGGGAGACAGTTCGTCGAAACAGGGCTAGATCTTGCGAGACGTGCTCCCGAACGAGGAACATGTCTGTGGCACAACAGCACCCCCGCCGCCAGACAATGCATCCGGAGTTTTGAGCCGTCAGCGCGGCTCGGAAGGAGGGATGCTGGTTGACCATCGGTAGCCGTTCCGCTCTCTCCGCCCGTTGAGACTTTCATAGGCCTGCAGAGGTTCACTGGAACGACGGAGTCGAACACAAAGGCGAACCACTCCGGCCAAAGCAAGCACCCTCCAAATGCTGATCAAATCGCCAGACCAGCAGAAACGAAAATATTTCCTAGAGATTTAACTGAGCTAAAAAAAATAGCATCACGAGCAATGTATCTGAGGAGCAATACATAATGTGGACACTCCTTTACAGTGCATGACACTGCTAAACCAAACAGAATTTTTTTTTTCGTGAGCGATTTTCGATTGTGACCCGGGCAGATTAGGGACGATCGAAGCTGCCGATGTTGACTCAATTTGGTCCCGAATCTACAATTTAGAATACCAAGAGTTTTCGAATCACGCACATTTGCGTCGCCTGCAAGCATAAGACCGCTAAACAAAACAAAGCCATTCGATAAGCCCTAACTCAAAGTGTTCAGCCAAAGAGCATCCCAACAAAATAAAACGCGCTTGAAAAGGTAAGTGAATAACAATGAAAATCAAACTTGCGCGCGTTAAACAAAACAAAGGGCAAAGTTAACCCACACTGACACGCTTACCAACACGTAATGCCAAACAAAGAACGTATTTTAAACAGGCCTTTTACTCAGCCTTCTCTGTTAAATTAAAACACACTGACTGTTACCTTTTTAAATTTTATGAAAACAAATTTAATCGAACAAACATATTAATGTGAGCTTCTTCGATGACAAGGCAAGTAAAACTTACAAAAATTTAGAACCATTCCTTGCTCATCGGCAGAAGACAAAACTAGAAAAAGTTATTCTCAAAATTAAATACAAAAAATACACTCTTCGTATTAGCGAGGCGGCTTTCTCTCAAGCGAACTCTGGGGAGTCGCGCACTCCACAGCTTCTGAGGGTTGTGGTCTGGACAAAAGGACGACGCATCAACCTGTTCGCCGAACTCAGTAGCAGCGACTTTTGACCCGCAGCCGCTGAACTCGAAGAAAGGGGCATCTGCACTGCCTCGTTTACGCCGCCCGTTCGACCAGTGACCCTTTCGCCACGGTGGGGAAAAATCGCTTGTGTTACAGCTCAAGCGCTCGCAACGTTTCCCCACTTGCTTGCATCTACAAGGCAGAGAAAAGGATGAGACCAGGCGGTGATTTCGGCGTTCCAATTTCCTTGAATTTTGGTCTTTGTTGACGTGCTTCCCGCCTAATCTCCATCTCAGTGATGGTCTGAGCTTCAAACATTTCCTGCAGGGCCCTTTCGCGATCCTACGCCTAGCCCTGAACCTGGCGTAGCGAATGAAGACGTCACAGCACTTAACAGCTGCTTTAACATGTTTGATGCCTCTCGTCTCTTCCGCGCTACGCTTTTGCCGACGCTTTTTTCTCTTCGAATGGCTAGGAATGGTGGAAGCCCCGACACACTTATTCAGAAGTGCACTGCCTTCGACAGGCTCTGCCAAAACTCTATGCGGCTGAAGCAACTTATCTTTGTGGGGAGTCGAAGTTCCCAATTTGTTGGCTAGCGTTTCCTGGCGCCCGGTGCTAGCGGTCTCTGCCTGTGGCGTAACGGGAGGCCCGATTAATTTAAGGCTAACAAAGGCGCTTACAGAGCTTTCGATCGGTGGGGGTCTATCGCTGTCGTGGATAGCCCTTTTTCTACGGCCTTCGAAGTCGGCCTCATGCTCTCTTTTTCGAGATTTACTCTGCAGCGCATCCTGCTCAAGCTTTTGTCGACAGTCTCCAACCTGTAGCGCCTTACGACGCGACTTGTCGTCAAGCTCTTTTTGACGCGATGCATCTGGATCATGTGCGCTGCGAAGCGGCTCCGTCTCTAGCGCCTCGCGACTCTCTTCGGCGTCCCGCTCTCTCTGGCACACTTCTGCGGCTTGTGCTTCGCGACGGGCCTCAGCTTCCAAAGCTTTTCGGCATGCCTTATCTTTACGCGCTTCTCGACGCGCTTCTACTTCTAGCGCTCTTCGGCGAGCCTCAATTTCACGCGCTTCCACCTCGATCACTTTACGCCGCGCCTCATCTCGCTCTTTCTGACGCACATCGGCGTCCTGCGCTTTGCGATGGGCCTCAATTTCTAGCGCTTTGCTGCGCACTTCAGCGCTGTACTTGTACGCTCCACTTTCGCAGTCGGTAGTACTCATTGAAGCAAAGTGGCGGAACAAAGCGTATTTAACCCTATCAAAGTCATGCGCTTCCTCGGTGGATAAGCACTCCAAAACGCTTGCGACTTTGCACGGAAGCAACGTGGCAAGCTTTTCCGACCATAAGTCTCGCCCAACACCAATATCGTCGCAGACCCTTTCAAAACTAACGAGAAAAGACACGATGTTGTCGTCCATTCTGAAGGGCCCGAGCCGGTATTGTGCTCGCTGCCACTTAATCACTTGAATTTTATGATCAAGCTCTTCCATTCTGAGAGCATGCTCTCTCCTTTTTCTGCTCTCCTCGGCCTTCCATTGTTCGCGCCTTTGAGCTTCTTCGGCCTTCCGCTGTTCCTCGCAGATGAGCTCCCAAAACTCGTCAGCTTCCTCAGCCGTCACATTCTCTGCCCGCATCACCTCGAGAATCGCTTCCCTTGTTTTAGCGAACCCGGTGGAAATCCCCATGGCTCGACAAATTTCGAGGAGGTCCTGCACCAGGTACTGCTCCATCGCGATCTCGTCCCTCGTGATGCTCTACTACTGATATTCACCGTACTTTAAAACTAATCTCGTGGTTTAAAGCAGGTGAACATTTAAATTACAACTAAAAATACACAAAACGCTCTCCTAACATCTGCCTGTGCTAGAGAGGTCTGGCGAAATGAACAGTAAACGTTGGGCACTCACCCAACCAAAGTAGCCGACGATGGTCCAACCCGTGGCTGCCTTCGAACAGTATCAGGCCTTCAGGGATCCGGACCAACTTGTCAATGTTGAGATCCGGGGTTGCTTGTCCTAGCTTGCCGAACGATGAGAACAGGCTAGCGTATCGCAGCGTAGCCAAACGCTATCACGGCGGTCGTCCTCGTGCTCGGAGATCCGATCCAACTTTTCAGCCGTTGAGATCGGTGTAGCGGGTCCCAGAGCAGCAAAACGTTGAGGACAGGGGTCTGATTCGGCGTGCCAAACGTAGGATATCGTATCCCGAAGCTGCCAACCACTGTTAGGAATTTTGCTCTGTCGCGATGGTAGCGGTGGCGAAGAGCGGCGAGCCGTCGAGCGGACTTCGATGAAGCCTTAGCCCGAAGGTGAAACAGGGAGGCAATCCGTTTGGAAAACAGCAACAAAAGTAGCGTTTACTGTAGCAGGTTGTCGTTTTTACAGAGCCGGCCAGCACGACAACGTCGGCTGGGGCAAAATCTCCTAACATGGGGCCGGCTCGGCCTTAAATAGCGTCTTTGGTCCATTCTCTCCGACCAGTTCTCGGGCTCGGAGGGGGAGACGTAGCCATACCCGGAACTGCAAAGTGGTTTGGCGGAGGAAACGACGTTATCCCCGGACTGCACGGTTCTCCTGCACAGAAGGCGGCGCTGGGAGGGGGGGGAGACAGTTCGTCGAAACAGGGCTAGATCTTGCGAGACGTGCTCCCGAACGAGGAACATGTCTGTGGCACAACAGTACGCAGAGACACGAAGCGCCCGTGGACAAGAGAGCTTTTAAATGCGTAGCATTTCTTAGCGAACTTCGGAGACTTTGAGCGTATCTATCTATCTATCTATCTATCTATCTATCTATCTATCTATCTATCTATCTATCTATCTATCTATCTATCTATCTATCTATCTATCTATCTATCTATCTATCTATCTATCTATCTATCTATCTATCTATCTATCTATCCCCCCTTGTAACTTGGCGTGAACCAAAATTGGTATGGGAGGGTAATATGGTTCGACGCATATGACACGCTGGTCAAGACATGAAAAATGTTACAAATCCGTCACGTAAGTCGTCAAACACTTCCCGCCAGACGATGGCACATACGAGTGGGCGGGTATGTGCTATACTGGTGGGAGGGTATGTGCCACAGCTAAATGACGCTTAGTATCATGAACAACGAGAACATGCATGGGCAAATTCAATGCGTAAGCGGTTATAAAAAAACTCCCAAGCATTCCCCCGAGGGTGAACATGGTAATGTGCGAATGCACAGGGTGATGCTATGAGGGGGAGTAAAGTTAAAATCCGTTGGCATTCGCCAGTGAGTTAACGTAAACTCCCCCGTGTGATCACATTGCGATTCCCAGGAACCATTAGACCCTCTCGGGAAATCTTGGTGAGTTTACGCGTATATGTGAGAGTAAATTCGCACTATAATGATGTTTATGTCCGCGGCCCGCTTCACCCGCTTGCGCTCGGCATCACGGGCCCTTCGCCGCGCTGCCTCGTCTTCAACCGGCGCGACATCTTCAACGGCGCGTGCAATGCTCGCATTCGATTGCATTGTACTCGTTGTTGGAAATATCGCAGAAGAAGTTTATGCCTGCGACGGATCCATACCTATGACGACTTGCCGATCTCGAGCAAGTCGTGGGGCGCGCGCAGCCATGGAGCGGAGGGCGGAGCGCGCACAATCACGTGGTGTGTGACGTCGCTGCGCCGTTGCTACAGACGCTCCTCTCCGCTCTTCGCGCCGTTGCTAGGGGCGAGGAGGAGGCGCACCGTGGACGGTGGATTCAGGGTCGCTTATAAAGTGCATTCGCACTTAAAACCTGACACGAGCAGCGTCCACCCAACGAGTGCAAAGAATAAATGTCAGGGTTCCAGCAGGAACCAAACCCAAGCATTCTGCTTGGCGATAAGCGTTCTACCACTTCAGAGCCACGCCTGGTCTCGGAACTACTTTTGAAGTAGGCCCTGATGTACGTGAAACGCAAATTGTGGCTGCAGCGCCGGGGGTTATACAGTTTTATATACATTACACATGAACTCCTAATATAGCCGTCACGTCGGGTTAACCCTGAAGTTCATTTGTGTAGCAGTCCCCAGGGCTACCATCCTCGCGAGCACCACCGTCTAATATCAGGCTTCTGGTATTGCTAATACTCATGGTCCTACTCGCATCGTTGCGCAAGTGCAAACTGGTGCATCCTCCATGGTGCCTGACACTTCCGCAAGTACGTTGTTGTGCCACAGACATGTTCCTCGTTCGGGAGCACGTCTCACGAGATTGAGCCCTGTTCCGACGAACTGTCTCCCCCCTCCCAGTGCCGCCTTCCGTGCAGAAGAACCGTGCAGTTCCGGGGATAACGTCGCTTCCTCCGCCGAACCACTTTGCAGTTCCGGGTATGGCGGCGTCTCCTCAGCCGAGCCACTGTGCCATTCCGGGGAACTGGTCTCGCAGAAGAGTTCCAAAACGCTATTTAAGGCCGTGCCGGCCCCATGTTAGAGGGATTTTGCCCCAGCCGACGTTGTCGTGCTGGCCGGCTCTGTACAAACGACAACCTGCTACAGTAAACGCTACTTTTGTTGCTGTTTTCAAAACGGATTGCCTCCCTGTTTCGCCTTCGGGCTAAGGCTTCAGCGAAGTCCGCGCGACGGCTCGCCGCTCTTTGCCACCGCTACCATCGCGACAGAGCAAATTCCTAACAGTGGTTGGCAGCAACGGGATACGATATCCTACGTTTGGCAAGTCTGATCGGATCTCTGAGCACGAGGACACCGCCGTGATAGCGTTTGGCTACGCTGGGATACGATATCCTACGTTTGGCACGCCGGATCGGACCCCTGGAAGCTCGAGCACGACCGACCTGATATCAGCGTTTGGCTACGCTGCGATACGCTACCCTGTTCTCATCGTTCGGCAAGCTGGGACAAGCAACCCCGGATCTCAACATTGGCAAGTTGGACTGGATCCCTGAAGGCCTGATACTGTTCGACGGCAGCCACGAGTTGGACCATCGTCGGCTACTTTGGTTGGGTGAGTGACCAACGTTTACTGTTCATTTCGCCAGACCTCTCTAGCACAGGCAGATGTTAGGAGAGTGTTTTGCTTTATGTTGTTTTGGTGGTTATAATTTAATATTCGCCTACTTTAAACCACGAGATTAGTTTTGAAGTACGGTGAATATCAGTAGGAGAGCGAGACGCCGAGGTGCGTATGATAGAGCCAGACGCCGAGGTGCATCGCAAGGAGTTTGGGGCCGAGGCCCATCGCACGGCTAAGGACGCCGAGGCGCATCGCGAAGCGCTAGAGACGGAGCCGCTTCACAGCACACATGATTCGGATGCATCGCATCAAAAAGAGCTTGACGACAAGTCGAGTCGTAAGGCACTACAGGTTGACGCCTGTCGACAAAAGCTTGAGCAGGATGCGCGACATAAAGCGCTACAGAGTAAAGCTCGAAAAAGAGAGCATGAGGCCGACTTCGAAGGCCAGAGAAAAAGGGCTATCCACGACAGCGATAGACCCCCACCGATTGAAAGCTCTGTAAGCGCCTTTGTTAGCCTTAAATTAATCGGGCCTCCCGTTATGCCACAGGCAGGGACCGCTAGCACCGGGCGCCAGGAAACGCTAGCCAACAAATTGGGAACTTCGACTCCCCACAAAGATAAGTTGGTTCAGCCGCATAGAGTTTTGGCAGAGCCTGTCGAAGGCAGTGCGCTTGTGAATAAGTGTGTCAGGGCTTCCACCATTCCTAACCATTCGAAGAGAAAAAAGCGTCGGCAAAAGCGTAGCGCGGAAGAGACGAGAGGCATCAAACATGTTAAAGCAGCTGTTAAGTGCTGTGACGTCTTCATTCGATACGCCAGGTTCAGGGCTAGGCGTAGGATCGCGAAAGGGCCCTGCAGGAAATGTTTGAAGCTCAGACCATCACTGAGATGGAGATTAGGCGGGAAGCACGTCAACAAAGACCAAAATTCAAGGAAATTGGAACGCCGAAATCACCACCTGGTCTCATCCTTTTCTCTGCCTTGTAGATGCAAGCAAGTGGGTAAACGTTGCGAGCGCTTGAGCTGTAACACAAGCGGTTGTTCCCCACCGTGGCGAAAGGGTCAATGGTCGAACGGGCGGCGTAAACGATGCAGTGCAGATGCCCCTTTCTTCGAGTTCAGCGGCTGCGGGTCAAAAGTCGCTGCTACTGAGTTCGGCGAACAGGTTGATTCGTCGTCCTTTTGTCCAGACCGCAACCCTCAGAAGCTGTGGAGTGCGCGACTCCCCAGAGTTCATCTGAGAGTGGCCCCGTCTGGCCATTACTATGAATGGACAATGTAATCAGCTTTGAAAATTGTTTTCTAGTTTGTCGTAAGCCATTTAGTAACAAATATGTTTGAATTTTTGTGTTTTACTTTCCTTCTCATCGGAGAAGCAGGCATTGGTATGTTTGTTTCATTATTTTGTTTTCATATTTTTCGAAAGGTAACAGTTAGTGTGTTTTATTTTGCGTAGAACGTTGCGTAAAAGCCCATGATTAACATACCATCTGCGTTTGGCATTACGTGTTAGTGTGCACGTCAGTGTAGGTTAACTTTGTTTTGTATAACGCACGCAAGTTTCATTCTTTCGTTCTTATTTCATTCTTATTTCATAATTTTTACTCTGATTGTCTTACTTTTCAAGCGTGTTTTATCTTGTTTTGATCATATTGGCTGCGCGCATTGAAAAGAGAGCTTGTAGGAGGACGAACTTTGTTAAGTTGACAATATGACGCTTGCAGGCGACGCCAATGTGCGTGGTTCAGGATTGCTCGGTGTACTAAATTGTAGTTTCGGTGCTAAATTGAACAATCCTCAGAAGCTTCGATCATCCAGATTCTGCCTAAATTACAATTGAGAATTGCTTGAAAACAAAAAAAATTCTGTTTGGTTTAGCGGTGTCATGCACTGACACTTAGCTAAAGGTGTGTCCGCATTGTGTATTCCTCCCGAGATTCGTTGCTCGTGATGCTATATATTTGTTAGCCTAGCGTAATCTCGAGGAAACATTTGGTTTCTGCTGGTCTGGCGATTTGATCAGCATTTGGAGGGTGCTTGCTTTGGCCAGAGTGGTTCGGCTTTGTGTTCGACTCCGTCGTTCCAGTGAACCTGTGCAGGCCTATGGAAGTCTCAACAGGCGGAGAGAGCGGAACGGCTACCGACGGTCAACCAGCATCCTTCCTTCCGAGCCGCGCTGACGGCTCAAAACTCCGGATGCATTGTCTGGTGGCGGGGGTGCTGTTGTGCCACAGACATGTTCCTCGTTTGGGAGCACGTCTCACGCGATTGAGCCCTGTTCGGACGAACTGTCTCCCCCCCTTCCCAGCGCCGCCTTCCGTGCAGAAGAACCGTGCAGTTCCGGGGATAACGTCGCTTCCTCCGCCGAACCACTTTGCAGTTCCGGGTATGGCGGCGTCTCCTCAGCCGAGCCACTGTGCCATTCCGGGGAACCGGTCTCGAAGAAGAGCCCCAAAACGCTATTTAAGGCCGTGCCGGCCCCATGTTAGAGGGATTTTGCCCCAGCCGACGTTGTCGTGCTGGCTGGCTCTGTACAAACGACAACCTGCTACAGTAAACGCTACTTTTGTTGCTGTTTTCAAAACGGATTGCCTCCCTGTTTCGCCTTCGGGCTAAGGCTTCAGCGAAGTCCGCTCGACGGCTCGCCGCTCTTTGCCACCGCTACCATCGCGACAGAGCAAATTCCTAACAACGTCTTTCAATTCCAGGAATATAGAAAAAAAATCAGATTTGCCTTCATCAGCCCCAAAACAATTGAGCTTGCTCCTCCTGCACGGAATGTACAATAACCACGTGCACATATACACCGATGGTTCAACACCAGCGTCTGGTTTTGGCGGTGCGGTGGTGGTTCCAGCTAGAGGAATCTTTCTGCGAATCAAGCTGTCACACGTCACTACGTCTACGGCGGCAGAAGTTGCGGCTTTGCGTGGCGCCCTAGAGTACATCAAATCCCAGAGACCGAGCAAATGGGCTGTCTTTTCCGACTCGAAACCGGCCCTGCAGAGCATGCAGTCAGTCCTTCGACGAGGTTGCCATGAACATTTAACTTACGAGGTTGTCAAGCTTCTTCACCACGTCACAGAAACAGGCCACGAGGTCAATTTTCAGTGGCTACCTGGCCATTGTGGCATCAGTGGCAATGATTCCGAAGACAACGTGGCTCGCACATCGCACCAAGAAGAGCACACAATTCCGATTCCTTTGTGAATGACAGACGCTGCAAAGCAACTTCGTCACCTGGCACGTAGTCTGTGTCTGCTGGAGTGGAACACCCCAAGCATAATACATACGAGACTCTACCAAATAAACCCTCGACTGGAACTTCGACCTCTATCCGGACTTCGTCGACGTGAAGCTTCGCTTCTTTGTCGCCTTTGGTTGGGGGGTTGCCTTCACAAATGCATATAGAACCCTCATCGGATTGACCGACAATGCGGAATGCGACGTCTGCTGCACCGAAGAAGACATCGACCATCTGATTTGCCGGTGCCCTCGATTTGTTTCTGAAAGTAGAAGCTTTCGGACGCATTGCGACAATTGGACGATCGGCCACTCTCTATGCAGATGCTACTGGAACACCATCCTCGCCTTTCGTCGGCTCAAAAAGCAGTCAAAGCCGTCTTGCGCTTTTTGAGGACTACAGGACTATGTGAACACCTTTAACTTTTGTGTAGTGCCACTGCTGCATACGCGTCAGCCCATTGACTGACAATCTTTTTTTTTTCTCGTCTCTTTCCTCTCTCTCTCTTCTTTATGCTCCCCCTTCCCATTCCCCCAGCGTAGGGCGGCAAATTGGCCATGTGCTTGGTTAACCTCCCTGCCTTCTCTCTTGTTATTCTTGTTCTTTGCAAACTGGCTATATAAGCATATGCAACTATTCAACATATATAAACATATATATAAACATATATGTCTGTGCCAAAGGTCTGTGCGTGCGACATATAAACATTTATTTAGCGTCATTTCATGACTTGTCATTCAATAAAAAAATTACAACATGGTCACCATCTCTGCACATGCAGCGCACTACGTCGATTCCCAACGTACGTGGGATCTGCCAATTGTTTATGCAGTTTTTCTTTCCATTATTTTACGTCTCGTTCTTTCTTTGCTCCTAGGATAATAGACGATGGCCATATGGCAATAAGCCTTGATTGGTCTCCTTCTCTTTGTATTTCTTTCATTTTTCTACTTTTCTCTTCATACGAAGCACGAATTTAGAGCTGAAGAAACGATGGGGCTCCCACGAACATATTCAGTGTCTGTACGTAGGTTAATGCTCCGCTTGACCGCAAGCGTCCTAGGAAGTGTTCTTGTTTGCTGGACGGCTTTAAGCTCTCCCATCGAAGAGTACCCAGTACTCTAAATCGTTAACTACTTTTAGTGGCGAAGCTCCTTCCAGCAGCACCTGTTCGTCCCTCGTAGTCGTAGTAGTAGTCGTAGTGTGTAACCAGTCTTACATTTTGACCTCCAAAGTGGTGCCGGTGAGAGATTTTTTCTGTGCGTTGTTGAGCAATAAAAAAATTGCAGCGTGCGCGTTACCTAAAAGCCGAATTCTCCTGTCTCTCATTCCCCCTCAGCAGCCATTGGCATGTACATTGAGCACTATCTAACAAAAAAGGGTTGCTACGTTATACTCGCTGGGCATAACCTCCTTGGTTTTAGAAAGGTTTAGCGAGCGTTGGGCCGCGGTGCCATGAATACAGTGAACTAGTATATACCATGAACTCGAGGTGGTTAAAGGTGGGAAGTAGACACGAAGTGCAAGCCGTAAGAAAGTGTGCGTGTGCCACCTCTCGTTTAGTCCTTGGAATGTCCGCAGGATGGCGGTGCATATGCGGAATATATGATGAAAAGATGCGAGATGGAGGTACTTGGAGTGTTGAATAGATGGACGAACGGACACACAGACAGATGCATGGACGGACTCACGGATGGCTGCACCGACGGATGGACGCATAGACGGACGTAGAGGCGGATGCATGGACGAATCCAGGGACGGACGCACAGATGGACGTGCGGACGCACGAACAGACGCACGCACTGATTGGCGAATGGACGCACGGACGGTCACACAGACGGACGCATGGACGGACGGAAGCAACAACGAATGGACGGACGGATGCTTCGCCCCACTCTCCATCATTCACTCCGTGGATATGCTGCCATTTTTTTTTCTAAACACAGAAACATCAACGTCATCTCATATCCATGTTCATGTAAATGGCGTCTGTTTTGTCATCATCGTTAATGTATATCTAAGAAGAAAATGTTTTGTTGAGTGTTATTGACGTTTGTGAAAATAAATTTTTCTGAACAGAAACTTCTCCAAAGCCCGGTATTTCTTAATTGGCTCTCCAAACTCCAGGCTTAGCGCCGGTTTTCCTATTCAGCAGGCCGTGTCCCTTTGTATTTAAGGTATTTTATGCAACCGGCATTTGCGAATCGGTTTGGTTAGACGCTCTCGAAGAAGTAAGACTGAAAATTCAGGATGCACGGGATTTTGACTTTCCGCTTCTTGAGCCGAGGTACCTTGCGCGGACTGTATTTTGTGGTCGCATTTGGTACGTACCTTTCTCACGTCGTGCAAACGTCTTTACCTATCATGCGATCACTGCAGTCTGCTTTGTGTTCATTTTTCTGGTCAGGCGGCACTAAGTTGGTCTCTCGTGTAGCACTGGGACAGCAGCGTTCTCAGGGAGGCTCTGCTTTACCTTTAGTGTCCATACGCTGTCCGCTGCTGGCACTGCACTTCCTTTTGCGCCTAGTGCAAGGGGAGGAATCTCTCGCTCGAACGCTTGCATATTACTTTCTGGGTACTCACCTTTGGCATTTGATGCCTAATGTGCACCCAGGGGGCCACAGTCAATAACACTTCCTTCGTTTTATGTAACAACTGTTGCATTTTTTCGCCATGTTCAGTCGACCTGTCCTGGCATATATGTGTTGAACAACCTCATAGTTGAGACAAATGCTGCTTTGTTGCTTCCGTTGGTCCCCCCCCCCCCCCAGCCCTCCGGGTGTTCGCTCTAGACGGGTGTCTTGGTGCACGTTAACGGCTTCTTATTCGCCTGGGCACCTCCGGGACTTCATGTGGTGCCTGGGATGCCTGGGATGGGATGTGCTTCCCACTCTCGACCACCTCGAAAGGTGGAGAGTGGTTCAGTCAGCAACATGCCCGAACTGCTCCCTTCGGGAAACAAATCAGCATTTTCTGAGGCATTGTGTCATTGCTCGCGTTTTTTGGAGAGCCGTACATGCTGGATTTCGCTGCCTCAAAGTAACTCGCTTCGTTTCTTCTGGGCGTTGTTCGCGAGGCCACTTCGCTTGTCTTCTCATTGTTGCCGGCTCTTTCTGCCTCTGGCGCAACCGCTGCGAAGGCGGTTGCAGTGGGCCGCCGCCGCCGAGCGCTCTACCCGATCCTAGAGCGATTGTACTCGGAGCTGCTGTCTGTTTTGTCGGAGGAGCTCTTCTTCCTCGGTGAAGAGTAATTTCTTCGGCACTGGTCTTGCCCTTTTGTGTCGGTCTGTGACGGACGAGCGAAACTTGTCTTTCGGCCGGCCTGGTATAGGTAGGCTGATGTGTCGATGCACCGGCAGAAATTTCATGCCAACATGTAAATATGCAAAATGTACATATTCATGTTTTAGTTGTGTCTCTTGTTCACCATGAATAATTTTTTGTGGTTGTGTTTGCGTGAAGCATCGAATGTACATGTTCTTTCAACGTTATCTAATATCCATGTTCTCAAATGACGTCTGTTTTGTCATCGTTAGAGTATGTCTAAGAAGGAAATGTTCTGTTGAGTGTTATTCACGTTTGTGACAACAATTTTTTTCTAAACACATCCGCTTTCTACAGCGAGCAAAATTCTCCTGCTGCCTAAACGCAGCGTTGTTCGCACTGGAAGCGCCCCGCGCCACCAAACGCAGTATGGATGCGCTGTCACCCTGTAGTTGTCGTGGCTCGCAAACGCCACATACACTATCTGGTGGCCAGGACTTCGATGAAGTGAAGTGAAAGTAACTTTATTTGGTCCTGGAGAACTGGTCAGACACCCCCCTAAGAGATGTCCGCCGCAGTTGCTGGCCGCATCACGCCGGGACTGGAAGACCGTGGCTCTCCACCCGTTCGCAGGCCTCCTGGACTGCCGAGTATTGGACTGAGAGTTCGGAGCTTTTAAGAGCCCTCTCCCAGTCTTCTTCTGTGCTGAACTTTGCGCCATGTAACGCCGGGCACTGCCAGAGCATGTGAGCGAGTGTGCAGTTATGTGCCTCACAACTAGGGCATCCTGGAGTTATGCCATCAGCAAAGTGGCTGAATGTGCTACGAGATGGGAATGAACCTGCCTGTAGCATCCGAAGAACCGACGACTGTGGCCGAGTGAGCTTGGAATGCGGAAGCGGGTACCTCCGCCTAGACAACTGATAATGGGACGTCACTTCGTTAAAGGTGCCAAAAGGATCTTTAAAGTTATCCGCGAACCCACCTACGTACCCACCCGGACCGCCGCGGCACCTGATTTCTCGCGCATGGTTATGGGCAAGTTCGTTGGCCGTACTGCGCCGCATTGACGAAAGCTACACTGCCCGTGGACTTAGCCACGAAATCAAGGAGAGACTTGGCCCGTGCCAACATTGTACTGTGGATGAACGTTACGCGGGAAGGGTGCCACCTCGTACGTGCCCTTCATTGTTAGTAATAAGATCTTCTGTTCCTCCCCTGCCGTATGATGATATCCCAGCGAGTGTAGGAGACGCTGCCCAGCTTTCGTGGAGGAGAGTCGCGCGACCTGAGCTAGTGTTTGTGCCTCGGTCACCTCCTTGAGGGTGTTGTGCATGCCCAGACTCATGAGCCTGTCCGTGCTGGTGCTCATAGGTAGGCCTAGTACCCTTTTGATGCTTTTACGCAATAAAGTGTCGAGTTTATCCTCCTCGCGTTTAGACCAATTTAGCGAGGATGCCACGTAATTAATGAGGAACGCCGCTTGCTAGACGCGAGCCGGACGCGCTCGCATCGGCTCCTGCTTTTTTAAATGTTTTTGACCGCAAATTTGCCGATCGACCTCGGTTTTTCGACTCATCTGATCCAGTTTCTTTCAAGGATCGAGTGGATACCCGACTTTTGCGGGTAGGTCAAGCTTTCGAACTTTTATTTGGGTGTTTCACCCTGTGCGACGTTGGCGCTCAGCTCGGCCTGCCGAGCGAGACGCTTCGAGGATGCCGCTCGAGGAGATGGTCTTCGGCGAGGAAATCTCCAGGCAGGAGGATGAAGCCTCCGGATGGATTGTTGCTCACTCTCGGAAGAAGCAGCGTCAGGATTTTACGCCCGGCGACAGCCCTGGCCCCAGTGCCGGTCATCGTGCCGCCCGTCCAGCGCACCCGAAGTGGCCGATAAACAAGCTCATCGCCGCGTCGCGCCTGCCGCGATTGCCTAAAGATCACTACCGGGTTGTCGTACGTCCCAAGGGAGGCATGGATGTGCGCAAGGTCAGTGGAATCAATGTTACCCAAGCTTTGGTGATGGCTGCTTGTCTCGGCCCGCCGCAGGCTGAGGAAGATATTGTTTGTGCCAATGAAATGCAGAACATTTTTGTGATCAGCACGCCACACGCTAGGAACGCAGAAGCCTACGCTAAAGTGAAGCAAATTCGAGTGGGAGAAACGCTCCATGAAGTCTCTACTTACGTGACGCCACCCGGGGATACGTGCAGAGGAGTTGTTCGCGGTATCGACCCTGAGCTCTCTGATGACCGGCTTGGTGAGCTCTTCGTGCACGCAAGCAATCCGAAGGTTCTTGGAGTACGGCGCATCAAGAAAACGCCCACGGTGATCGTCCTGTTTGACGGTATGAAAGTTCCAAACTACGTCATGTGTGGGACGAACCTGATCCGGTGCACGCTCTACCGACGACAAATCGACGCCTGTCGAACCTGCGGAAAGCTGGGACATCGCTCGGACGTTTGTCCCACTCCTACAGTCATCACCTGCCCGGACTGTGGGGTCTCATCGCCCCCTGAGAATCATACGTGCCAGCCGAAGTGCTCCATCTGTGGAGGAGCGCATCCGACGGCGGATCGGGCCTGCCAAAGCAGGTACCAGGTTCCCTACATCGTTCGGCGTAGAAGGCGACGACGGAGAAAAGCAAACAAGCAGCGCGCGGAGTTCGTGCCACAGCAAGCTCCCGGGCTTGGGTTCAACCAGGGGGGTGGCCTTGATAACCCTGGGCGGGGTGCGGGTCACCGCTCTCGCTCGAGGGATAGGTCTGCCTCCTGTGCCCGGATTCAGCAGGAACCTACCTGGGCTGAACGAGTGGGCCCAAAACGTGAGTCTCGCACTATCGTGCAGCGCCAGTTGCCAGAGCAAGCTACGGCTAGAATACAGCAGCTAGAGCGTGAGAATGCAACTCTGAGGAGTGAGCTTCAGGAGATTAAAGCATTAGTTGAGGAGCTTAGGCAGCGCGAACGCACGCCGGAAGGGGCGGTGAAAGTGCAGCAGGCCGAGGCACAACCTAGAGGCGGTAAGCGAAAAGCCGCTGACTCTCCGGCAGATATCGAGAAGGAGTTCAGTGACTTTAAACAGGAAATTATGGGGGTGGTCCATGAAATTAAGGAGGCCATCGCTGGTGTCAGCTCTGTCATCCAGTCCCTTTCTGCAAGGGTGGTGGTGGTGGAGCAAAACCTTAGTAGCAATCATGGCGAAGCTAAATAAAACATTTGTCATTTGGCAATGGAATTGCGCGAGCTTCCACAGGAAGAAGGCAGTCTTGCAGCAGTTCGTCAGCTCACAGGAGAATAAGCCAGCCGTAATACTCCTCCAGGAGACCCTTAAAGGAGAGGTGGCCCTCCGGGGTTATCGCTCCGTGGCCTGCTGGGGGGAAGGAAAACGCGGGGTCGCCACCCTCATATCCAAAGAGTTCTCCTTTGAGGTTCGCGATGTACGTCCAAACCTAAAGGTGGAACATATACTCATTGAGTTAATCCCAAACTCTCGGCTTAAGGAGCACCTATTCATTCTCAACGTTTATAGCTCACCATCTGATACTCGGGAGACTTTTAATGCGCTTCTCTGCAAAGCCTCCAAAATCGCGGGCTCGGCTCCGTTGACAGTTGCTGGCGACTTCAATGCGCAACATCAGACATGGGGCTATATCAATAATACGGCTAAGGGGCGGGCGCTTCTGCAGCATACTACCAATCTTAATATGTTACTAGTTACTGATCACAACTTTCCCACACGTCTCGGCAATTCTGTAGCAAGGGACACCACGCCGGACCTGGCTTTTGTCAGGAACGTCGAGTGCCCTTTCTGGCAGAACTTGCATGAGAACTTGGGGAGCGACCATTTCATCGCGTCTATCTCCCTCGATGTTAAAGCACCGCCGCCGCGGGTTTTCAAAATTGTTGATTGGGATGCCTTTCGGGAACTCAGACAAAGCGATGAAAAAGAGTACGATGACCTTGGCCAGCTACTTGAGCGTCTTAAGGCAGATGTTAAAGCTGCCACTAAGGTGGTGGAGACGGATCTTAAAACGGAACGCATGGACAGCCGCCTAGCGAGGCTCCTTGAAGCCAAAAACTCCTTACTTAACAGATGGCGTACGCAGCGACTCAACAGGCGGCTCAGAAAGAAAATTGCTCTGCTCAAACAGGAGATTGAATCGTACAGCCAAACCCTGGCCAGACAACAATGGGATGAGGTCTGTAACGCTGTCGATGGGCAGATGCGGTCAGGGGCGAAATGGAACATTCTCAAGCACCTCCTGGGAGATAAGCAAACTAAAGCTAATCAGAAACACACTGTTGATCGGCTCATTCACAAGGAGAGGTCTGCTGGGCTCTCCAATGATCAAATCTTACAACAGCTGGCGGATAGGTACCTCCCCCTGGGGGCTACCACGGATGCAGACTACCCGGATTTCTCTGGTCTGGAGGATGCGGAGCTGGACTCCCCCTTCAACACGGCAGAGATCAGGGCGGTCCTTTTTGATCTCAATGGAAAATCGGCTCCCGGGCCGGATGGTATCACTAACAGGCTACTTAAAAATCTGGACGATAGATCCATTGAGCTACTAACTGACGAGGTCAACCGGGTTTGGGAGTCGGGGCAGGTGCCGAAGGAGTGGCGAACGGCCTCTGTCGTCCTCATTCCCAAGCCTGGTAAACCTCTCGGGCTCGGCACGCTCCGACCGATCTCGCTCACGTCTTGCGTGGGTAAGGTCGCGGAACATGCAATCCTTAACCGAATCTCCCATCACATTGAACAAAACGAGCTCTTCCCTTTCAATCTCATTGGCTTTCGTCCCGCGCTCTCTACGCAGGACGTTATGAAAATGATTAAACATCAAATTCTCGACATAGACACCAGAGATGTCCGAGGGATTCTTGCACTCGATCTGGAGAAAGCTTTCGATAATATCTCACATCCTCACATACTGGATTCGATCTCTGAGTTGGGATTGGGGGCCCGCTTTTACGGGTTCGTCCGCTCTTTTCTCGGGGATCGCGTTGCCACCATTCGGCTCGGGGACCTCTGCTCCAAGGAATTTCACCTTGGACCTAGGGGAACCCCTCAAGGATCGGTCATTTCGCCGCTAATTTTTAATATCGCGATGAGGAAACTCTCGCTCGAACTCTCTCGTATCGACCGCATCGGACATGCGCTGTTTGCGGACGATATTACTATATGGTGCACTGGGGGTAGGGACGGAGACGTTGAGGAGTCCCTCCAGCAGGCCCTCAGGTGCACGGAGGAGTTTTTGGATAGCACGGGGCTGCACTTGTCGACCGCCAAGTCGGAGCTCCTCCTGTACACACAGCCGGAGAAACGCAAGTTCACCACTATTCCATTTCCGCCGGAAGAGATCAGGATCGAAATTCACACACGGTCAGGGCAGGCCATCCCCCGTGTCGATAAAATTCGGATATTAGGCATGTTCCTGGAGGAGCACGGAAGTAACTCTCATACTCTGACTCGTATTGCGGCAAAGGCGGAGAGCATGGTCAAGCTTATACTTTGGGTGTCTAACAGGCGTGGAGGGCTTTGTGAGGCCAACCTCATGAGGCTTTTCCATGCCTTTCTTATGAGTCACATTAATTACATTGCCGCAGCGCATAGGTGGGAAAGGAAAGAACAAGGGAAACTGGATGCGATTATTCGAAAGTGCATTAAGAGGGTCTTGGGCCTTCCAAACAACACAAATGAGGAAAAGCTCAAGGCTCTTGGTATGCATAATACATTTAGTGAGATTGCAGAAGCGCAACAAACAGCACAAGCTGCACGACTGTCCTCTTCCAAAGCTGGGAGACGCATCCTGGAGTTTCTGGGCTGCGAACCAACTATGGTAGCAGACAAAAAGATACAGCTTCCACCCAAATTGAGGGAGCAGATTACGGTCTCACAAATTCCTAGAAATGTTCACCCTCTCTACAATGTCGGCCGCCGGGCCGCTAGGGCTAGGTCGCTCCTCAGTTCCGCCGCTGCCACCCCTGAACTTGTGGCGTTCGTTGACGCAGCACAGTATCCCGGCACATCCAATTTCGTGGCTGTGGTCACTGACCTTCACGGTAAAATCCTCACAGCAGCATCTCTTCGAGATACCACGCCGGCTAGGGCAGAGCAGGCTGCTATAGCAATGGCCGTGGCGATTCCCATCCGCACGCGCATTTTCACTGATTCTCGAGCTGCTGCACGAGCGTTCATGACCGGGTCAGTCTGTGAGCAGGCGGCCCATCTTCTTTTTACCAAAAGACCACATTGCACGGAAATCGACGGCCACATCACCTGGTTTCCTGCCCACATGGGCAAGGATGTCCACCCTGTTATCCCCAATGCCAATGAGCTTGCCCATGCCCGAGCACGCGAACTGTCCCACCGTGACGGGCAATCGGCATCTAATTTTGGGGATGGCATCCGGCAGCTTGATTCGCTCCTCACCTTTAACGAAATTTGCAAAAATTATCAATTGGCCAGGCGTAGCTTTCCGCTCGCGCACCCGCAACTCTCTAGGGCCCAGTCAGTCACTTTAAGAATGCTGCAAACGGGTACTTACCCGTCGCCTTTAGTGTACAGCAAGTTTATCGACAGCATAAAGCCGCAATGCCCTCATTGCGAAGAGAGACGTTGCACGTTACCCCACATGCTCTGGCAATGCGCGGCGCTGCGCGATGGCGAGCCTCTCAGCACAGAAGCTGCCTGGAGGACGGCAATTACCAGCTCGGACCGAGAGGTCCAAATCCGGGCTGTCCAGAGGGCCCGCAATTTGGCGGAGGGGCTCGCTCTTCCTGTCCCCACGTGGGTGCGGCCCGCAGCCGACCCTCCCCCTTGAGGGGAATCGGCTCCTCAGGACAATTTGTAAATAAAGTTCATTGACTGACTGACTGACGTAATTAATGTGGCTCATCAGGAATGAATAGAAGAGCCGAAGGAGATTGCTTTCCCTCAGCCCTCCCTTGCGGATTGAAACCCTCAATATTAGTCTGAGCATGTTCTCCGCTTTGGAGGTGATGCGAGCCAAAACCTGCGAGTTTCTGCCATTAGATTCAAGAAGGAAGCCTAGCACCCGAATACAATTGACTCTTGGAATCGACTGCCCATCCCGTGTGGTTATAGCAATCTGCACCTGATCAAGCGGTGACTCGTTTCTTCTTCCGGGTCGAACTGGTCGATATAGAAGCAACTCCGATTTAGAGGCGGATAGCTGGAGCCCTGTACCCTACAGAAAGCGTTCTGTGATTGACAAAGTAGATTGGAGCGCCTGCTCCACTTCAGCATCCGAACCGCCCATGCACCAGACTGTAATGTCGTCGGCATATAAGGCATGGTTGGTATTGGATACAGTGGAGAGGCGCTCCGAGAAGCCTTTCATGGCTATGTTGAACAAAAGGGGTGAAATTACCGCTCCCTGCGGCATGCCCCTCGCACTCAGGGTGAAGGCCTCCGATTTTAATTCGCCAATTTTTATGGTGGCTTTGCGGTCCCTGAGGAAGGCGCGAACATAGGCGTGGAACTTGGGACCTAATCCCATGCGCTCTACCTGCTCCAGTATAAACTGGTGTGAAATCGTATCGAAGGCCTTGGCGAGATCAAGGGCCAATATTCCTCGAACATCTCGGGTGTGTCGATCGATAATTTGCCTCTTAATCAGCAGCATCACATCCTGGGTAGAGAGACCCGGCCGGAAACCTACCATGTTGTACGGAAAGAGCTCTTTATCCTCAATATACCGAGATACTCTGTTGTGTACCGCATGCTCCATCACCTTCCCCACGCAAGATGTGAGGGAAATGGGACGGAGGTTCTCCATGGCGAGTACCTTGCCCGGCTTCGGAACGAGTATTACCGAGGCGGTACGCCAGGCCTCAGGTACGCGACCTTCTGCCCAGAGGATATTGACCTCCTCGGTTAACTTAGCGATTGACTTTCCGTCGAGATTGCGCAGCAGCTTGTTTGTAACGCCGTCTGGAATAGGGGCTGAGCGGCTATTAAGCGCATGAAGCACCTCTTCGATCTCAAGGTTCGTAAAGGGCGAGTCGATTTCCTCGAGCGGCCTTCCCTGGTAGACCGGGTAATCCCAGTCCCCGGATGGGCCAAGCGGAAGGTATCGCTCTGCCAAATCCTTGAGTAAAGTGGTGTCAGTGACTCCACTGCTCCGCTGTGCTTGAACTAAGCGGTCGATTGCCAACCTCTGATTACTTTTGGAGTTTGTCTGATCGAGTAGTATCTTCAACAGGTTCCATTTACCTCCGGTGCGCATCTGCCCATCTACTTTTGAGCAGACCTCATTCCACTGCTTCCTAGAAAGCTCCTGACAATATTCTTCAATATCTTTATTGAGGAGAGCTATGCGTTTGCGGTGCCTCCTATTTAGCTTTTGTGTGCGCCATCTCTCAACCAGCGATTTTTTAGCCTCCAATAAATGTGCAAGACGCGAGTCCATTGCATCCACCTGTAAGTAGGTTTGGATAGTCTTGGTGGCGAGGAGCACATCCTCCGCGAGTCGAGAAAAGAGTTCCTCTAACGTGGCATATTCGGTCTCATCAGCTTTCCGGCGCTTCCTGAACTCGTCCCAGTTCGTCACCCTGTACTCTTGAGGTGGAGGCGCCCGGGTTTCCTGCGTGACTTCGAGGATGAAGTGATCACTTCCCAGGTTTTCCTGCAAGTTAACTCACTGAACGTTCTACGCATTTCTGATGAATGCCAGATCCGGAGTGGTGTCTCTTGAAACGGAATTGCCCAACGGGGTTGAGAACTGAGGGTCCGTGACCAGCTCCAAAGAACAGTCCGTCATAGCTTTAACAAGGTTTTTCCCTTTAACAGTGGCCTTTGGATAACCCCAGGCTGGGTGAGGTGCGTTAAAGTCACCGATAGCTACGAGCGGTGACTTGCCTGCAAGGGTAGCCGCCTTTGCGACCACCGAGGAGAACGCCTGCTTGTGATTTCGAGTGCTGCTGTAAACATTCAGTACGAATATGCTGCACTTAAGTCAATTATTTGGAATAATTTCAACCAGCTGAGCCTCCAAAGTAGAGTTGCCGAGCGCAAGCGTCTGCTCTAAAAACGCACATTTGTTCGAAACCAAGACAGCCAGACCACGTTGACCCTCCCCCCTAAACGATATAGATCGATAGCCGGGCAAGGCAACCACCGCGTCAATGGTTTCTTGTAAAGCAATCGCATGCGGCTGAACTGCCAATGAATCAATGTACTGCTGGAGGGAGGCCTTACGCTTCCTGAACCCCGCGCAGTTCCACTGCCAAATGACGAACTCAGTTGCGTTGGGAGCCATGGGTGCTGCTACTGGTTTGCCGACTTAACGGCACGTCCATATCGACGGGAGCCTGATCCATTGGCGTACCGGGGCGCGCAGAGGGAACAAGTGAAACAGGCGTCACCAGGACAAAAGAGTTCCCGCCTGCATGGAGCGAGTCTGCTTTCGATCATGGTAACTTTTCATGATACGAGGTCAAAGCATTCCGCCTGCCGTGCTACCGCCTTTTGTAAATCTTTGATTGCTCCCAAGACGTCCAAGTTGGAAGCCGCCGCTACCTCTCCTTCCGCACCTATCTGTCTCTTAGCCCGCCGCGGCTCTACAACGATGACCGCACCGGGGCCTGCGCTGTATTTTCGAGAGCTTCAAACTCGACCCTCATCTGCTGAAGCTGCGCTTTTAAGCTAGCATTTTCTTGAAGTAAGAATGCAATCCTAGGGTCTTCTTTTTGCTCTGGCAGTGGCGCGTGTGTTACTTGTTCTGGCTGCTGCGCCGGGCTTGGCTTGGCACGATCCGCCCAGGTCTTGGGAGCTTCTTGGAAGCGTAGCCTAGAGTGGGAGCGTCCCTTGGAGTGGGAGCGCCCCTTGGAGTGATCGCGCCTCTTGGAGCGAGAGCGTCCTCTTGAACGGCTGCGACTCTTCTTAACAGCTGGCGAGGGAGAGCGCATCCTCGAGGTTGGTGCCACGCTCGAATCCCGTGACGTCAGACCCTCTTGGTGCTGCCTGCGTTTCTTGGCGGCCTTTCTACGACGTCTTCGTCGCCTTACCAAGTCAGGGACTTGGAATTGATGCTGGCAGGACTTGTCGGCCGTTAGATGTGGCCCCCCGCACAAGGCACATGTCGGTTGGCATTGGTGATTGTTCGCGGGATCGTTGACAGCACACCCGCGGCACACTTTCTTCATCGGTGTCGGGCAAACATCAGCACGATGGCTGAGAGCTCCACATCCATAACAAACGTCAGTCTGTCTCCTGTAGAAAGTACACCGTAGCATGCTCGAACCACACATAACATAGTTGGGTACCTTGAGACCACTGAAGAGAACAACGACGGTAGTCGTTTCCTTGATGCGATGCACCTCCATTGCTTTAGGGTTGCGCTGGTTGACGATCATCGCCGCCAACTGTTGCTCATCGATGTCCACGTCGACGCCTCGGATGACACCTTTGCAGGTATCGTCAGAAGCGGCCGTGTAGGCCGAAACGTGATACTCAGTCGAGCCAAGGCGGATGAGTCGCAGCGCCGCATAGGCACCTGCGTCGCGGGACGCTGGCGTAGAGACCACAACGATATTCGGAGTTATGTTCGGGCAGGCTATATCGTCCAGTGTTTCTTCCGGGGACAGTTTTGCTGCCGTCTCCAGGGCTTGGGCTAGACGAATCAAGCTAACCTTCTTGAGATCCAGGCCTCCTTTTGGTCGGACTATGACTCGAATATGGCTCCTCGGCAATCGGGGAAGCCTCGATGCGGCTGCAAGACGCCGAACGACGCCATGCGCGGTGGCCGTGCGATGGCCAGCCATTCCTCCACTTTGAGAAGAAACAGACGCTTGTTGTTGGGGAGAACGCTTATTCTTGCCTAAAGCAGTCTGCCACCCAGGCGCGTTAGCGTCTTCATGGGAAATAACTTCCCCGTCCACCACCATCACCTCCGGCATGATGCCGTTCGGTCGGCACGGGCGGATGCCCGGTCGAAGAAAAGTCTTTAAAAAGGGTGAAAAATGGGCCTACCAGGTCAAAAATGGGCTGGGTAGAATCCTCTCGATGACATCTGTCGAAGAGCGTACAATTCCGGAGGATTGAAGCAATACTCTGACAGCAATCATTCGAAAACGACAGAGACGCCGCAGCGTCTCTCGCCGACGCAAGAGCTCCGAAAAACACGTCCGTTCGCACTGGACGCTCGAAAGAGAATCCCCAGGACTTCGATGATTCTCGTACGCAGGAAGCAAAAAAAAAAAGCAGTACTGCTTACTTTGCTGGCAAATCGCTGTCTTGTAATAATGCATGAAGAGCAGAAAAAACTACCGACGGCAGCGGCGTTGGCGGGTTCGTCTTGCTCTGCAAGACCACGACAAGCTCGGTCTCGCCAACGACAAGCTCGGTCTCCTTTTCAACGAACTAGGGACGTGAAGTAGGCACAAAGTGGGTAAAACTCCCGTTGGTTGCAGCATTCAGTTACGTGCTCTGCGACATAACAAGTGAGTAGGGCTTGGCCGCCATTTTTAAAAATTCCTCGACTAGAGCTCCTATTATTCCGCTGTGACCGATTCGGCGGCAGACGCCGCAAAAATCGGTCTGAGAGCTATCGGCACGGACAGGGCCCTTTCAGCGGATCTCGCCGCCGCCGAATCGGATTCGTGCCTTGATTGTAGCCGCCAATCGGATAACCTCCTTGTAGTTATTTCTACCCGCTTAAAATCTATTTTGCCATCCCTGTCCCTAAACCCCAGTGCTTTGAAAAACTCTGCGCCATCATCATGAACTATAGGGTGAAGCCCTTTACAGAACATTATCAAGTGTTCGGCAGTTTCTTCTTCCTCTCCACACGCACTGCATACCGTGTCTACCCCTTCGTATTTGGCCCGATATGTCTTGGTTCGCAATACTCCCGTCCTGGCCTTAAACAGTAGAGAACTACCCTGAGAATTATCGTGGATCCTTTCCTTGGCAATTTCCTGCTTATAAATTCGATAGATCTCTAGTGCCGAGTTTTTAATTATGCCTATTCTCCACATGTCGGTCTCCGTTTCCTTCACTTTCCTTCTTAACCAATAGTTATTTTTGGTTTTGACCCCCCGCTGTTTTCGAAATATTTACCCGTCAATTTTCTGGTTCGCTTCTTCCATTTTGTATCGACATACATCATGTACGAATAGCTGAAAACCTTCCTAGCCCAACATTCCTCCCCCTTTTCTCTCAATCGCTTCTCAAATTTTACTTTGCTGCTAGCTTCTCTGCCTCTGGACCTCTCTGGACACGCAGCGTCACTTCACGGTGGCGCAGTGCGAAGTCAGACATGCGTGGCTAATGGCTCCTAGTTTTTCTAGGAGGCGTTGGCGTTCCGCTCATATATTTAGGAAATGGGGGGGGGGGGGGGAGAATCATCTTAGAGGGGGCTCTAAGTATGTCCCATACCGGGACTTAATAGGTGGCCCAGGGAGGGGGGAGGGGGGCTCTACGCCGAATTTTCGCCCCCTCCATACATGTTCCCCTACTGGCACGCCTATGCGAATACGCAAATATCCGGATCTTGAACTTTTTGTGTGTGTGTATGTGAGATTACAAAGTAGCAAAGACTCAAATGACTTATGCCCATGACCCAATGAGTTCGCGTCAATGCCAAAGCCGCTAGGTCTGTAATCACTATATATACGCGATAGATTTATAAATAAAAGTGGTCTGAGAAGTTCGCTTATGGTGCTTGGGGTTTGTAAACATTACCTAAAACACATCCATTGCAATGCCCAGGAGAAATAAATCAATATATAACCTTCTGGAACCAGTACAGAAGACCAGTGAACATGCTCCTTCTTGCTGGAATAAATCAGCATTAAGGCTGCCTGCTGTGACCAGTAGAATCAAAGGAACCTGCTGGTTCCATTAAAAACCATGCAGTAAAAGCAGCCCCCCCCCCCCACACGCACGCACGCACGCACGCACGCACACACACACACACACACACACACACACACACACACACACACACACACACACACGCACGCACGCACACACACACACACACACACACGCACACACGCACACACACACACGCACGCACGCACGCACGCACATCATTAAGTTAAGTGTGCTTTATTACTTATTATGATTTAGTAGTTTGGCTGCCAAAAAGTCCCTCTCATCTTCATGACCCTTATAGATTTTCTTTCAACAAACTAACTCCAAGTTGCATTGCTTTCTGCTCCTTCAAATATCGCGAACTGATGTCGTCCACGAGAGCAACGAGAGTCTAATCTCTTATCTGTTTCATATAGTTTTTTTTTTTTTTGCCCCGCCGCGGTGGTCTAGTGGCTAAGGTACTCGGCTGCTGACCCGCAGGTCGTGGGCTCAAATCCCGGCTGCGGCGGCTGCATTTCCGATGGAGGCGGAAATGTTGTAGGCCCGTGTGCTCAGATTTGGGTGCACGTTAAAGAACCCCAGGTGGTCAAAATTTCTGGAGCCCTCCACTACGGCGTCTCTCTTAATCATATGGTGGTTTTGGGACGTTAAACCCTACATATCAATCAATCATGTTTCATATAGTTTCGCCCCGCACTCAAGCACGATGCGCGCGAAGCATGCGGCTTTGTTCCGGTGCAACTGCCGGGTACAATCAGTTATATAAAACTTGCAAACATTTTTAGAGTTGTATATAGTTAGATGTTCCTTCCATACAAACTTTTGTGGTACCTAGAGCCCCAGTCCTCAATTTTCATCACACCGATACAATCGGTGAACAGTACATGTCCAACAATTTTTTTTTAACTTTAGGGCGTTAATTCTTATTTCACGATGTTGCAGTAACTCTGTTCAGTCGTGCTATCTACTGACCGACAAGAAAAAAAAGTTCAGAAATGCACTTACGAAAATTCTTTGTGTGGGTCTGTTATCTGCAGGTGTGCTGAAGTATGGCGGCCGCAACTGTACTGCCAGTAACGCCTGTTGGTGTGCGTCGTCTGCAACGCATGCAACTTGCAACGTACTGTTCAGCACCAATTTTCCAGCCCGATTTCAAGCAAGACAATAAAACAAAATAAAAACAAGGCGTCGTGACTTGATGGGCACTTTACGCGTAGCAGACGTACCTAAACCATTTTGAACCTTTACAGTTACTTGGAAGTGTGGCGCCATCTATGTCAAACAGTAACTACTGTTTTTGTGCTTCTCACGGCGCCTCCGAAGCTTGCACGCATTATAATGCACGTTTTAATCTCGGAGGACTTGTTACTTGCGCGCTCACTACGGCAGTAACCTGTGTTGTGGCAGCACAGTGCAAGCGCTCGTTGGTTTCGCATCGTTTTGCAAGTTTTGCGTCGGCTCGCGCTCCAGCCGCCGAAGTGGTCGTACAGCGTAGGTGCGGTGGTCGTTCACTGAACTCGACTACGCTCGCGATGTTTACCTCAAGTAGCGCGGCGGAAACGTCTTGAACGTCTCCTGTGATTTTACTCTGGTCACATGTCTGGCACCGAGGACACATTAGCTGTAGGTATGCCACTGTTCAAGAAGTCCAAGGAGTCCGACGATTATCGAACCAAGTTGCAGCGAAAGCTGTACATCGCCCAAGAAAGCCCGGACAACACTTTCGATTTATCCGAGTGCGCACTCGGTGACGTGCCGTCGGGCGTGTTTTGCAAGTGTCGCGTGTTTCGAAAGACGACCTTGATACTGCGGAACAACAAACTGACTTCGATTGGCGGAGGAGGTTCGTTGAAAGATCTTTGTGACATTACAGTGCTCGACTTGGAAAGTAACCTCTTGGTGAAACTACCCGACGAGTTCGGTTTTCTTCGCAGCCTAGTCGTGCTCAGTTTAAAGGGCAACGCCTTGAAAAAGTTGCCTGGGAGCTTTGCAAACTTGACGAGTTTGCAGTCGCTGAACCTAAGTGATAACAAGTTCAGAGACTTTCCGCTGCCGATTCTCCGATTGCGAAAACTTCGGGACTTGAATATAACGCAAAATGAGATCACGAAACTTCCAAAAAACTTCTACGAGCTACGGTCGTTACGTTCTTTCGTCTTGGACAGCTACAACTTCAGCTTTCCCGACGCCGTAGTTTGCTCGCAGCCGCTTCAATCTCTCATGCTTCACTTGTGCAACCTTGCAGGCGTCGAATATGTTCCTCCGGTTGACGAGCCTGACACTAGCGACTGTAAAGAAGAGGCATCAGTGACTGCTGCTTCAACTGGCGTTGACCTAGAAGACCAGTACAGGCAATTTGAAGAGCGAAGAGATAAGCGACGCCAGGAACTGCTGCAAATAGAAGAAGAGCTGAGAGAGAGTGCCATGAATCGGTCTGCAGTCTCGGAAATCACGAACAAACACAGGCAAGAACTGCTGCTCGAAATAGCGCGTGAACAGGACACCTTAGAAGACGCCATTTTAGAAGTACAAAGTAAGAAGGACATGGAGAAGCAGAAGCTTGTGTCGCTGCTACTGCACTTGGAAAAGCACTCAGCCGAGCTGATTCAGCAGATTTCCAACGATATGAGGTCGAAGAACTCCGAAATGCTGGCACGTGCTTTGGAACAGGAGCAACACGAGATGAAGGAACTCTTCAGTATGCAACAGCAGGAAATAGATAGCTCTCGCCGCAGGGAGATCCTGCGTTCAATGGCCGAAATACTGCACCAAGAAGAACAACAGCGACACTACAGACAAACCAGAGACAGCATCGTTAAAGGAATTCAGGAAGAGGAAGCAGCATGTGACGAGTTGCTGAGAGGCGCTATATTCTCCAAAACGAAGCAACAGGATGAAACGCTCAGCCGCATTATTGACGAAGAAAGATATCAAATGGAGGCATTCAAAGCACTGCAGTTGAGGCATGACTACACCCACCGTTACCTGATACAGCAAATCAGGCTGATCGAGAAAGAGTTGAAGAAATTGACAGATGTCGAGTTGAAGAAGCGCGACTTCAAAGTCATGTCCGACCTCGACATTCTCGCCAAGCACCGTGTCGAGCTCGCTTGCCTTCTTTCCCAGTTGCTTGAAGAAAAAGCAATGCGGGAGAAGCAGCTGCAAGATCAGCTAAAGGCAATAGAAGCTCACAGAAGGCAAGAAATCAACGATTTTTGGTTGATACAGTACCAGAAGCTTCTTGACAGGAAGCCGCAGGATATATGTGACTTGGACGAGAAGCTCGACTTGCGCATTCGTGACGTTTTGCTTTTGGCCAACGCATCCCACTATGCCACACTCTTTGCTAGCAAAAACGTTGACTGGGAGAACTTCATCGAGCTGGAGTGGAAAGACTTCAAGAGCTTAGGAATCAACTCTGACTCTATTGTACAAATGCTGCTTTCCGCGAGAGAGCAGTACCTAGTTGAACACCCAACTGTGAAGCCAAGTGCACCTTCTCCAGACCAGTCACCCGTCAAAGAAAAAGCTGCCGCTGATGCCAACTTTTCAATATTGCAAGTGCCTGAGCTCAAGCTCTGGTGTAGCTCTGAGTGCGTCATTTGCTTTGAGGTGACGAGGCTTCTTGTATTTGTCCCGTGTGGCCACGTCTGTTGCTGCGAACAGTGCAGTGCAGGTGTGAACCAGTGTCCTCTGTGCAGAGCAGGTGTCGAGGGCAAATTATCGGCCACGTAACTGGTTGTGCACAAATGTGTGTTCGTTTTGCTTCTATTTTTTTGCATATCTATGCTACACCTAGTCCCTGCTTCAAGCACGCGGTTCTGCGAATTTTTCGACAGCATAGTATCTGCTGTGGTGATGACACTTTTAATGCGTTTGTGCATCCAAACTACCTCCTACTGTGAAAACATCATGTTTATGTGTTTTTTTCACCAATCAAATGACAAAAGAGAAAGTGCCATTCGCTGGTAGCTTTTATATTTCTGCATAACTCGCTAACTTGATGAAATTGAATGCATTGCATGAGCATGTACAGTCAACTCACAATCGCAGTCAACTGTTAGCATCCACAAATATTTGTCTGAAGCTTGCGCAAAGTACGGTGGAAAATAAGAATTGATTCTTGGTGAATACTGTTATGTTCACAGAAACAGTATACAAAAAGCTACTGCCAGACAGCAATTAGCAAAGAAGAGAGCATCACGCACTCTGTGTGCATATTCAGTCTCTGCTATCTGAATGAATTGGTGGAGTCATCTACAGTGATACATGGGAACATGCGGAACAGCTTTAATATCAAACCTGAATGCTCATTTAATATGCATTCCTTTGGACGCCCCCAAACATAAAAGCCCTGATCATATTAGATTATTTTTGAAATGGACCGAAAGACAAATATGACGTAGCTTGAATTAATGTACTTTTTGAGTTAGCAGATTTCAAGCAATTGTGAGCTGACTGTATATGCTGACAAATTCTGGACAAAAAAAATTTGGTCGCATTTTAGCACTTTCCTAACACCGTCTACTAACCAGGTTTGTCAGAATGGAGAGCATACTAGCTCGCCCGTACGCTGCCTCTCAGAGGCTAAAGGTTCAGCATTGCATAGCGCCATTACAAAATGAGCAAAACTGTGATGTCTACAAGTGCCACTACTACACAACTGCTCATTAAAAACAATTTTTACTGAGATTTCGAGCCTAGCTGGCTCATGCCACTGCCGCATAATAGGCGAGGTCAATTGCTGTTACGAGCGTTTGTGTGTAATGGCACAGAAACGATTACACCAAGCTTCATTTCGCCATTCTGCTATGACTTGTCTCTACAAGACTGATTGTTCGTGTTCTCATACCCCGCACCTCCACTAAATATGTTGCCAGTCTGCTCTCTGTCGTCCTCCTCTTCGTCTGCTTGGCCACGATGCCTCTGGCACATAGTAATATACTACATTTGTTAAAGAATTGAATAGTGAAGTTATTGAGTGTGCAATTATCAGAGTAGACTTAGTAGCTTGTATGGCTGCACCTTTGACCGGAATTCAAAGACCGATCTAAAGCACTCCTCTAGAAAATTGTATTGTCATTCTGATTTTGTGGTTTCTTATGTTAATCCTTTTTGCACTAAATACACATCGTCATCATAGTGCTCCTGCCACGGTAACATGCCATACCAGTGAAAGGGGAGCATGTGTCTCAATATCTTCAGTGTGCTGGCCATGCTGTCAAAAAGTTTAGCAGGGTTGATCTTCAGGTCCATGTAGTGTCATTGGAAGCTCTACAAGATGAATGTTGCCATTTTACCTTTGAGAGTCGTGCTGCATAAAATTTTAAAGCCACGCGCTATCAAACATTTTCTTGAAAAATGAGTAACGTGCTGCAATGAATGTGATACCTGTCAGGGAATGTACTAGTCCAACCCCAAAAGAAGTTTTGATTAAGACGTAAGGTGATAGGAGATATGAAGAGAAATGTGCTAAGTCTGCTTTCTCCAGTGCACCTGAGCTCATAAGTACTCTGCTGGGAACAAGCACGGTGAAAGGAATCGTCTGCCAGCAGCTCCTTTCTGTAATATTTTTTTTAGTAATGCACTAACGGTAACTTTCCGAGATTGAAGCCTGATGAAGTACCAGAGAGTGACAAAAGAAGAGACGACCCGATTAGGGTAATGCAACAGCTGTGAATCCCCGTTTCCTCCACAGTCTGATAACATATGAATGCATGTGCAAGCCAGTACATGGCAGTAATTTTTCGTCGAGAGAAATCCCTTATGGGTGGTGTTTGTGGGCTGCTACCACCATATGCGAGTTGATAAGAAAAGTGGCGAGAAGGAAGTCTGCTTTGTAACACTCGGCAGGGTCACCGTAATGCCATCATTGCTGCTTCATAAGGGTGAAAAAACCTCTCCTGGCAGACTATAATAATTTCAGGAACTAATGCATCAAAAACAGTGAAGCCACTAAAAGAGAGTTCCCACTCCGTTTGTTAAAAGTACTTGCGGTGTACTGTTCATTGGTTCTACTTGGCAATGATGTACTTGCTGAGGTTGCTTGCGCATTCCTTTCAACAACCTAGTCATGTGACCGCTATGATACAGACTGCAATTCTGGCTGCCCTGTACATGTACCTGTTCTTAACATTTCCTTTACCTGTATAAACCATCGGCTGGCCCCTTATATAGAGCATGTAAAATGTGATGTGAGAAATTGAAGTTATATATAACTGGCTAAAAATTCCAAACTAAGATGTTTATCTATTTGAGCTGTACGCAAAAAAATAACTTGCCTTTCGAAATAATCGATCGCTGCATTTCAAGGCAAGTTTTGAGGACTTGGCTTCTGGTTTCTTCGACTGACACCAAGCGTGCTAGTTCAAGCTGGCTTCACTGCATGAAAACAACTGTAAGTCTCTCCTTAGTTTATTTGTTGGATTAACAGGTATTTCAAGAACTATAGGAAAAAGAAGGCAATTTGTAAAGGTAGATTGTCACTTCTTTGCTGTGTGCAGTGGGATGAAGTTTGCTTTTACTTTTTGCGGCACCATTACCTACTTAGTGATGGCATTTATTTGCTGTATTTAGCAATAGTTAAAAGGCCTGCTCAGCAACTCACTACTGCCTTTTCAAAAGATTTAAGGGAGCTCGATGGGAATGAGTGACACGCACATTTAGACACTTAATCTTACACCTGCCAATAGTCCAGGATCACCGTGCCCACTTCGCAGCTTTATATTGGATTACAGCTGAACAAGGCGTGCTTAGTTTGGATGGCTCGTGAATGGAAAGTAGCCCATCTCAGAATGGTCTGTGAATAATTGTGCGTGGTGTTTGAACCATATTTTCTACATAAAGTTTAGCAGCTGATTGAAAGCCAACCCATGGTGGTCAGGCTATTTTCTTCACCCGTGTTTTCCAAAAAAATTATGAATTTTTTATAGGACTGGAGTGGCAGACTAGCAATATCTCTGTGATACGAGCCCAAGTTTTGTTGATCTTTTTAAAGGTTTGTTTATATAGAATGCCATTGTGTAGAAATGTACTGATAGTTGTTTATACGTTTATGTGCGGTAAAAAGCTTGTTAATTTTATGCTTCATCCCGACAAGATTTCCCAATGAATAGCACGCAGGTCTGTTGTTAAGGAATGGCATGAAAATGCCCAGTTTCTTTTGAAGTCGGCAAAGAAAAGCGGCATTGGGAAGTTATAGCTTGTCCATTTGCGGATCACTTTTTCTCAAATAAGGGCGCTGGTTTAGTTGAGACATGGAATGCACTAACCACGCTGGTTAATGATAGTTTGTAACTTTTTATTCAAGTTCTTTGCATTAAGAAGATAATGATAAAAAGAAAGAGAAGTGTACATCAATGATTATGCCACTGCCACAGCTTTACACCAGCAGCTTTGCAAGATGTGGTTGGCCATTGCAATAGTAAGCTTCATGTCTATTCTGATCACACTTTGTGGCAGAAGATTATGAGACAATACTGTGTGTCGCTACAAAACTTTCAGTCACAAGTGCTGCGTCTACCAATGCTGCTGACCGTGTTACTGGCTCCGTTAGACTATTCAACGATTGCGAACTCAATTGTAGCACGACACGTTGGTAACAGGCACCGTGACGTTTGCGTGCTTGTATCATGTGTTCCTTGTGGTGCACTTCATACCTCATATTCTAAGAGAGTGTAACGAAGAGACCACCATCTCTTGCTTATTCAAGGCCCTCGTAAAGGATCAGATTTCTAGTGAAAGTTCAAAACATTGTGTAGTGTTGTTTCAAGCGAATAGAAGTAAGGCAAGACTGAAGTTTTCCTACCAATCCTAACATTTTTTCCTTTTATAATGTGAACCACGTCTGGACGTTCAGCCAAGGCTATGCTAATTTGGAACGGCTCAACAAGCTTTGAAATTGTTTGTGTGACAAGGGTGTATAATATGTGTCTGATTCGTGTGTGACAGCGATGGGTTTAACCAGTGGTTTGCTTGCATAGACTTATGTCCATACTTGCTACGTCGTATAGAATCCTTTTGTCATTTCATTTTCAGTGACCATCGAGTTGGGATAGTGCTTTTTAGACATCATAAGAATGTGCAGCGCAGAACAAATGAGAACAAAAGAAACTGCTGGGTGGTTGTAGCCCCTGCTTGAGAAGTGTTTGCGTGCCAAATAGGAACAGCGGCACATGTTTCAAAGCGACTTCACGGAGGACAGAAATAGCAGCTGTGAGCTCCGAGGCTCGAGAGACCTAAAGTGTACCATTCGACTTGGGAGTGGAAAAAGCAAAATTCTTAGTAATGTGGGCTTGAAAACTGCTTTGTTGAAGTGCCGTTCTAGTTAGAGATTTTTGGTGAAGATTGTCAACTTGAGTATATGGCTGCAGTGGGAGTGATGATAATGCTTAGCCTTATTGTCTTTCAAAATGGCACATTTTACTTCTGTGATTTCGCTTCTCACATTTATGTCACCAGTTGAAGCTGATACGTGTGCGTGTACCGTTCCTGTGGTAAACATAAGAAGTAGTAGCTTGCTTTATTGCTTTACTGCGCAACATTTAACATTGGGTTTATAAAGCAGGGCTCTAAAAAAAAAAAAAATTTGCAAAAGCATGGAATTTTTTTTTTGTCCGCATATTTTGTGCTGCTATCATTTATTGAGATATAGCATGCATAACATGTTAGTGAAACAATTTCCACAGTGATTTTTAACCCTTGCGGTACCACTGCATTGCTTAAGTGTGAAAGTTTGTTTCATCTGAAGAGCAGGTGTGACAGGCACTGCAATCATAAATGCATGCTTGAAAGTTATGCATTGCAATTAGCTTTTCATAAAACTATGTTTAATGCTGCTGTAGCATGTCAAACTATTGATCAGTGAGGCTTATGCTAACAACATTTTTTGCCGCTTCTGTACAAAGTTATTCTAGGGTTAATATGGTGATGAACTTATTGCATGCCTGACACAAGACATTCTTACATCAGGAAGCTGGTTTCTGTAACAATTGTGCATCAGGAAAGACAAACTAATTGATATGTGGGGTTTAACGTCCCAAAAACACCATATGATTATGAGAGACGCCGTAGTGGAGGGCTCCGGAAATTTCGACCACCTGGGGTTCTTTAACGTGCACCGAAATCTGAGCACACGGGCCTACAACATTTCTGCCTCCATCAGAAATGCAGCCACCCCAGCCGGGATTCCATCCCGCGACATGCATGTCAGCAGCCAAGTACCTTAGCCACTAGACCACCATGGTGGGGCGAAAGACAAACTAGTCACTATATGAATATAAAACTAAACAACCCTTACCACTTGGCTTTATTTTGCATTGCATGTGAATTTATTAATTATCTGCAGTAACTTTATGCTAGGCAGATGATTGACAAGCTCAACTTTTTGCAGAAGCAAGCCATGATTTTGTACAGGACTTTAGCCCTAAATATCTAGTGTATGGCTTGGTTTTTTCGAAATTATTTGTAAGCATTTGTTATTTACAGCATAGTTTATTCAGCACAGTAATACTGCACTGTATAAATATGCACACTATTTAATGCATCGGCATATTGAGATTGCTGGAAGTTATGCACATTTTGCCTGTACACGTGCACATAACGATGTGTTTCAGTAGTGAAGTTGAGTGTGATTGAGATACAGCGACAGTCACCTGCAACACCAAAAAATGTTCTAGCTCTGTCTAGACATTGCTCGTGTAGATTGTAATGTAGCGTTTCTAAATCACCAAATTCGAATGTTGTACACCGGCCTTTTGAAAACCAAGCAGAGGTCTCTTGCCCAAATAAAATGCAGACGTGTATAGCAATTCTTGTGCTTCCTTGTACTTGACTGTGAAAATGTGCAAGAGCTTGCCTAAATTTTGTGCTGGGGGCCGCTTACTTAGAGAGTCATAAATTCAACATACTTACTCTTGCGGTGGTGCTTGTGAACTGTTACCTTATAAAACTTACTGAACAAAGCAAATTGAACAAGCTATGTGAACTTGCATCTTACTTTTCAGATTGGTAGAACACCAAATTGCAATAATTTGATTATGCTATACACAGTGTTGCTTTGCAAGCTTACATGGCTGCTCCAATAATGCAACAAGCCTTTCTGAACATATTGCATTTGTATACACGCTTGAATATATCTCTGCAAGTTGTGAATCTTCAACAGTGCTTATGATATGAGCAAAACTGTTGATGCAATCATCATGATTTCAAATAAAGCAGACTATATACAAACATGTCTATCATTCACCTGACAAGCAGAGCTTTGTCGAGTATTGTCTTGTGACTAACCTCACCTGGTGAAAGCAACCAAAATTGGGATCTAGGAACGAAAATTGATGAGAAAATGACATGCATACATCTTCCACGTAATTCCACTTTCTGCCAATGTTCTATGCTGGCGTGAAGCTCTGGCAGGCCACCAAAAAGTTGATGTCGCATAATGTTGTTGAGTTTCATTTGATCAGATAGATTTGTAGAGTATACAGAAAATGAGTACATCGTTGACTGAGTCGGAAGGAACCTGCAGTGTTCCAATCTGAACTTTACTGCTTTTCAGTTCTCTGCAGAACCTAACCTTTTCTATAGTGTAGTAATAATGCACTGCCTTCAACCACTACCTTTACTACCAACTCTCGGGGGCCATTCCAAAATCTTCTTGAACGTGGATATCGATTTCCATGCACATCTTGCAGAATATTCGCCGAGATTATATTGGAGATTGCAGCATAGTTTATACAGCACAGTAATACTGCACTGTATAAAAATGCACACTATTTAATGCATCGTCATATTGAGATTGCTGGAAGTTATCAAGATTTTGCCCTTACACGTGTACATAACATTGTGTTTCAGTAGTGAAGTTGAGTGTGATTGAGATACGGCGCCAGTCACCTGCAACACCAAAAAATTTTCTAGCTCTGTCTGGACATTGCTAGACACCGAATGACAGTCTAGACACCCAATGACGCAGGGCAAACATTGTCGTAGCTCGAAGTATGCAGCAAGCAAACACACCGCCCTTTTGAATATATAGAACTGCAGCATTCAAGACTAATACTCATGCCTGAGGATTTGGTACTTTTGGAGAAAGGAAAAAGACCATGGCTAACTATATCCTAACTGCTAACCGTTGTATTGTAGCATTGTTACTCTTTTTTTTAAATTTTTTTTCTCTAAGTGTAACAATTTCTTGGCTCATTCCTCTTAATGAGTACATGCCGAAAATGTACTTCATCACTGTCATTACAGCAAGAGGCTAATTAATCTTAAAACCATCTAACCATGAGGCTGCAGGGCATAATAATGGACGTGTCACTCTGTAAGCGAAAACACTAGAACCAATTTTACAGTTTCCAGACCAGATTACATTACTGAATTTTACGGCCACTGCAATACATGGTATGCAAACGTGTATACAGCCGTAAAAAACTATAAACAATGGGAGTTTCATGTTTGCCACTGCCTCACATAGTCTCAGTAAGAGGTGCTCATACGGACTATTGCCAGAAACTTTCTTTACTCCACTGATGGGTTGCAGCACATGAACGGTTGAAAACAATGACAGACGGTGCACTTTTCCACAACCATTTATTTCCCGAAATATCCATAGACACATCTGTCCAGCAAATTCTAACAAATACTCTGCCACTTTTTTAAAAACAATCTGTCGTAAGTCTCAGACCACCTCAGGCAGACGGTTAAATACATGGCCACCATTCGAAAGTAAGCAGAACTGAGGCCCCAAATGCTGATCACTTGTTGTTCTTGCAAATCCACCTGCTGGGGTACATGTGGTTTTGGCCAAGGATGCAGCAATAGACAGAAAAAAGAAGGCAACACTACCAGGCCACACTTAAACACAATATAAAAAGAACAAAAAATTGTAGATATCTATACGACAGTGTTGACACAGCCCTAATTTCACTACATTCAAAAACTTGCCTTACATTTATTAACGGCACCAAAAATTCTTATTAAGCAACAAGTACAAGTAACAAAGACCAATGTTTAGAAATCTTTAAACACTGTATTACTGCGGGACAAAGTAGGAGCTAAAGCACCATACACAAATGGTAGCATTTGCCCACTTTTTCACACCAGCCCATGATGAACAATACACAGTATTAACCCCTTATCAGGGGAGCTCTTTATCCCAGAACAACCATACATTGGGGAGATTTCGCAAGATTTTGTATTCAATTACAAAAATGACTTGTTTTTTTTTTTGTGGAACATAGATGCAGAATAGGTAATTACAGTTATTTAACATTGTTTGATACTTCTCTCTAATAACAAAAAAAAAAACTTGTAGCATGGAACACTGGCAGAATCATTGTTGACCTCCAAAACACATTTATTATTGGAGTCATCACTATGCTGAAGCAGCAAATAGTTTCACTGTCCATTAGGTTTTTGCCTTTTCAGAGATCCCCTCTATTCGGGCATTTGGCACATTTTGTGCCACGTTCAACAGTTCCTGAACCCTAATTTTCCTATGTACATGGTCACACTCCTTACTCTACGTGCTCACTAGTTTAACTTCTATAAATAAAAAGAAGAAAGTGGTGCCACCTGGTAAACGAGCATCTCACACCAGTCATTATCTTTACTGAGAATAGGCAGCTCATGTAATGCTTGAATGAAAATATGCACCACTTGAATTAAACTTTTAAATGTGATGTACGTTTAGAGAGATGATGTACGTTTTAAATGGTCGCACGATTGGAGAGATGCTCCCCAAGGCATGGTGATTTTGTAGACAAGCGCCTCTGTTAAGGAGTTAAGCTCATTGGATAAGCCTGATAGCGGCATTTCGATTTTACCCACTCAGCAAAGAACGTTTCTGGGGATACAACGAAAAGGAAAACTACGATTCCACATTACTCTCATTGCCCACAAAACGAACGAAACACACCGAGAAGAAGCTGCTGTGGTTTGTGAAAGACACTTCTTCAGGGCTAAACATGGAACACTTTTGTTCTTACAATCTCACCACAACTCTACAATGAGATAAACACTGTGTAATTAAACAGTTCGTTGGTTCGATACCCAATGATGCACGGCAAACATTGTCGTAGCTCGAAGTATGCAGCAAGCAAGCACTCCCTGCAATCCCAAGGTGTTTCGTCTACAATAGGGTCGTAAGTACAAACGTATACAACACTTACCCGTGAGCTCAAACCTCATAGCAAATATACTACTGTACACACACTTTGAGATGTCTTGGTCTCCTGCGTAACACGTCGCAAAAAAAAAAAAAACAAATAACTGGGCACTAAAACGTTCAAGCACTGGGGTTCCTCTCCTCCCAAGAGTTCAACAGCAGAGATGAATACCGCTGCCATTAAAAAACACCTTACAGCAAAAATAAATATGGCTATAAATATAAAAACAACTAATAAAACAGCGTATTTACTGTTTCGAACCACAACCATAAAGTGATGGAAAGAATGCGAACTAGATGGACGAGACATGTACCACATTCAGCACGGTGGTAGGGCATGTGAATGCTGGCTTCAGTGCAGATATTTAATAAATGTAATGGCGTAAAACACTGCAGCTACACTATTCCATTGTTCCCTACTAAATCTGCACACAAGCGAGTAGAGGAAAACTGCTTGCGAACACATGATGCTTTTTTGTCAAGAACGATGTCAATGACAGTGAACTTGCTACGGTAAAAGAGAAAAAGTGCTATGCAAGACAAAAAGCTTCAAAAAAAAAAAAAAGAATGAAAACCCCACATCTGTTTTAAAGCATTTGACATGAATGATATGACCCTGAGTACGTGAATTTGATGCGGTTCCAACATATGTGCTTACTCACAGAGAGTGAGATTAACGTAAAGGCTACAGAAAGGACATTCTCAAAAAGTGCGAGAACATGGCACTAGTAATAAGAAACAAAATATCGACTGAAAACACGAGTACCTTGCAAAGAGCATACCTATTGTAAGAAAAGTAAAAGAAATTGCTAAAATCATGACCCCAGTAGGTATCTGCATTCACAAAGACAAATACTGTATACGAAAAAATTGAAGAAAAAATGTCCACGCCTCACATTGGGAAGCATTGGGATATGAACTCATTCTTAAAACACATAACATGTTTGTTGAGAAGTGGTTCAAGGAAGTGAAACCGATGTAACCTGAACAATCTTACAAATTCCCACACCAAGAGACAAATTGACGTCTGAAGATCCCAACACTGCAACAGTGTGGAATGTCCCTACTGATTTGTATATTTGGACACAGAATGAGAAAGCATGATATGTGAGGTCCTGATGCCAAATATTTACATATAACACTATTGGAAGATGAATCAGATAACCAACTGCCTTATGTAAAGACTTTGATATGCATTTTGTTCGATAAAATTTTGCTATGCTGTATCAGCCATGTAGCACATGCATAAACTTAAATATACGCAAAAGGAAAGGCCATTCCAAAGAAGATTGAAAAGGGAGAGATACAATGACAAAAACAACGAAAACAACATTTTCTGTCTCCAGAGGGTGATGTTCATTAAAATGTTGGTGTGGTTACGAGCTACCTTTGATCATGTAACATTAGGAAAGAAAAAAATGTCTATCAATACAGAAACATTAATGTGTTAATTAGCAGTAACTACAAATTTCCTAATACAGATGATGAAGCCCGATTTTCAAAAAGAATAAATGAAGTAATGCAGTGTCTTTTTGTTGCCAGGAAGAGCAAGTAAGGACAAGTAGCGGCAGATTTAAAAAATAACAAAAGCACATAGTGGCACTTTTCTAGACATGAACTTCTGGATAGAGTGTTCCCTCTGTATCTAGAGCCAGAAACTGAGAAGTCAACGTAGATTTGATAGTACCAGTACCTTCTCAAAGAGCAGACGTCTGCAATAAAAAGCACTTCAAACAAACATGGAGGCACAAAAAGTTATAAACGACACGAGCATGATTCGGTTATCTGTCAACCCTGTGCAAAATAGACGCAAACTGAACAGAGTGTATGGTAACAAAACAAGAAAAGGCAACAAGGATTGGGCAAATCAAAACAACAAAGAAAGCTTGCTCAATAACGATATAAATGCAAACAATGCCAACAAAATGATAAAGTGTTCAAAACAATACTGATGTGCAGTTCACTCTAATATGCAAATGAGGTGCCTTGTACATTGTTTAGTCACAGAATGAAAAAAGAAACAGGCAGTTGAAATTGCATGGTCCAAAAATGTAAACTCTAAATTAAATTATACCGAGATAACTACTCGATTACAAAACATACAACAGTATTGGATGGCAGACTAATTTTGATTTAATTTTGGGATTCTTTGAAGAGCACCAGAATGTAAGCATGCGAGCATTTTTGCGTTTTGGCTAAACCCGTAGTCATGAATGGATTACAGAGCCAGCAATGTTGAAGAACATTTTTTTTTTCATGTGAAATTTGAAAAAAAAAATAAAGGAAAAATATATTATATTATAAAATGCAAATGCTTAACCATGTATTAGCAACCTTTTTTTTCTTTTAGCCCTTCTCTCTACAGACAATGCTTGGGCTGTCTGCAATGATAGCGAGAAATCAGAAAAGACACCATGAAAGGTGAGACTCTTTGGGCAAACAGACAGTTTTCATTTCAGCAAGCTGTATAGCAAGAGGTTCAAGCTTGATTAATTTCTACGAGAATAGCATTCTAAAGTCATATAAAAGATATTATCATGCCTGATATCGTACAGTTCACGACTTGCTGTATGTCTTTTACATTGAATGTTATTTCAGATTTGCAGATTCAAATAATTTACGGTAAAAAACTGACCCTGGGAGAGAGGTCGAAACCTTGAAAGCTGGCAACATGTATGCAGACAGCAAGCTTTATATTCCTGCCATAAAGCACACAACAATCTGTGTTGGTGTAACTACATTCAAACAGTAATGAACAAGCAAACTCAAGAAAAAGGACACACATTCACATTTAATGAATGCAATACAGTTTTAGGAGTTCTTCATTCCGATTTCAAGTGGTTGGAGTTGAGTGAAACATTGCCTTACATGTAAAAGATAGATAAGCAACAATTAGTTACCTGATATGAAATATAAGTTTTTTAAGGTGCCTAGTAATACCCACTATGGCACGATTGCATTTCTTTTTATGTCCTTCAGATAAAGTGATGAGTAATTATTAAATGAAAACAAGCTCCAATCACACATCTGTTAAGTTACCTTAATATGATATCCCAGCCTTTTAAAAGTCGCAGTGCTTTTGCTGACTTTAAGATGCCTGTCTCTGTAATTGCATCAGTCACTGTGGCGTAAGAAGTTGTTGCTCTCCAGCATTTAATATGAGCCCCTTCAATGACAAAATTATTCATTATTTATGAATTTCTATAAGAGTACAACATGTAACGATTGCCAACCAAGCTTGGTTGTGCTCCTTTTGCTTAGGTATGTGGCTCAAGGTACTCCAAAAGAATTGGAAGATCACGGTTCCTATTTTTATGGTTGTGACAGCTTAGACTCGTACTGTGCCATAATGGCTGGAATGCAAAATGGCTGAGCAGCTGTGCCCCCTTTGAGCACAGCATACCGTAGTGCATCTTTGAAAAAGATGCGATCAAGATGAAACGCGACTACCACTGATGTACGTTTTCTACCTTCCCTAAACCACCTAGACACGAATGCATAAACTAACTTTATCCCTGGTAGCTACAAAATCGACGCCTGTCAAAAAAACAAGGACACACTGATGCACTTTGATATAGCACGGATGCACAGCAAGCAGGCTGATCCAAATTCACACGAGTAATGTACAAAATGAAAGCCATGAAACAAATTGAATGAACTTCGGGGACACAAAAACACACAAGTACACACACACACATAGATAAATGGAGGCTTTAGATGCACCACTGAGATGCCAACTACGCAAGTTACTATTTTTCGCTGTGTACGCATAAAACCGACCCGCATGTGCACTTTTGGAAGACTGTGCTCTCCTTGCATCGGAAATGTGAAACGTGCGAGCAGGGGCTCGGAGAGGAGCAGCTGACGCTGGAAGCAAAACAAGCAGGTCGGCATTCACATGGCATTCATAGCAGGGCTGCTCATTTCAAGCATGGCAACATCAAGAAAGCTTTCAAGTTTATTCCTGTTGCCTGCAAACCTGGATACAGCCGAACATTGTCAAGAGGCATCAACCATGGCTGCATTTTCTATCAACCCATTTGTACTGCTAGTACTTCCGAATATTGTGCAACGTGCCGTTTACTGCTATGCCCGATAGTGGTTTGAGACTGGGAAAGACGCCTTTTTCCGCAACCTATAGGGGAGCATGGTGAAGCTTTATGGGGGAGTGAAAGACATGAGGGGAGAAGAAATATGAACTCCTTCTTGATATAAGTGCCCATTTCATGAACACATCATGAATGCACGGGATGCCTCATAAAAGAGAAATACTTCAGACCAGTTATGACTGTGTAGCTCATCAACATAATTAAAAATAAAACAAAGATGTGGAAAAAGCCAGTGATGTGCAGGCCAAGCCGCCAGCAAAACGTTCGTGAGCCATGTATTTGAGATCTGTGTCCTCAAGTCTCCTTATAGTGCAACCAAGCTGTGGTTTTTGCAGGTCTTCGTATTCTGTCACACTTCAAAGTGTGGCCACCACAGCAGTGACTCAAACGAGCAATCTCAATCTAAGAATGGAATAGCTGACAACCCACTTCAACAGGCACCTTAATCATAAGAATGAGTTACACAAATTGGCTTTGCTATTCATCAAAAACAAGCGGCCCGTACAGGTGCCAATACGTCAAATTACAGTCAATTTCCTTTGACATTTTGGCAGGTTTTTGCTACATTTAACTGCCAGCTACCTCCCTTGTAACAACACAAACAAGCAAGAAGCAGATAACTAAAAAGATAAGTAATTAAACAGATGTTAATAGCCAAAGATTTGGAGAGTTCATGTTGCTAAGTCTGCTGCCAGAACGGTTGCCAGCACTAAAAATGAGTAGTACTGTCCAAAGCTACATATTTGTTGCATAAATCTTGTCTTAACTAAATACAACCACCCCCTACTATAAAAGCTTACTACCTGCTTGAAAGACGTTTCTTTCGTGGTCCCATGAAAAATGGTGAGCATTGTTCTACTTTACAGGCTGTATCTAACAACACTGCTTCTTGCTGAAAGCCTAAAAACTACAAAGCGAATTCACCTGTCATGGTTAAAGTGAAATTTCGGACTGTGCAATGCATGTGAGAATTTCTTGTTGGTTTCTGCTAAGGAGAGCTTTCAACTCAAGCTTGCATTGTTTGTCAGCGGCACAAAGTGAGAGATGGGGTAATTTCAATGTTTCTCAGTCACGCTTATGCTGAAGAATTACATTTTGGATTTCAACTGAGTAGAAAACCGAGATGAAAACTTGTTCAGTGAAATGCATACAAACGTAAGTCACTAACTGCAAGACTGACAACACAGCATCAGCCATTAAAAGGCCAGTAAACAACTTTGTGGTCCAAAATATCTAATGAAAAAATAACTGACACTTGTATAATGTAAACATGCTGCCACTAAAACTTTGCGAATAAGTGCTGCGTTAAAGAAGTTACAGGGTATAGAACGGTGCGTGTTGGCTCGTTAGCTTTCTCACTCGCCCTTCCTACCCTTCCCTTGCAGCAGGGAGGGGTTGGCATAGCTCTTATTCGTGACTACGCCCACTTTGTCAATGTAACACAACGTCAGTGATTACGACGTCGATGTACGGCCAATGATCGGGCAAGGCTTGCCTCCCTGTGTGCACGTGTCATAGCGGCACGGGGACGAAGCGCAGTGCGAGTACGAGGCACTGGTGAGGTATGAACCCTTCCCTAGTGGTAAAAGTAGCGAGATGCCTCTTCATGTCGGAGGCTTTTGTTCGGGCAATACCACTTGAGGCGGCAGTCTCAGGCTCTACAAAATGAAGTTGCCATAGAGCAGCACAGGAAAATGAAGATGCAGACTGTGCGCTCAAAGCGGCATTACTGCAGGGCCACGGAGCCGTTTCGTATTACAAAGGACCAGCCAACAAGCTTAGTGGTGAATAGTGTTGCCTATAGGCAACATTTCGTCACTGCACATACAAGGAGGATTGGACAGGTGTAGTAAAAAAGTGCTGCAATTGCTTTCTTTTTAATGGAGTGCTTGCGTCGTGTACAGTGCCATAGTATTTGCAAAATGTGATCACTGTCGTCTACTGCACAAATTAGTGAGCATGTTTGGAAGGTGTAAACAAAAAAAGAAGTTGGAGAATGGTTTACTAGCTCTCCAAAAAGAAAAACACTATCGACACTGACCTGAACTCTACAGGAATGACATGATGTATCACTACAAAATCAAACATAATCTACTTGCAAAAAATTTGACGTAGTAACTGATGCACTTCAACGCTTTTAATGTTACTACCTAGATTTTAAAAACTACTAGCACTCAGGATGGTTACCTAGCTGGTACACAATGCAGTATGAAATACGGTGCAGTACTCCTTATGAGCTGCTAGCCAGCACTTGTAGATCACAAATTCCGATATCTATAGTAACAATTTTTCAGCCATAATATAGCATCCTGCGGCATACCGCATGAGCCAATATCTTTGATCCGCGCATCGTATATGTCTGGGCGAACAAAACAAAGTTAACATTTCACTGAGGATTCAAATATAAATGCCCCCCCAAAAAAGAAGTGTTTGGTTTGAATGACTGGCAGATCAACCGTGTGCATCACCACTACAAAACGACATTATATAGGTACTGCGAAAGAAAACAGCTTCAAGCCTGACAGACATGCGAGGAAGCCCTCACGTTGGATGATGTCTCTTAATGAAAAAAGCAGAGCGCATCGACCAGTGTCTGATTAGATACAACGTGAAAATGATGACAAATGAAACACCAAGTGTGATGCCTTGAGTGAAGGCTTCCATCATAAAGGCGTGGAAAGTAAAGACAAGCAATAAAAACAAAGATGTGCGTTATGGCATGGTGCCTTCGAAACCAGTGAGTTGCGACTTTACAGTATACGTTCTATGTACACAGCGTTGCACTTCTCCTGGCAGAGTGTGCGCACACGTGACGTGCTGGCTTTGAGAAATTCGTAGTGGCTACAATGTAAATTGGCGATAGTGATGGGGAAGACTAATCTTTGTCAGGGATAAGTTTTAGATTAGTAAAATAGATACATTCATTTGTGCATATTTTCAATGTATGAGCGAAGGAGGTCGTGGCCCTATGCCTCATTATCAGAACAAATGCCTTAAATTCATGTTACAACAAAATCTCACGTAAGAGGGATCACATTAATTTTGATATCTAATCTTTCATTACGAAATATGAAAAATCAGAAGCGTAAGCACGGAGTTCTCCTCTAATACTATGAATAGGCAATCGATTTTTTTTTGACAGTTAAAAATCAAAGTGCCGTAACATTGTAAAAGAGTTGGGCACTCCAGGAAGTTTTCCATAAATAAGTACAGTTACGGCCTTGCATGATGTGGCTAGTGCATGAGAAATGAACAGCCCTGTTCAATTTCACCACATTGACGCATTGTGCCTAGAGCACAATGCCCAAACTGCTACTAAGAACACAGCATCAGGAGTAACAATTTGTAAGCAACAATGAATAAATAAATAACACGGCAGTAGGACCAGCTCTCGTGAAGCATTCGTGCAAGATGCTGATGCCACCTTGCATTTCAGTATAGTCAGCATAAGCTGAAGACAAGCATGATAGTTGATGGCCTTAATGCACACCGTGGACGATCGTGAGCAACCGAACCCATGTCGTTGTAGACTCGAAACGCAAAGGCCCAGCGCATGAAGGCATTGACGCACTTGAAAGTCTTACAATGCAAACGAATCAAGGCACTGACCCTACAAGGTGTTTTTCAAATGACAGCAGGTGCCACGTTACACGGGGCAGCGTACATGACATACCCCGAAATGCAAATCCTCTCTACAAATGAATAAAATGTGTAGCTTGAAGATCCAGTTTCACTGAGCCACGGTGGCTCCAATCATGGCAGTGACATGATTTAACAGCCTGCTGTTAGAGCATCCCGAATTGCCAGACATGGTAATACTATTACAAGGAAATTTAAGCTTCTAAAGGCAGCAAAGAAAATTATTATTTCTAAATGTTTAAAAAGCCCTAAACAGGCCTTAGAAAAATTACGGGTATACTACACCAGAAACTTTGAAATTCAGTTGCATGTACAAGCAGATAGAAGAGGTTTTCCGTAAGTTCATGAAAGACAGCCAACTAAACAGCTGAGTTCATGAAACATGGAGATATATACAGTCAACCTGCCTTGTTATATGTTAGGATCTTAATGATCGTGCTTGTAAAATTTTTTTTGTCCTGCACAATTAATCTAGTCTTTCCGCCAGCTCACATAAACTTGGCAAACTTTCTGCAGCTCTCATTTCATGCCTGAACATGAACACGGTTTTACATAAATAAAGTTATAAATACTTATAGTGGCCTCGCCTTTGAGGCTATGTTCGCAATATCAGCTGTCTTCTTCCTATCCTGCCACTAATGCTGGCGATCAAACAATCTTGCGTCGACTGCTACGACAACAGCCTCGAGGTCAGTAGTAGTACAATGATGAAAGACAATGGCATTTCATTGTGCCCATGGGATCACCGAACTACCCTTCGAGTGCACGGTTCAGAATATATACACACGCTCACAAGAACTCATGTGGATGATTTTGTTTTGAGAGCGTACCTAAGCGATTTTTCGCACGTATGACACACGTGATGTCGCTAGAGTGAGCCAAAGGGTGAACAGCGCTTGGCTGGATCAAGGCCCATTATACAAATGCACAGGAAAAACTTTCCCAACTTGCTGTTTGACACATGGAGGAGTGCGTTGATGCTCAATCCGAGAACATCAAAACAACATTATATTCTCATTGACACACATCGGCCACGGTTCTGTCTCTCTCAAAAGAGCCATAAGCATGTGTGACGCTATGTAGTAACATTGATCAGTTGAGTCAGCTGAATTGCTTCGCCAGTACACAAAGTCAACACTGACATTTCACTCTGTTCGATTCTGATGATGGTTAAGAAAATTTGAGGCTACAATGCTTCAAAGCCCAGGCACTTTTCATTTATCTTAAATGTCCTTATTATTAATATGATGAGATTAACAGATGCGCATGTGCTGAAACTTACTAAGACCTCCCAGAGATTTGTTTCAGAATTGTCCTGGTATAACTAAAAAAATATTGCGGCACAAAAAAGCAATGTTAAAATTTCGAAAAATAATAATGGGGAAGCTTCATACAGACAGATGCTGTAAGACTCCTTCTGAATTTCTGAAAGAAACATGAAGGAAAAGAAAAGATTTTCATTTAAAGCAATTAGCACTGCTTAAGGACAAATGCTGTCAGTGGGATAAATTTGGGTTTGAGATGTATTTGTTTCAAATGACAAATGCTAACTGAAAGAAAGATTTTTTATGAACAACTTGCATATATTGCCACAAATAAAAAGTCTGTGTTGCTCTTTACACCCTTTACAGGCTTCTCAACACCAGCATTTTTATTTAGAGCAAGAATTTTAAAATCTTTTAAATTCGTGTCAGCACTCCTTCAACTATTTAACCATAGCTCAACGGCACAAGTATTTGTCACACAATATAAGAGAAGGCAGCCAACCACATTCTGTTTTAACATAAAACAAGTATGTGCTACTTTTGTACTGAATGCCTGGCCAATGAATATTGAAAGATCGATCGACTCTAGTGGTTGATCTATAGCACATTCTTTTTTTTTTTTCGCAACATAAACATTTTTTGTCACAAAAAGAATGGCTTCTTCCACCGGTCATTTACAAGTGATTAAATTAGCTCTTCCAGAACGACGAATGAAGTTCACCATAAGAATCGCACAAGAATGTTGCCACAGTTCAATTGACCACATTCTGATGACAGGACATCATCTGAGTGACAGTGATCTGAAAGACAGTGTCAACTAACGTGACGCCACACTTTGAATCCTCTCCCTTGCTGTATTCATCATCTTCATCATCATCATCAGCAGCAGCAGCAGCCAGAATACGCTCACTGCAGAGCAAAGACCTCTCCTACGTTTTTTGAAGATCTTTAAAATCGCTCCCATCATGTTATGTGCTGTTTGCCACTGGCCTGCGTTCTTTTAGCCAATGCCAACCAAGGCAACTGACAGTGGTCATCAGCAGTGTAAAACTAATCGCAACTGTCCCCCTAGGACCTGTCAAGCTCATACTCATGGCAGGATCATTGCCCCCCGCACTCAGTTATGTGGTGCCCGAAATCCTTTCATGTACTGTATCCACCTATCGGCTGTAGTCTTGAAGATGGGATCATCGTCTATGGTTGCCAAATAAAGCAACTGGTTGATGTGCGTTGTGTGATAGTCCCAACGAGCGAGATTCGGCGCAACGCCAAGCGAGAAGTGCCTCAGGTCGTACGTCGTTCCAGAGCCAGTGTCGAATAGCGGCAACATTCGTTTTAATGAAACCATCCCGTCTAGGAAAAGCTTTTCCGCGTCCCTACACTGCTCCAACGAACCTGCTCCATCCCCGCAAGTGGACTTGACGTCATAAAGCCCAAAAAGTGAGTATATAAACCCGTTCAACACAAACGAGCTAGGTACAGTGGGGTACTCTTCGTACCACACAAACTTGCCGAGAAAAGTCGTCATGACCCCGTGGGTCTCGGCGCGCACTTTGAAGGGGGCTGTGGCATGCAGAGCAGCGTCCAGGTATCTCCTCTCTCCCGTTGTCAGGTAGGCACGCGTCAGCACCGACATGGCCTGCCCTTGAGCCATAGCCGAGTACCAGCCGGGTTCCAGTTCCAGCATGCCATTCGAGAGGCGGCGTGTCACTTGAATTGGCCAGCCGCCCGTGTCATCTTGGTGGCGCACAAGCCACTCAGCTGCATCGAAAAAGTGAGCCTCATGTGCGCTTGTGGTCAGGGTGAGGTTGTCGACGAGGCCGTAGCCCCGGAAGACGATGCTGTGGACTCGAAGGTTCCTAGGCCGAGCGGCCATCTTACGCTGACCGAAGCTGAGCCCCTTGACCAGGTCAACGGCCAAGTCGCGAGTCAGGTGCATCCAGGAGCGCTGGGTACCGATCCCGTAGTAGACGTCATGATCGTCGACGGCAAGGTGGGTGTCAGTCATGATGTAGTGGACACCGTACAGGGATGGCTTGTCGGCGCTGCCAGCAGTGAGGACCACACTGAGGCTGCCATTGAGGATGACCCTGAGGTCGACCGACATGGTGAGATTGTAGCACTCCTGCTTGAGTGCAAAGGCCACTCCCTGGTCCTGAGCAGTGCCTGCGCGATAAGCAAGGAAACAAATGCTTTCTGATGTAGTAAACACAGTACGTTAACATAATTCCTCGCTGTATATTGAAGCAGCACATATCAGCTCACATGGCATACACTCGGACAGCTTTTCACGTCAACATTGGCACAGTGACCCATCATAAGATCCACACTAAAGACAACAAACTGAAAATATAGCGAATTTTTTCAAGTCTATACAGCTACTCTGAATTAGCAGCAGTTCTTTAATAATTTCGCAACAAATAAAATCGAGCAACTACTGCTACAAAAATGTGTGAACCAGCTATGCTGAAATTTTCAAGGGCCACTCACCAGGCCCCATACTAAATTTTAGTAAGGCAGTGGAAGTTAATGGGTGTTTGATGAGGAACATTTTACCACAAAAATTTTTTGAATCGATTCATCACGAGCGGAGAAAACGAATTTTTTGAAGCAGTGCGAAATGAGGATGAGAGGAGGCGAGCTCGAAACCTTTGCGGCTCCTCCACATAGCCTTCACAAGCCAAATCTCTTCCCCACCCTCTCCGGCATCTGACCAAGAGGTCACGTGCGCATGACGTGCCCTAACAAGTCCAACCACCGAGCACGCGAGCGGCGTTGCTTTGTTGACCAGCAATATTTCGTGGTCTTCGGCCTGTTTCTGCGGGATGGTTTGGAAACACTGGCTTAAACGTGGTAGAATAGATGAGCACAATGAGCGCGTGAACGCGTAGGCGCGTTCCACGACAGTCGTCTGCTCGATAAGCTGACCGCGGGTACACAAACGCATGCGAAATGCCGACACATTAGCCCCGCATCTCGTTGCAATTCACGGGAGAAAAATTGAAAAAAGACGCTCACATTCCCTTATTGCATCTCATTATTTATCTAGAGCTTTATTAATCTCTTCAAGCAACAAATTACATAAACTACGCATGCCAAGCTAAATAATTTTCGTCATGTCACGTGCCACTATTTGCAATGTCAGAGCAGAGTCATCTACGTAGAGAATCAACGTCACTGCATTGCCAAGAACGTAGGGCCATTCATATGTGCACGTCATGCCCTCATTCTCTGGGCGCGCTCCGGCAGAAGGGAGGGGGAGCACTGTTCATATTAAAATTTGACCCATTTCCGCGGCGCATAGCATTGCAAATTTTGGCAGGCGTGATCATGAATGCCTCGTCTACGCATTGCGCTTGTCTGCTCAAAATTGTGAAACCTGATGAGTGGCCTTTTAAGACTGACAATACTACATGGTGACTGCGAGTCTTAAGAAAATTCAAAAATTCATCCCGTCTACTTTGCTGCTCTTTCAAAAATGTTCAACACTTGTTGATGTCAAATTCGGTATCCCGCTCGTGTGTTAAGATCCGTCCCATTTGATGGCTCTTTATAAAAGCAAATAACAACAATAAAAAACATATTTATGCCCATCAACAAGCTGCAAAAAGAAAAAGCTGTATTAGTGCTGCATGAAGGCTTACACACAATAAACCTCCTCAGGTGTGTTGCTATAGCATTTAGACATGAGAGAGGTGCAGACTTTAACCCCAAAACCTTTTTAGACGAGCTAAGCTCGACTTTGCCAAATTGTGCCTACACAGTTTTGCATGAGTGTGGCCTGTTTACTAGAGATAGTATATCCCCATGGGTGCTTTGAACGAGACTCGGACGTTTACAAGCTCGTTTAATGGTTGCTTCATAAAAGTCAGCCCTTGCTTGGGAATTCTTTTTATTTCAACTGCCATTTCACATTTTTCTTGTTAGTTGTGTTTAGAAAACTTCGTCCAAATAAGCTGATATGTGGGTTGCTCGAAGAAAGCCTATCCTCACCGTGCAGCTCTTCAGGTGTAATTATTCAGTTAGCAATGTTTGCCTTGATTGTGGAAGAGAGAATGATACTGATGTTCCTGAACGATGCCCTTATTTTGCAATTTGTGAAAGACACTAATAGACCATGAAACAATAAACCCTAACTTGACTTGATATATGCTTCATTTTTTTAATATAGCTAAACATGCTTTTCAGGTGCAATACTATATTCAATAACAAGCAAAAATAAAAGCAACTTTTTACACAGGAAAACACCTGAAAAACGAAGCGGTTAAGGGCCTACTGAAAACCTGAAGATAGTAACAGAGATGACGGCAGAGTGATAATACATGAGCGATCAAATGACGCACGCAATGAATGTGGTGTAAGACAATGGGATATGTGCACAGTTCAACCTGTAAAGAAAGAATTATAAACTTTTTGTTTGTCGTACAAAGCTACACAAGAAATATGTACAGATGTCTCAGAAAGAAAGCTTCTTATTCTACCAGCATGTTTGGACTGGTAGGAGAGTTGAACGAAGGATGATCATAATTCTGGAGCCATTGCTCTACAACCCAAGCTGACCAGAAAGCTAGCAAATCACAGTAAGAGAGTATATAACAACATGTGAAACCACAGTGTGGGGTCGCTTGCACCCCCGGTAAAGCCATTTTCATCTCATGACGCTCACCCGCTGTTACCTTATTCGCCGCTGAGCAAAACCTAGAATTTACTCCCGAAATAGAGCCAGTGGTGCTGCTGGGCAAGAGTAAGGCCATGCGGAGTCATGAGGAGGAGAGCTTTTCCTTCTTATAAGGGCTTGGCTTGGCCGTCGACATTCAACTCTCAATCCTTTCAATCGAGGTCTGCGGGGATGTTACAGCAGCTTGTTCACACGGACTTTCATAGAGAGTTGAACATCGACAAGGCGGCATTTGGAGTACACTGTATATGTTGTGTTCTTCGTGAGTATACTATATTGGCATTCCAGTAGGTTGTTTGTATGTGTTACAAGTTATTTGCGAAATTCAGGCTTGCCGTTGCATAAAAGCTGCTACAGTGAAACCACGTTAAACCGTACCCGCGTAAACAGTAGTTTCGTTTTAAAAGTAGTAGTAGTAGTAGTATTTTTATTTACAGTAAGCCGGATACAGAGCTCACTGCAGGGGCAAAGGGCTAAAGGCGAACAGCCTGACAAAGGCCCTTGTCTCTCCGCAGTCTGTGACAGTGCAAAGCTTAGACATCAGCACTGACAAACAATATATATATTCAATACATTGGTTTCAAGCAACCTGAAATTGTAAACACAAAATTCAAACATAAATAGCATAAGAAGTTTACATAACACATTTTAAGAATTAGAGGTCACTCTCGTTAAAATTCACAACTAAACAATATCAATGAAACAACTCAAAAACAGACACAAAATGCATGCGGATACAATGAATTCCGCTGTATACACTCGTATAATTGACATAGAAGTTTATGAACAATTTAAGCATTTGCAGAGGCATGAGACTCCATTACGTAGTTTCGATAGTGTAGACCGGTGGTTATGAATAAGTTCTTTATTTGTTTCTTGAAAGTCGTACTACTAGCCCTAAAGTTCAATTGATCTGCAAAGGTATTTAAAACCTGAGGTACCTGGTAAGCAATACTTTGTTTTCCATACTTGGTTCTTGTTCTAGGTGAAGTAGTGAAGTCAAATCCCCGACTCGGCGGCCATTGAACATAACGCATTTTGTATTCGCATAAGCCGTACCAGCTTATCGCGTATGTATCGGTTAATAAGTAGTTTTTCCCATTTTCGTTGCGCACTCGCCGTGGCATGTCGTCCCCCACTGGGCGTCCCAACAGAACAGCAAGCCCCAGAGATCAAAACACGCCTCGCTTGTTTGTGTTGATGATGATGGTTGGATGGATGGATGTGGCTGTACCCTTTAGATCGGGCGGCGGCTAACGCCACTTATCCGTAATACTTAGTAAACTAACTATTAGATTTATCTTTTTTTTCTTTAAATAGTGAGATTGAGGATTTGTACTTTGCAGTGAAGGGTTTAATTTTCATTCGTGCCTTGACTTTAGCCACCAATCAAATAACCTCCTTCTAGTTAAGTCTACCCGCTTAATGTCTATTTTGCCCTCCCTGTCCCTAAACCCCAGTGCTTCGAAAAACTCTGCGCCATCATCCTGAACTATAGGGTGAAGCCCTCTACAGAGCATTATCAAGTGTTCGGAAGTTTCTTTTTCCTCTCCACACGCACTGCATACTGTGTCTACCCCTTCGTATTTGGTCCGATATGTCTTGGTTCGCAATACTCCCGTCCTGGCCTCAAATAGTAGAGAACTACCTTGAGTATTATCATAGATCCTTTCTTTGGCAATTTCCTGCTTAAAAGTTCAATAGATCTCTAGTGCGGACTTCTTAATCATGCCGATTCTCCACATGTCAGTCTCCATTTCCTTCACTTTCTTCTTAACTGATAGTTCTTTTTGGTTTGGCCACTTGCTGTTTTCTAAGTATTTACCAGTCAATGTCCTGGTTCGCTTCCTCCATTTTGTATCGACATTCTTCATGTACAAGTAGCCGAAAACGTTCCTAGCCCAACGCTCCTCCCCCATTTCTCTCAATCGCTTCTCAAATTTTATCTTGCTGCTAGCTTCCCTGCCCTCTAATGATGTCCATCCCATATCACCTTGTACTCCCTGATTTGGTGTATTCCCGTGAGCTCCTAAAGCAAGCCCACCTATTCCACGTTGCTTAATTTCCAATCTTGCTTGAACTTCTGATCTCATGCACAAGACCGCATTGCCGAACGTCAGCCCAATAACCATGACCCCTTTCCACATTCCTCTCACAACATCATACCTATTGTAATTCCACAGTGCCCTATTTTTCATCACTGCTGCATTCCTGTTACCTTTAGTCGTCACGTATATTTCGTGTTCCCTTAGGTACTCGGTCCCATTGCTTATCCATACGCCCAGATATTTGTATTTATCTGTTATCTCTAGCGTGACCTCCTGTATTCTAAGCTCACTACCTTCGTTATCATTAAAAATCATGACTGCTGATTTTTCCTTACTGAATCTAAAATGTAACCTATCTCCCTCATTGCGGCTGTGTTGGTGAGCGCCATCTCTTGGATTTTTCTGCAACAAGAAGCACTCGGCCGGCTAGGCCTCTGGTGTTGTTTACGCGATGAAGCTTTGCACAAACACGCAAACACGGTGTGCGCTTCCTTTGCTTTCTTTGTTCCTTTGGCGCCGTGCATAGATGTTCTCTGGTTGATCCGTGCCGTACAGCTCTCGCGTCGTTTTTCAAGTGTTGTGTATGTGTGCTTGTTTTGCTTCGTACTTGCGTCATGCCGAAGCTGGGACAAAAGCATAGAGTGCTGAACATAGAGAAATTAGACATCGTAGACGAAGCTTGCAAAACTCAGCTAGCTGATGTCACAGAACGAGCGCTCAAAAAGAGCGCGCCGCCAACTCCTCGCGATGAAACGCCGGAGTGACGCCGCGAGGTCAACGATTAAAAAAAAAGGGAAAACAAACATCCAGACTACCTGGGCGCGACTCCCTCCCTCGGAAGCGTAGATTTGCCGACGAACCTCCTCACCCCACAACGGCGGCCGAGCAAGCACTCGAACTTTCTAGATGCCGACGAACCTCCTCACCCCACAACGGCGGCCGAGCAAGCACTCGAACTTTCTAGATGGAAAGGGGAGTGGTTGAAGCCGGGTTGAGTCATCTGTCGCGGCCAGCATTCGAACCGTCTCGCCCTCTCCCCAACCTTCGCTGCGTATTGCGCCGACGAAATGACGAGAACCTTCTGGAATCTCGCGTGGAGGGTATTTAATCGAGCAGCCGAGGTAAGAGATCAGGAGAAGACGGAAGTTAGCGCCAGAGCGCGTAGGGATTCCGCCGGGTAGTCGGTGAAGGTTTTGTCCGTGGAGACAAAGCAGGAGAAGAAGAGGATTTCCACCTGAGGGGTGACGACTCGAGCTACAGGCAAGAGTGTGTGTTTACCGCTATCGAGCGAAGACGCGTAGCAACGGCTGCGTGACTGAAGCCGACGTGTTTCCGGCAAAGAAGTTTGAAGCTTGGAGAGTGGCCTATTGAAGACGTGAGGTTTCCTGGAAGAGAAACTTCGAGGGCAGCGGAACGACAACAACGCTGGACTTTGAGTGAGTGATTCTCGGAAGAGTATCATCCAGACTTTTGTTCCAAGAACTTTGGACTGAATAGGTTTCCTGTCTCTTAAGTCTTTAAGTGTCTTGGTTGTTCAATGCATGCGACTGCATTGTAGTGCGTATTGTTGTCTGTGTCCGTTGTTTCGAGTGTGGCTGATTGTACTGTGTAGTACGTTGTTTGTTTGGTGATATATTGTACTCAACTATCGTGGAGAGTGCATACTTGTGTGTTGTTTTGATCTGCAATTATTGAGAATATAATTTCGTTTGTTTATCAACTCTCGGCTCTGACTTGTTCTTTGGGCCACAGCCGGCGTCCGCTGGCGCGCCAAATAGGACCACTTCTAAATTGTCCACGCTTTCGTGGTGCGGTTCGGGGGGCCGATACCTCGGCCCTTGGAATTAGCCCGGCGATCGCCTCCTTAATTATTTGTACCTGTGTGACAATTAATCTGGCGTCCGCAACAGGACCTTTTGGTGCACAGTGTGTCCAAAGAAGTGAGAAAGAGCCTCGAGTTGTTGATAGTGCTATCGGAACGATTTTGTGTGTTGCTCTGTGTTCTCGTTAACGAGTGCAGTGGAGTGTTCCGATAGACTGATTTAGGCAGATACTTTTTGCACGCGGCAAGGTTTTATTTGCGAGACACAATGGATCTCGAAAAGTTAGTCACTCTTGGTGAGAAGATGGGTCTTTCTGGCGCCGAACTACGGAAGTGGGTCACCCAGAAGGAAAAAGAAGAAAAGGGAGAGCCAAGGAAGAAAAAGCAGCTGAGTTGGAACGAGAGAGGTTGGCAGCTGAAAGGGCGAGAGAAGAAAGAGAAGCAAAGGAGCGACAGCTGAAAGAAGAAAGAGAGGCAAAGGAGCGACAACTGTAAGAAGAAAGAGAGGAAAGGGAACGGCAGCGGCAGCACGAGATGGAACTCGAGCGGCTCCGTTTGCAACAGCGAAGTGAACTTACCGTCCAAGCTAGAGTTGAAAGTAGCGAACGGGAAGATCATGGCGTCCGCTTGAACCCAAGCAAGCTGCTCGTAGCGTTTGATGAAAGGAAGGACGACCTTGACGCGTACCTTCACAGATTTGAGACGATTGCAAGGAGCCAGAATTGGCCGGAACATCAATGGGCAACTACTTTGAGTACTTGCTTGAGTGGTGAAGCGCTCAGTGTGTACGGTAGGCTGACACCGACCAATGCAGCCAACTATGCAAAGGTGAAAGCTGCTTTGCTGAAGCGATTTAGATTTACTGTGGAAGGATTCCGGGACAGATTTCGGACAGGAAAGCCAGCTGATGGTGAGACGGCTACGCAGTATGCCGCCCGACTTTGCCATTATTTCGACAGATGGATTGAACTTTCAGGGACAGCGCAGGAGTACGATGAACTTAGAGAGCTCCTAATTAAAGAACAATTTCTTACTAGTTGCCACCCAAGCCTGTCGCTGTACTTGAAAGAGAGGAAGGCTGAGTCACTTGAAGGCATGCTCGAATTGGCTGATAAATTCTTGGAAGCGCGAGGTGGAACTAATTTGGCCAGGGTCAAGAAGGAGTGTCCTGAAGATTCGAAGAAATCGGCTCCCGAAGAAAAGAAGCGTGCACCGGAGAGCATTCCGCGATGTTTTCTGTGTAACCGAGTGGGTCATCGCGCGAAAAACTGTCGACCGATCTTTACGAGCCCTACGGTTGTGAAATGTTTCAAGTGTGGTCAGACTGGGCACAAAGCAGACGCAAGTCGAAACAGAGTGAGTCAAACTCACCAGGTATCCTGTGTGCAAGCGGCACCGAAATCCGGTAATAATGCCGTCACAGATGGATTCGTAGAGTTGAAAAGTGGGGAGAAAATTCCTATTGTGGGTGCGGTAATGGCAAAACATCCAACCGGGGTTTCGAAGGGAATGCCAACGCTGCCTGGAAAAGTTGCGGACAAAAAGATTACGGTGTTAAGAGATACCGGCAGCTCCACTGTTATCGTGCGGAGAAATCTGCTACAAGAAAGTAAGTTAACAGGCAAAACGAAACCGGTTTGCCTAATTGACCGTACGGTTCGGATGCTTCCCGAAGCAGAAATTGAGGTTGAAACCCCGTACTTCAGCGGGAAGGTTACTGCTTTATGCATGACGACCCCCCTGTACGACCTTGTCATCGGAAACATCGAAGGGGCGCGAGGACCGAATGATCCAGAATGTTTGGGAGAAGACCCTAAGATAGAGCCCTCGCCAACCCAGCGACCGCGAGATACAGTGGAGGAGCAGCCCGTGACGGATCTCACTAGAGCCCAAGGTGAAGCCGCGGCGCAAGAGACAGCGAATGAGAAGATGATGGTGTTGAATGAGTTCACGGGCCAAGCAACTGGACTTACGTCGGCACGACCTCAACAGACCGACAGTGTAAAGGAGACAGAGTTGGCCAGCCAGGCCAAATGTCGGGACGTGAACAAGCGGGTGAATAACCGGGCAGGATCGGTTGAGCGTCATGACCCGTTAGCAGCGTCAGAAGTGACAATGATGGCTGAGACGCCGCCTCAGATACCGTCGTTGGAAGGGGCTCGCCGGAACAAAACGCGCAAAAATAATAAGAAGAGATCGAGAGAGCACCACAAGAAAGGGCGCAAGCGCCGCTCGAAATGCACAGGTTAGGTGCTGAGGTCAAATCGGAATGTGTTTGACAGCGCTATATGTTAAGTTAATGTGGTTGTTGTCCTGTGTCACAACTGTATGTCGAGCGTGTCAAAATGTTTGTTACGGTGATGTGATGTATAGTATTGTATAATTGTTGTAATGAGAGAACTTTGTACATTTGTATTGTTTGGAATATGTGATGGAGTGTTGCATTCATGTACCTGTGGCTATAACTCTATGTGTTGTGAGATTGAATTGCAATGTACAGTTGTATTGAGTGATCTCTTGTGAATGTGAAGTGTCATGAGCGACGGATTGTGTTACAGTCTGTCAGAGTGTGTGGTGACTGTTCGCGCTCGTTTGTGTGATTTTGAATATTATGAGATAATAATCTTAAAGTGGGGGCAGTGTCACAGAACGAGCGCTCAAAAAGAGCGCGCCGCCAACTCCTCGCGATGAAACGCCGGAGTGACGCCGCGAGGTCAACGATAAAAAAAAAGGAAAACAAACATCCAGACTCCCCGGGCGCGACTTCCTCCCTCGGAAGCGTAGATTCGCCGACGAACCTCCTCACCCCACAACGGCGGCCAAGCAAGCACTCGAACTTTCTAGATGCCGACGAACCTCCTCACCCCACAATGGTGGCCGAGCAAGCACTCGAACTTTCTAGATGGAAAGGGGAGTGGTTGAAGCCGGGTTGAGTCATCTGTCGCGGCCAGCATTTGAACCGTCTCGCCCTCTCCCCAACCTTCGCTGCGTATCGCGCCAACGAAATGACGAGAACCTTCTGGAATCTCACGCGGAGGGTATTTAATCGAGCAGCCGAGGTGAGAGATCAGGAGAAGACGGAAGTTAGCGCCAGAGCGCGTAGGGATTCCGCCGGGTAGTCGGCGAAGGTTTTGTCCGTGGAGACAAAGCAGGAGAAGAAGAGGATTTCCACCTGAGGGGTGACGACTCGAGCTACAGGCAAGAGTGAGTGTTTACCGCTATCGAGCGAAGACGCGTAGCAACGGCTGCGTGACTGAAGCCGACGTGTTTCCGGCAAAGAAGTTTGAAGCTTGGAGAGTGGCCTATTGAAGACGTGAGGTTTCCTGGAAGAGAAACTTCGAGGGCAGCGGAACGACAACAACGCTGGACTTTGAGTGAGTGATTCTCGGAAGAGTATCATCCAGACTTTTGTTCCAAGAACTTTGGACTGAATAGGTTTCCTGTCTCTTAAGTCTTTAAGTGTCTTGGTTGTTCAATGCATGCGACTGCATTGTAGTGCGTATTGTTGTCTGTGTCCGTTGTTTCGAGTGTGGCTGATTGTACTGTGTAGTACGTTGTTTGTTTGGTGATATATTGTACTCAACTATCGTGGAGAGTGCATACTTGTGTGTTGTTTTGATCTGCAATTATTGAGAATATAATTTCGTTTGTTTATCAACTCTCGGCTCTGACTTGTTCTTTGGGCCACAGCCGGCGTCCGCTGGCGCGCCAAATAGGACCACTTCTAAATTGTCCACGCTTTCGTGGTGCGGTTCGGGGGGCCGATACCTCGGCCCTTGGAATTAGCCCGGCGATCGCCTCCTTAATTATTGGTACCTGTGTGACAATTAATCTGGCGTCCGCAACAGGACCTTTTGGTGCACAGTGTGTCCAAAGAAGTGAGAAAGAGCCTCGAGTTGTTGATAGTGCTATCGGAACGATTTTGTGTGTTGCTCTGTGTTCTCGTTAACGAGTGCAGTGGAGTGTTCCGATAGACTGATTTAGGCAGATACTTTTTGCACGCGGCAAGGTTTTATTTGCGAGACACAATGGATCTCGAAAAGTTAGTCACTCTTGGTGAGAAGATGGGTCTTTCTGGCGCCGAACTACGGAAGTGGGTCACCCAGAAGGAAAAAGAAGAAAAGGGAGAGCCAAGGAAGAAAAAGCAGCTGAGTTGGAACGAGAGAGGTTGGCAGCTGAAAGGGCGAGAGAAGAAAGAGAAGCAAAGGAGCGACAGCTGAAAGAAGAAAGAGAGGCAAAGGAGCGACAACTGTAAGAAGAAAGAGAGGAAAGGGAACGGCAGCGGCAGCACGAGATGGAACTCGAGCGGCTCCGTTTGCAACAGCGAAGTGAACTTACCGTCCAAGCTAGAGTTGAAAGTAGCGAACGGGAAGATCATGGCGTCCGCTTGAACCCAAGCAAGCTGCTCGTAGCGTTTGATGAAAGGAAGGACGACCTTGACGCGTACCTTCACAGATTTGAGACGATTGCAAGGAGCCAGAATTGGCCGGAACATCAATGGGCAACTACTTTGAGTACTTGCTTGAGTGGTGAAGCGCTCAGTGTGTACGGTAGGCTGACACCGACCAATGCAGCCAACTATGCAAAGGTGAAAGCTGCTTTGCTGAAGCGATTTAGATTTACTGTGGAAGGATTCCGGGACAGATTTCGGACAGGAAAGCCAGCTGATGGTGAGACGGCTACGCAGTATGCCGCCCGACTTTGCCATTATTTCGACAGATGGATTGAACTTTCAGGGACAGCGCAGGAGTACGATGAACTTAGAGAGCTCCTAATTAAAGAACAATTTCTTACTAGTTGCCACCCAAGCCTGTCGCTGTACTTGAAAGAGAGGAAGGCTGAGTCACTTGAAGGTATGCTCGAATTGGCTGATCAATTCTTGGAAGCGCGAGGTGGAACTAATTTGGCCAGGGTCAAGAAGGAGTGTCCTGAAGATTCGAAGAAATCGGCTCCCGAAGAAAAGAAGCGTGCACCGGAGAGCATTCCGCGATGTTTTCTGTGTAACCGAGTGGGTCATCGCGCGAAAAACTGTCGACCGATCTTTACGAGCCCTACGGTTGTGAAATGTTTCAAGTGTGGTCAGACTGGGCACAAAGCAGACGCAAGTCAAAACAGAGTGAGTCAAACTCACCAGGTATCCTGTGTGCAAGCGGCACCGAAATCCGGTAATAATGCCGTCACAGATGGATTCGTAGAGTTGAAAAGTGGGGAGAAAATTCCTATTGTGGGTGCGGTAATGGCAAAACATCCAACCGGGGTTTCGAAGGGAATGCCAACGCTGCCTGGAAAAGTTGCGGACAAAAAGATTACGGTGTTAAGAGATACCGGCAGCTCCACTGTTATCGTGCGGAGAAATCTGCTACAAGAAAGTAAGTTAACAGGCAAAACGAAACCGGTTTGCCTAATTGACCGTACGGTTCGGATGCTTCCCGAAGCAGAAATTGAGGTTGAAACCCCGTACTTCAGCGGGAAGGTTACTGCTTTATGCATGACGACCCCCCTGTACGACCTTGTCATCGGAAACATCGAAGGGGCGCGAGGACCGAATGATCCAGAATGTTTGGGAGAAGACCCTAAGATAGAGCCCTCGCCAACCCAGCGACCGCGAGATACAGTGGAGGAGCAGCCCGTGACGGATCTCACTAGAGCCCAAGGTGAAGCCGCGGCGCAAGAGACAGCGAATGAGAAGATGATGGTGTTGAATGAGTTCACGGGCCAAGCAACTGGACTTACGTCGGCACGACCTCAACAGACCGACAGTGTAAAGGAGACAGAGTTGGCCAGCCAGGCCAAATGTCGGGACGTGAACAAGCGGGTGAATAACCGGGCAGGATCGGTTGAGCGTCATGACCCGTTAGCAGCGTCAGAAGTGACAATGATGGCTGAGACGCCGCCTCAGATACCGTCGTTGGAAGGGGCTCGCCGGAACAAAACGCGCAAAAATAATAAGAAGAGATCGAGAGAGCACCACAAGAAAGGGCGCAAGCGCCGCTCGAAATGCACAGGTTAGGTGCTGAGGTCAAATCGGAATGTGTTTGACAGCGCTATATGTTAAGTTAATGTGGTTGTTGTCCTGTGTCACAACTGTATGTCGAGCGTGTCAAAATGTTTGTTACGGTGATGTGATGTATAGTATTGTATAATTGTTGTAATGAGAGAACTTTGTACATTTGTATTGTTTGGAATATGTGATGGAGTGTTGCATTCATGTACCTGTGGCTATAACTCTATGTGTTGTGAGATTTAATTGCAATGTACAGTTGTATTGAGTGATCTCTTGTGAATGTGAAGTGTCATGAGCGACGGATTGTGTTACAGTCTGTCAGAGTGTGTGGTGACTGTTCGCGCTCGTTTGTGTGATTTTGAATATTATGAGATAATAATCTTAAAGTGGGGGCAGTGTCACAGAACGAGCGCTCAAAAAGAGCGCGCCGCCAACTCCTCGCGATGAAACGCCGGAGTGACGCCGCGAGGTCAACGATAAAAAAAAAGGAAAACAAACATCCAGACTCCCCGGGCGCGACTTCCTCCCTCGGAAGCGTAGATTCGCCGACGAACCTCCTCACCCCACAACGGCGGCCAAGCAAGCACTCGAACTTTCTAGATGCCGACGAACCTCCTCACCCCACAATGGTGGCCGAGCAAGCACTCGAACTTTCTAGATGGAAAGGGGAGTGGTTGAAGCCGGGTTGAGTCATCTGTCGCGGCCAGCATTTGAACCGTCTCGCCCTCTCCCCAACCTTCGCTGCGTATCGCGCCAACGAAATGACGAGAACCTTCTGGAATCTCACGCGGAGGGTATTTAATCGAGCAGCCGAGGTGAGAGATCAGGAGAAGACGGAAGTTAGCGCCAGAGCGCGTAGGGATTCCGCCGGGTAGTCGGCGAAGGTTTTGTCCGTGGAGACAAAGCAGGAGAAGAAGAGGATTTCCACCTGAGGGGTGACGACTCGAGCTACAGGCAAGAGTGAGTGTTTACCGCTATCGAGCGAAGACGCGTAGCAACGGCTGCGTGTGTGAAGCCGACGTGTTTCCGGCGAAGAAGTTTGAAGCTTAGAGAGTGGCCTATTGAAGACGTGAGGTTTCCTGGAAGAGAAACTTCGAGGGCAGCGGAACGACAACAACGCTGGACTTTAAGTGAGTGATTCTCGGAAGAGTATCATCCAGACTTTTGTTCCAAGAACTTTGGACTGAATAGGTTTCCTGTCTCTTAAGTCTTTAAGTGTCTTGGTTGTTCAACGCATGCGACTGCATTGTAGTGCGTATTGTTGTCTGTGTTCGTTGTTTCGAGTGTGGCTGATTGTACTGTGTAGTACGTTGTTTGTTTGGTATATATTGTACTCAACTATCGTGAAGAGTGCATACTTGTGTGTTGTTTTGATTTGCAAATATTGAGAATATAATTTCGTTTGTTTATCAACTCTCGGCTCTGACTTGTTCTTTGGGCCACAGCCGGCGTCCGCTGGCGCGCCAAATAGGACCACTTCTAAATTGTCCACGCTTTCGTGGTGCGGTTCGGGGGGCCGATACCTCGGCCCTTGGAATTAACCCGGCGATCGCCTCCCTAATTAACGGGACCTGTGTGACAGCTGAAGTCCTGGAGCGGCAGGGCGTTACGGAAGGCATTTCCTTCCCCGACTTCAGAGACGCAGACAGCGATGTGCAGACATCTCCGGACATGTCCGACGAAGCCATTGTTGCCTCGGTTGTCGAAGTGTCGCCAAATGATAGTGATAAGGACGACATGGAGAGCGACAACACGGATGATCCAGGTCCGACAGTGGCCGAAGCTGCGCATTGCGTCAGCGTCATGCAGGTATTTGCCGAGAAGAGGGGGCTGGCGGAAAAGCTGGCTCACAGTATAAGTGAGTTTGAGGCCGCTGTCGTTGCTGCTAGGCCGCCGCGTCGTCAAATGAAGATTACAGACTTTGTCACACTAAGTTAATAAATTACTGCACGTTTTTTGTTCTTTCATCGCACTCCCTGAAGGTTTCTTTTTTTGACAGTTAAGTGAGCGACCTGACGCTATTTCGGTTAAGCAGTACTATCGTTTAGTACGTACTTTTTCCGAGCTCCGGCCAACTACGGTTTAACGAGGTTTCACTGTAATAAATGTCCACCTGTTCATTTCAAAAGGCGTGTACTGTGTACGTTTATACCGAGTGCGTCCTTCTAGACCCTACATTGATGCGAACACAGGGCTCTTGGAACATAGGCTGTTGTACCTGAATATGTGCTTACTCTTCAAGAGGTATACGACATCAAGAAACATATTTCACACACCAATGTCTGCAATTATGCTAAGGGATGAGCATGGCAATTTCGCAGGGAATAGTGTTTCGATGTGTTTATCAGTGAAGTTAATACACAACTTCATTAAAACATCTATTGACTGGAAGCTAAAATTGTTTCTCCGAAAAACCAGAAAGAGAGAAAATTATATGGCATTTTTTCTGTAACTTCCTGCTATCAAAAGAATTAAAAAAAAGTAAATTTCAGAAGCTATTATAAAGAATTGATCAAAATTCAATGCCACTGCAGCACTACTCCAATCTAAGAGTGTTGTAAAAAGGTTTTTCTCGAGATCACAAGACTTACCTAAGTAGGATATGAGTGACTCAGCATTACACTGATTGTAATGGGTAAAGTGCAAAAAAAATTTTTTTGCAAACAGAAAAGCCTGATGTCCCACTGTTGTGCAAAGCGTTAAACCCTGAAACATTTTTTCATGTAATCAGCTGACGACCTCACTATCAGAGTTTATTGCGCCAGAGATGCTGAAAATTCTATAATCTGTCACGTATGGACGAAGCTACAGGTATTTTTGCACAGACTAAAAATTTTCTCTCTCCTTGCATCTCAGTGAGCGTGCCGAAAGCTACAAAAGAGGAAGGCAGGACGAGAATACTAATATGGGGGCAAAATCAACGTACATACGCAAGCAGACATCTTGACCTTGAACACTTTTTTCTATTGTTTTAATTGAAAGCGCGGCCATCGTGTAAGCATCGTGTGATGCTCGCTTGCCTGTACCACGGCGTGCTGCAGCACAGGCACGTTGTGGCACACTGCGGCGGCCGTGGTAAGTATACTAGCTCGCGATGGCAATATATCAACCAAAGGCCGTGCCTCTGGGCGTAAAATGCAGGTGATTTAAGGAATATGGCATTCTCTGCCGTGGGAAGAGCGAGCAATATCTAGCTGACACTGAAATTTAATTCTGAATTCCCTGCTGTATAAGAAGCTATTCTGCTTGGCTCACACATTTGCAAGAGCCAAGACTACCGATTTGCAGCGTTTTCTGAGCATGCTTAAAAAGCGTTGCAGGGCCTCTTTAAACACCGTATTGTGGAATTCTTACCACTAGTCCGAAACTCAAAGACGTGCCCCTCTGTTTCGTCGTCGCGAAGCCTCGAGTAGCTCGCCTTGAGCTTCGAGGAGGCAACCCAGGAGCCGTGCTGGCTGCGCACGCCATTCTCAAGAAGAGCCACGGACGGCGGGGGCTCCGTGAAGTTCTTGCTGAAGTGGCTCAGCCCGAACTGCGCGATCTGTACAGGATAGAAGTGGCCCTTGGGGTCCCACTGTGTTGAGATGGGAACACCTGTGGAAAACACAAGGGTCTAGCTTATAAGAAAATGCATCACTTGTTCTGCACTATGAGCATCCTCTGTGGCTACTGAAGGGAATGAAGATAACTTATTATGTATTCGTATAACAGTAATGTCAGGGCTCTTATAGACAAAGGGTCACAGGAAGAAAACTGGGAAATAGATCACTGAAGTGAACAGAAAAATATATTAAATTCGAAGCATTTCTTCGCGTACTGCAGGCACTTTGAGAGAGAGAGTGTGTGTGTGTGTGTGTGTTTGTGTGCCTGTGTCTGTCTGCCTAGCCAACTACATCTGGGTGCTCTTTCGTGACCACTCCCTTACCATAGAGTAAACTAAAATTAGTAGGGGAGAGTAAGATGGTTTGACGAATACAACTCACTGGTCATGACATTAAAAATGTCGCAATCCCATCGCATACGTCGTCAAAAAATTGGGGGACCCTTAAGCCTCACCTTCAAGAGGTGAACACAATAGCGATATCCTGTCCCTAGTGCATACTTCAAAAACTTAGTGCAAGGAATCTCTTCGAAATGCTATGCACCGACTACATGGCCTTAAGGGCATAGGCACAGTAACATGTGTGCCATTTATAGTGGGTGACCGGCTTTAAGCCAAGAGGTCATTATGATAATCACATGTTCTTATGTCCAATGGCAATGTATGCTTGTACCACGCATTATAACTGCAATGTTTCATGCTGTATTGTCAAGCACGTATACAGGACGCTTGTGTTTCTAAAACACAAAATTTACTTTCACTGCACTTCTAAGCACAGGAAGTTATTTTCACTGTAAAAGCAGACGCGGGGCTCTGTGGTAGAACAACCACTTGCCATGCAAACAACCCGGGTTCAATCCCCACTTGGACCCAGAATTTCTTTATTATTTATTTTATTTGCATTTTTCTAGATTTCTCACTCACGCACAAGATGACTTTTCACTCAGAATTAATGACACCGACGCTAAAATTTTTGTGAAACGAGTTCTATAACAATGTCGCGTTATTCTCTCCAAACAATGGCACATACCCACGTGTGGGTGTATGCCACTGCTATGCGGGTATATGCCACAGGTAAATGACACTTTATATCTACTGGTCCTTCTAAGGCTGGGCATTAAGAAAAAGCTGGCATTGGCAGCACTGACCCAATGAATGCAAGGAATAAATGTTGGGGTCCCAGCAGGAATCGAACCTCAGCATTCTGCATTGCAATCAAGTATTTTACTACAGAGTCAGAACAGGTCTTGAAACTACTTTTCAAGGTGACCCTAATTATGTTCGTGAAACGTCAATTGTGATTGCAGTGCTGACTGTCCTATTTTATAAACATTACACACGTACTCCTATGATACAGCCATCCCGTGGGTTAACGTCAATTGTAGTTAGGCACCATCTACCAAAATTCACTCATGTAGCAGTGTCCAGGACTACCATGCTGGCTACCAGGGCGAGAACCAGAGCTTTATATCAGCTTACCGCTTATGTTGTTGCTAACATCCATGTTGCTGTTGTCATCTTTATGCAAACGTAAACAACTAGTTATATAAAACATATGCGGCTGCTCAACATATGCCTGTGCGTGCATTTGTACACATCTTTAGCGCCACTTCACAACGTTTTGCTCAATGAAGAACACAGTCACCTTTTATGTGCATGCTTTGCATACCATCGATTTTCAACGTAAGTGAGATCCGCCGAATTTTTTATTATATAACATGTCACACTGAGTATTATTATATAAACATAACCTTTCATGTCGCAGCAGGACTAACAAAAATTAGTAAAGTGGGGCACAGAAAAACGACACTGAAATAGGAAAATATTAATAATCACAGAAACATTGGTGCTATAAGTGAAGAGTTCCTCTAAATTAACTTTGAAAACAACCAGGACAGTCAGCACTAACAGCCCAAGCAGAGAAGCCGTGTACATTTCCACAGATGCAGGAAAGGCAAGAAATCAGATGTATTGCATTATAATGTGGCTAGCGCAATGTGCTTATGACTTGTTCTAAATGTATAAATATCATTTGAAAGCCTGAAAGTTCAACCAGAAAAACTTTACAGTATACAGCCTATTGCTCTGTACAGGGAAAGAAAATGGCAATGAAAAAGATGAGCCAATTGATTACTCAACTAATTATTTTTTTTAGACTAGAAAAACTGGGTCTCTGGAAAAATTTGTAGAGGAAGAAATTCTCTGGACTAACTTTGACTGGGATACCTCAACAAGCACCTACACACAGGTTTCTGTGCCTTTGTACTCCAAATGCAGCTGCATAGTTTGGAATCAAACCTGCAACCTTGTACTCAGAAGCAAGTGTAACATGATCTTAGAATAACCGAGCATCAGGCGAGTTGGTATTCCATTGTGAATGGCATTTGCGCAAGAAAAACACAGACAAGAAAACAAAGTTTTGCTATAAAACAAAACGTAGGGTGACTAATTCGATTGCCTTTACTGTCAGCTATGTAGCTTTCAATTTCATCCAACATTTATGTTTACGCACTATTGTAGTATTAACGTCAGTGCAATGAACTGCTTATATGCTACATCACTTCCAGCTTGAGACTGTAACGAGTAAAAGATGGTAGAGGTTACCCTGAGATTAAATGCATGTTTGTGCCATGGAACCTCTACTCAGCAATGAGAATGACTGAAAGAACAGGCTTGCCTTCCATTCCACTGATGCATTTGACGCGATCACGGACAGCCACATTGTAGTTCTCGAACCAGAGGAAAGGCCCAGCCGTGTGGTACATCGCGTTCGGTGCCATAACCTTGGAGTAGCTGTGCTGCCAGTCAAGCACCTCTTTGCCGTCCCGGTAGGCAATCTTGCCGTACACTTCGAAGTACTTGCGCAGAAAGCTGAAGGGCACAAACACTTCCGAACCTTCCTTCCGACAAGGCACGGCATAGTCGTCATTGATGACACATTTGATCTCATGCGCTAGGTGTGCCTTGCCCTTGGTTCCTACGCCAATGCCACCACTGCTGTCCGCCTGCGGAGAACAGAAAAAGGTCACAGTTCCACCACTAGGGCGAAGCAATGAATGCGATAGCAAGAAATTAGAATATCAGACAAAAAACAACAAGCAGCTCAATACTTTCAGCACAGCACAAAGCAAGACGCTCGATGGAAAATGTGCACAAACCTCGTCTTTGCCAATTTCCAACTAGATCCGATACCACAAAGCAGTAATAATGAAGGCAGAACGAAATTGAACAATCGACACAACATACCACTTACGACCAATAAACATTGTATATACACTCAAACCTCATTATAACAAAACCACACCTGCCATGAAAATCATAATAAAGCCACACCTGCCATGAAAATACTTCGTTATATCTGAAAACTCCTTATACACATATATTTGCAGCAGTGTATTCATGACATACTTTAGCTATTCCTCAATTACTTTGTTATAACCAATTATTTGTTATACCCGGTGTAAGACAGTAGCAGTGTTGGGATTGCGATGGCGTTTATTAGGCCGAATCACCTGATGAACGCTTCGAACGAAAACAATGTTTTTCGTGATGATGATTATACAGATAAAGAAGATGAAGGTCAAACGCTGTGAATATTGTGCTTACACTAATTTCCCCTTACGCAAAAGCAACCAACGTGGCCGCTGTTTATGACGGTGGTGTTCGTCTCACAAATAGCTTTAAGCGCAACACGTGAACAACCTCCGTACCACGAGAACGGCCATTGGAAGGCATGACAACAGGGGTTACTCGGTAGTTAACAGGAGACGTCTGCTTGACTATAGCATAGGGGCCCATGAATCGTGAGTAAAACTTATCACGCAGGCCGGGAACCCGTGTTGGGGTCCACGGGGGGAAACACTCAAGAACAGTTTCAATGACTTTTTTGTCCAGATAGGAAACACGGATACTTCCCCGGTTACTTCTGTAGATGTTCCACGGTTATCACGGTCTTTCTTTTTTCAGCCTACTTCTGTTTCTGAGGTCATTACTCTTTTTTCCGGCCTTCGGAACAGTCGTAGCCCCGATGCAGACAAATTAGTAATTAAACCCGTTAAGTACGTACTAGATTTGATCGCTCCTGTCATCGCACACATATTTAACAAAGCTATCTCATGTGGCGTTTTTCCAAGTAGCATGCGATTTGCTAGAGTGACAGTAATTCATAAAGGAGGCGACAAAAATAGCTTCTTCAGCTACCGTCCAGTCTCGATATTGCAAGTTTTTTCGAAAGGCGATGAGAAAGTTATTAATACCCGCATCGAGAGCTTTAGTAGAATCTCTTAACTACCTATCAATTCGGATTTAGAAAAAACCGTTCCTCAGAGGACGCACTCTTGCTTCAAAAAGAGCTCATATTAGAAAACATAGAAAACAAAACATTCACAGTAGGACTATAGCTCGATTTTAGCAAAGCCTTCAATCGTGTCAATCATGATATTCTCTTACAGAAAATGGAATGCTATGAATTTCGGGGAGTTGCATCACAACTTCTTCGCTCCTACCTAGACGAAAGACTTCAATTTACCGAAATAGGCACTCACAGATCACGTCTCAGGCGTATCTCTTGTGGAGTACCACAAGGCAGTATTTTAGGGCCAATGCTTTTCCTGTTTTACATTAATGATGTAATATAATTAAACACCACTTGTCAGTTCATCATTTACGCCGATGATTACACTGTATCTTTAAAGGCCAGGAATGATGTAGCATTCAAGCTGAAGCAAGTACGTTCTGTGCGAAGCTGAATGACTGGTGCAAGGTGAACAGCCTTGTATTAAATTAAGCCAAAACTAAGTGTGTTATATATCGTGCTCGCGGCGTGCTGGCTGTAGTACCTGAGGAGCTTGTCCTAGGTCCGTTCACTGTTCGCATTGAAAAATGCGTTAAAATACTTGGCATCATCTTGAACAAGCACATGTCATGGAATTACCAGGTAAACGCGGTTACGCTGAAATTGTCTAAGTCTGTAGGACTAATTATCCGTCATCGACACATACTACCAGCTAAAATAAAGAGATTACTTTACGATGCGCTTTTTAATTCCCACCTATGTTACTGCTTCTTGGTATGGGGTAAAACTACAGCCATTAATATGTCAAAACTGAGTGTGTTACAAAAGAAAATGGTTCGACTTACTTCAAATACTCCCTTTCTAGAACACACCGCCCCTCTTTTCAAACAGCATCAAATTGTGAAAATATCAGATATATATACTTACAAATTGCTGTGCTGCTACAAAAAGGCAGCACTCGGGAAATCGGACACACTTCTTGAACTCGCGAACCTTACACAAAACGCAATTTTTTATCATGTCCGATATAAACCGCCTTGGCACGTTCCATTCTCACGCACACACTATGGAACACAACGCACCGGACACATCGTCCCAACAACATTAAGCTATTTCGAAACGCAAGGAGCAGATGTTTTATTCCACACAAAAAAATATCTATCTATATCTATCTATATATCTATCTATATATCTATGTGAATCATATGTGCTGCATATCAGTACATAACTGCGCATTGTATATTTTAATGTACTCAAAGTGCCTAATATATTTCTTTCCATTTTTTGTTTTTTTTTCTTCTCTGGCTTTGTTTTACTTTTTGTTTTGTTTTTTGTCCTTGTTTTTCTTTTAGTTTTTTTCTTTTTTCCTCGTTATTTATCTTTAGCAAGTGCATAATTAGGTACATTTGACCATGTAGTGCACCTGTGCCCGTAGTGAATGCACTATGATATCAATTTGTAACTGTTTAGCGACTATTAATATGCATTTTTTCCCCACTTTTATCAGGTGCTGTACCCTTCCTTGCGCCGCCGATGGGTGGCTGGGGCTTTATCAAGCTGTCATTGGACAGCTTTTTTCCCGGCCACCCTTTTTCACCGTAAATGTTTTTGTTTTTGGTGAAAATAAAGTTCTTTGATTGATTGATTGATTGACTGACAACAGTACTTCGTCTACAGTATTGAAGTGAACTACGCGGTGGATGCCATCGTAGCGAGTCTTCCGCTCTTGTTGGCTTGCCTTTGTATTGAAGCAGGAGCCTCGGCGACAATCGGCCAGGCAAGAGATTAAGTGCTCACTCGATGACGATGACGAGTTCACAGGGACGTCAAAAAAGAAGATGTCAAGCGGAGATGTTGGTTGACGGCCATAGACGAGAAAGAATGGGGAATAGCCCGTGGTGCGCTGCGTAGCGGTATTGTATGCAAAAGTCACGAATGGCAGGATGGTATCCCAGTTGGTGTGGTCGGCGTTGATATACATAGATATCATATCAGTCAAAGTTCGATGGAAGCGCTCTGTGAGGCCCTTAGTCTGGAGATGGTAGCTGGAAGTTGTCTTATGAATTGTATGACATGCGTCGAGAACGTGTTTGAGTAGTTCCGAGAGAAACACCTTGCCGCCGTCGCTCAATAGGATGCGTCGCACACCATATCTCAGAAAGATTGCCTCCAGAAAAAATGTGGCAATGTCCTCTGCCGATCCTGAAGGAAGTGCAGCTGTTTCGGCGTACCTTGTCATGTGGTCAACTGCTGTGAAAATCCAGCGCTTGCCGCTAGCTGATATTGGTAGTGGTCCGTAGAGGTCAATGCCGATGACTTTGAAGAGAGCGTCGGGACACGGGAGAGGTTGTAGAAGACCGGCCGGGGAGGAAGTGGGTCGCTTCCGGCATTGGCAGAGCAAGCATGACGCAACATATCGCGCTACACAGGTGGAAAGCCCGGGCCAGGCAAAACGACTGCAGATCCGTTCATAGGTTTTTTGAAAACCGAGATGACCAGACTTGGGGTCATCGTGAAACGACTCCAAAATCTACGTCCTTAGAGAACGAGGAGCGACAGGAACCCAGCGCTGTCCTTTGGGGTTGAAGACAAAGCGGTAAAGGATTGAGTTTTCAGTCTTGAAGTTCCGCAGCTGCCGATGGGCGCGGGCGTTGGGAGGACGAGAAAAGCCTTGAAGGCGCTGCATTATAGCGCGACAGTAAGTGTTGCTGCGTTGGTGGGATGCAAACCTCTCGTTGCCGAAGGCAGAAAGAAAGTCAAAAGCGGCGAGTGAATGAGCTGATGGAGACGCTTTGATGGGTTCACTCACAGTTGGCGACAAGCTAGGAGTGCCTGATGAGGATGGTAAAGGACAGCGGCTAAGGGCATCGGCATCGTTGTGTTTCTTTGAACTTCGAACGTTGAACTCGTATTCTTGGAAACGAAGCATCCAATGACCGAGACGTCCAGACAAATTCTTCAACGTCGACAACCAGCACAAAGCGAGGTGGTCAATGACAACGGTAAAGTAGCGGCCGTGAAGATACAGTCGAAACTTCTGGATGGCCCAGACAACAGCGAGACACTCCTGCTCGGTGATGGTGTAGTTTTTCTCTGCTGCTGCGAGGGTGCGACTAGCGTATGCGATAGCATGTTCGCCATAACGCTCTGTTCGTTGCAAAAGTACAGCGCCGAGTCTGTGTTCACTGGCATCAGAATGAAGAACAGTAGGTGAGGCATTATCAAAATGACAAAGCACTGGCTCATACGTGAGGGCACGTTTCAAGGTGTCAAAAGTCATTTGGCATTCGTCCAACCATACGTATGTTGTTCCCGATAAAAGGAGTTGGTGAAGTGGCGCAGCAATGGTGGCGAAGTCTTGTATGAAGTGCCGAAAGTATGACGCAAGGTCAAGAAAGCTTCGGAGCTCTTTGAGGCATTGAGGCACCAGGAAGCGAAGAACGGGGGTAATCTTGTCGGGATCAGGCCGGATTCCATCTTTGCTGACGAGATGTCCGAGTACTTTAATACTTTTGCCTGCAAAGTGGCACTTTTTGGTGTTGAGCTGAAGACCAGCAGCTGCGAGACACGTCAGAACTTTATCTAGGCGCCGCAAGTGCTGTTCGAATGTTGAAGAAAATATGACGATGTCATCAAGGTAACATAGGCATGTTTTCCACTTAAAGCCCCACAATACAGTGTCTATCATTCGTTCAAACGTTGCTGGCGTATTGCAGAGGCCGAAAGGCATGACGTTAAATTCATAAAGTTTGTTGGATGTGGCAAAGGTGGTTTTTTTTCCTTGTCATCCTCGTGCATTGGAATTTGGCAATAACCAGAGCGCAGGTCAAGACTCGAAAAATATTCCGCTAGGTCAAGACTCGAAAAATATTCCGCCCCTTGTAAAGAATCTAAGGCATCATCAATGCGAGGCAAGGGATATAGGTACATCTTTTCTGGTTACTTTGTTCAATGCGTGGTGGTCAACGCAGAATCGCGCCGACCCGTCCTTTTGTCACACGAGAACGACAGGTGACGACCAAGGGCTTGAGGAGGGGCGGATGATATTTTGCCTGAGCGCATGAGAAACGTGCTTGTCGATGACCTCGCATTCGCAGGAAGAGACACGGTATGGTCGGCGACGGGCAATAGAAGTTCCGTCGGTGTGTATGCGGTGAGCAACCGCAGAAGTCTAGTTTAGAGCAGTAGAATGTACGTCGAAAAAAGATTTATGCTTGGACAACGTCAGTAGTTCCTCTACTTGCGCGGGAGTGAGATCCGTGCTGATGGCATTGACGAGAGCCATAGTAGGTGGAGAATCTGTTGGTATTGAACGTTATTCCACCAGACTGGTATCCGAAGTCACTACAGAGATAGGTTGTGTGTCCATGCTGGAAATTACAACAGTGCTCTTGGTAAGCAGAATCGGCTCATTGGTAATATTCAGTACAGCGAGAAAGGCGGTGCCATTAAAGAAGAAGCGGACAAGACTCAACGAAAGTGCAATCCCTCTGAATAGACAACGGGCTGATGGAGTGACTAGGATGTCACCGTCGTCAATAGAGTCAGACATAACAGTGATAACGTGCTCGTGGTTAGGTGGCACAAGGAAGTCATTGGCTGTTCGTAGCCGGTTATGTGATGATTTCAGGGAGATATCATCCGTCTCTTGCATATGTATGAGTCGTTGTCGACAAGAGATAGAAGCAGCAGCATCAGAAAAAAAGTCCCATCCTAAAATAAGCATAAAAGCACAAGAAGCCAACACGGCAAACTGAATATGGCACCGAATACCACCAATGAAAACTCTAATGGTGCACTGTGCTGATGGCCGTATCTGCGAGTCATTTGTGCTACGTAAGAGAGTGCCAGTATAAGGTGTGGTAACTCATGCAGACGAGAACACAAATCCGCATGCATAACAGAAATAGCAGCCCCCGTGTCTACCAATGCTTGAACTGGTACCCCTTCAGCATACACTAATAACAAATTGGCTGGGCCCTCTGGAGGTCTTGGTGTTTGTTCGAGCGATGCAGCTTTCCCTCCAAAAACTGCACCGGCTAGTTTTCCGAGTGGTAGTCAGAAGTAGGTGGAACCGGTCTCAGAGGAGATGTTGAGCGTCGCAGAGGTGAAGGAGCCGGCGGCGTCCGGGATAGTAGGGGTGAGGTATGGCGATAAGAGAAGTTGGAGAGAAAGAATGTGTCGTAGGGCAGCACTAGTACTGGTACGGGGAAAGCACCGAATTCCTTTCATAAACGTCGTAGCCACGGCGTTTGTCCTGCTGGAGTTTGTGGCAAAATGGTGAAATATGGTGCCGAATGCAGCAATAGTAACATATTGGTTGAGGCGAGCGCCAGGGGGTGTAGAGTGCTGGAGCTGTGACAGGTGCTGGTACTGGTGCTGAGACAGGCGAGTGTGGTGCAAATGCTGCTACATTGGACTACGCAGGAACAGGATGTGCATGCTGAACCAAGGCAGGTGGCATGGCAGTGACGCGCATACATTATGGGCGACGTTAGTGGCGTCAGAGTGTTGAATGAAAGAGTGCAAGCCATGGATGAGAGCTCCTCTTTGATGATGTCACGCACACCAGCAGATGGAGAGTGACGCCCAGGCGTGGGTGCACAAGACAACCCTAGCGCTTGAAGTTCCTCGCGAATCAGAGTGCGAATGAGCGTGCGCGAATCTGCATCCGAGGAAGGCCGGCTGTCACTGGCGTCTGGGTAGTCTAGGTGCAATCCAATAGCTTGGAGTTCATCAAGATGTTGACATGTGGTGATGACGTCCTCAACGGTGGTGAGGTTTTTAACAGCCAGAGCGTTAAATGCGACATAGCCAATCCCTTTCATGATGTGGCGAACACGATCAGCTTCTGTCATCGCCGAGTTCACGCGGTGGCAAAGGGCAAGGACATCTTCAATGTACGAAGTGTACGTCTCCCCGGGATGTTGGGCACGCCCATCGAGCTTTTGTTTAGGCACTTTGGAATGAATGTTCGGTTTCCCAAAAATCCTACGAACTTGTTGAGCAAAAGTAGGCCAATCTGAGAAGCTGCTTTCGTGGTTAAAAACCACGTTTTTGCGACATCGGACAGATAGAAGGCGGCGTGAAGAGGTTTTTAAGGCCCATCCCATTGGTTATAAACACTGGTCATGTCGTATTCTTTCAGCCATACCTCGACGTCGTCGCGTGGAAGACCAGAGAAGATGGGTGGGTCGCGCTGCCGGGCGTTGACGATCCACGCAGGAATGGTTTGTTGGACAGGAATGCCGGATGTTTTGGGCGGCAGATCTTGAGCCATGACACGTGAACGTGATGTCAGAGAGGACTTGGGGATCGAAGCAGCCTCCACCACTCTGTAAGGCAGTAGCAGCTTTGGTGTACCGACGGCGTTTATTAGGCCGAATCACCTGATCAACGCTTCGAACGAAGACGACATTTTTCGTGATGATGATTATATACAGATGAAGAAGATTAAGGTCAAACACTGTGAATATTATACTTACACCGGGTTTGTTATATTGAGGTTTGAGTGTAACAGCACACTGCTTTGTCATTCACTTACACGCATGAGTGGTCAATGCCATGGGTGATTTATAGAACCCCCAACAATCCGACTGCTTCGCCCACTCATCATCATTCACTTTGCGGATATGCCGTGATATTCTTCTTTTGATAGATGAAGAAAAACAGTTCCGAGTTCATATCAGTGAAAGTCATTGTTACACATGGCATGCTGGTGCTTACGTAATGCCGTTTTTCAAAATAAGCCAGTGGCGAGTGCAGCGACGGTCCTGTCAAATTGTTCCTATCTTTTGAGTCTTGATTCCATGCGCTGCTTCACACATTAGAATAACTGTCACTATGTCGCCCACCTTTCAACTTGACTATGAAAATATGTAACTTGCCTGCATGAGAAGTGGCTCTGCTGGGCTGAGAGGACTGTGTGTGCTGCAACGGGCCAGGTAAGAGAACAGCGTCAGTGCAGCACCCGAAAGGGTCAGCACCAACAGCAGCTTCTTGGTTGGCCGCATCCTCACGCCACCTCCCAGCAGCATTGCTTGGCTTTACACCTGCACGGCATGAACAAATTTTAGCCTCTGATGACACAGTCAACCCAATATTTCATATCACAACGCAGTATCAAAATGCAAAACAAAGTAAAGTAAGACTAAGAGAAAAAGACACACCACACACAGCCTGCTTCAACATTGTACCATATCTTAAAGTCAACCATGACACAAAGGGCAATGGCACCTTCACTATGCTGAATGTAATCGTACACAGTCTGTCCATAGGGGCATGGAAATTGATTGTATATCAAAAGACAACAACTTTTCCTGCCACACAACAGAATGTAATAAAAGAAGCATAAAAAGGTTGCAAATAGCATGGCTAACTACCGTAATATGACGAGCAAGCACGCTCCTTATAAACCTGGTCGGATTAACCTTCACTGTATATCGGGGGGGGGGGGGCTTGCTTGGCATTGTATGGCATTAACATTGTTATTGTGACACATGTACTTACATTGATAAGGCGTAAGTACACACACTCTAAACACCAACAATATTTTCATTTTACCTTCTTTACTTTTATTGAGATAACTGGCCATATATCATAGTTTGCAGTGATGCCATATTCCACTCATCTGTAAAATGTACCACGCATGTTACAATAAAGAACATATATTTCCTTTGTGTTCCTATTTTTTTTAATGCTGTTTAGGAAGACAAGTACATACAGTGCGCAACAGTGTTAACAAGTGAGCGGTATTTGCTCCACTGTAGGGCACCCCACGATAGAGCTGTAGGGCCATCAGACAATTTTTCAACCCAATGTTGAAGAACGTTTAAACCAAAAATTTAGAGGAAGCGCAATGTCTATGCCAAGCAATACAGGCTGGGAAGGGTATTTTGAAAACATTGGTTGGCAACAGCAGTGTGCAATGGGACATTTTATTCTTAAATTGATGATTCTTAAAGCGCTACACACACGCTATCACACTGACGATTTCACAACCACCACTCGCTTTTTCTGTTTGGCTTTTCAGGTGTTAGTGTTCCGGCCAAGCAACAAATCGACAAAAAGTTATAACAGCTTAAAACAAAAGACAATGCTAGATATAATCTACAATCAGAAAATGCGGATATCAATATTATCTGCAGAGATAACTGGATGAGATGGCCTGTGAAGCATCACTTGAGACAAAAATGAACTGTTTAGCATGCGAGACATTACAGGAAAAAAAAAAGGGGGGGGGGGGAAGATGGCAACAGACATGGCACACATCTGTGAGCAAGCTTATGTACCAGATGGCAAGAATATAGTGATCTTAGAGTGGCAGAAAATTGAGCTGGTTTGGCTAGAGTTCCTCATCCTTTGAAGTCATGCTATTCAGTAATACATGTTAATTATCTTGAAGGAGTGCTGACACGAATTTCAAATATATCGGTATAGTTGCTCTAAATAGCGAAATGGGTTGCGAGAAACCTAAAGAGTATCGTGGTGTGTCGGAATGCATCACATATATTTTTAATGTCACTGCTTTAAAAAGGCACTTTCGGTTTAGATATCAAGGGGGTGACTTCTCGGTGACGTGTCATGGCAGTGTGACCTCACGGGGAGACAATAATTCGCGACATACTAAGGGCAGATTTGCCATCTGCTCGTGGTGCACGTAAAAAACGATGCCTAAATTATCTCCAGTGACCACGACAGTGATTTCTGTGGTGCAGACGGCATGCGGGACGTAGAGTTCGCACACTCAGTGGAACTGTGTTGACTCAGTCGGATAATGTCCATTGCGGTGGGGCTGGCTTGCCGAGGTTCAGCGCCAAAAACTCTAAAATCAAAGAGAACATTGTATACGTGTTGGCCAACTCCAATCAACACTGCATACCAAGGAAAGAAAAAATGCCCCTTTCGCAATGTTTCAAAATCGTTTCAAAAGTTAATTCTCAGGAACTCTGAAAAAGGAAAAAAATTGTTGGCAGATAAAGATGGAGCAGAAAGGATACATCCTTAGCGGCACGTTAATTATACAAATACGTAGGCCAATCTCGATATAAGGAAGTTGCACTAGCGGAGAAAGGCTTCGCTATATTGCAAATTTTGCTAAAGCAATGTTTAGACATCTCAGCAGCAAAGAAAAACACCCTAACTTCTTCTGTGCTTCATGGCTTTTTTTTTATTTCTTGAGCTCCTGCCTATACAAAAATCATTGCAAGAAGGTTGTGCCTCATTGTGTGATTACGAACTTCGGCACCTGCAGCGCAGGTGGCGCCCATGGCAAAGAATCGGTTAAAGAATCGGCGCGACGCAGTCGTTTGTGGTAGAGTGCTTTGATGCTCGCTCGGGGCGCACGCATAGAGGCACACTAGTTTGTGGCATGCAACGTAACCGTAAATCTGGAATGCAATCGTTCACTGCAACAAGCTGCCTCATTAGCATTAAAGTCCTTAGATTTTCTAGGAAAAAAAGTTAGTAATCTAATTGCCATGCCTTTTGACATGAGCTTCCGCTATACCAAAGCTTTAACATGGCCTCCAATACTCCATGCCGGCAGACACGCTACAGTGTTCTAGAAGTGTAGACATGCACTCTCGGAGGCCATGATTTCGGTGGTTTCGTGCTCCTTAGTCGCGGCAGATAGCGCAACAGTACCCCCTGCCTGCGCTATTTGTACGCGCAATGCGCGCATGACGTGTTTCCGCAGCGCAGACATTTCGTGCGAAAGAATGCGCAGTCAAAGGTTCGACAAGAGTTCGTCTGGGTCAGGCATTGGACGATATGAAACACGGTCACTGACCAAGTCAGATGATGGCCTGATGTTTCGGAACCGCATACAGATTCCTTGTTCACTGAGGCTGGACCAGAAGTCGTCGTCAATTACGAAGCCAGTAGGTGACACGTTGAGCGTGCGTAAATAGCAGGCCCGGTCCCTGTTTTTATATTCATTGCAGCTGGCGTTGACAGGACGATTAGAGATTTTAGGAGCCAGCGGGATTACAGATTCTTTTCCTTGGCGATGACAGTGGCATCATCCCAGTCAATGGTGTGAATCGGTTCATGCGCATACTCGGCAATGGCATTTCTCGTGTAAATGTTATTAGTTACATCAACTTTGTGTTCTTTGAGGCGTCGGGAGAACTTTCGTTTCGCCAATTTACACTTGACGGCAATCAGCGCACGGTACACGACTCCTGGGATTGACTCCTTCGGTAGCCTGTCTTTCACATTAACAAGGTACGGTTGCATAGTGAATACGTAGCGATGACTTGTGCCTTGGCCAACTTTATTTAGATTTTTCGCTAAACTTACTATTCACAAAGGTTTGAAATAGTCGAAGAAAAATTCGTCAAATCGTAACAGTGCGACAAACTTACTTTGTTAAATTGTGAATAATTGATTGATTTGATATGCGAGGTTCAACGTCTCAGAACCACCATATGATTATGAGAGACACCCGTAGTGAAGGGCTCCAGAAATTTCAACCACCAGGTGTTCTTTAACGTGCACCCAAGTCTGAGCACAAGGGCCTACGGCATTTTCGCCTCTATCGGAAATGCAGCCGCCGCAGCCGGGATTCGATCCCGCAAACTGCAGATAAAAGGCGAACATAATTTTTCAATGCAACTAAAGACGAGAAATGGACAGTTCGTTACACAGAAGGTCTAGCTGTCTCGCTTCATTGTTAAGTCAGCGTATATATATAAAAGCCATATACAATAAACCGGATAGTCTTATGTGCACACAACAGCGCTGTTTTTCTCCACAACGACCTACCGTGGAAGAAATGAAGCCGTTCGGACAGCCCACACAAAATAAGAGACAACAGGATTCTTTATGTTTTGACATCATGTACTTCAACAACCTTACCATGGAAGCTTCACGCGAAATGCGCAAATATTCGGAGGAAGAATTTTGATTCTGAACAGCACTAGTACTTAAATAACTCGGCCTATTCAGATAACAAAGCACTACCGCGCCCCAATGAGTGCGTGGCGCTACTGAAAATACAGGCTGCTCTGCGGCACTTCTGCACGCGTCGCACGACGACGGTGGACGCGAAGACCTCATTGATATGCAGCGAGCGAGGAAACACAACAAACGGATAAGAGCGGCGCACACGGAAAGCTGTCGTCAACGCACACACCGCCCGCACACGGGCGACGCTATCGAAGCAGCTATTGCATAGATCCAGAGTATAGTGAACTATAATCGAGAGCAAGGTACACAGAATGCGCGGGAATAACAAGGGAAGCGAGACTGGCAATCTAAACGGAGGAGGAGGGTATATTACGCGTGAACGTCCACGGGGCACGACAGGCGCGCACCAGCACTGACCATGCCAAGGGTCAAGGGGGTTTCAGCCCCCCCCCCCCCCCCCCCTGAATTTTTTTTCGATGATTTCGGCATGTGTGTACAATGCACGCACACAGACACACAGACAAACGTACGCTCGATCATGCATAGACCACGCTTAACCCTCCTCCGCGGAAAGAAAACTTGGCTACGCTACTGCGCGACTGCTCGGAATGTCCCCTCTTTATCGGAGCCTCCTTTCCACATCTCCTGGACACTGTGGGATCGATACTAATGCGGGCCCGCGGACACAGGGGCCCAAGCACGACACAGCCTAGACCGACAGACGAACAAACGAAAGAGTAACTATGTCGCCAGTTCCGACACTCATTAACTTGCAAATACTCTCGGGCGGCGACTTCGATCTTGGAGAAGAGGGTAGGTGCACGTAGGTGCGTGCGAGAGGGGGGGCGGGGGGTTGAGATTGTATGGAAGACACTGCTGCTGCCGCTGCTGCTGCTGCTATTTCGCTAGAGAAGCGACGATCCGCGGGCAAAGGCCGTCTCACTGGTCACTAGACAAAATAAAAAAAAAAGTAAGGGGGGGGGGGGATGCTATGTGACACCGCTCAACCGTGCCACGAACTTTTGACTTCGATACGCGCTTCGAAGCACTTCGAAGCACGCGCGTTTATCGTAAAAGTGACTTAGTACTGCCTCGTAGACTTGACTAATGAGGAAAGCGCGCATTTGGAACGTAGCAGCGGTTGTAGAGCATTGCAGGGCGCCAAACAACACCGCGTCGTCTCGCTGAAAGTGACGTGACGCGGAACGTTAGCTGAAACGCGGTTGCTTGCTGGTCACTTGTTCTCGCTTGGACCAACTAAGCGTAAGTAAAACCAGCTTTCCTTGGCAAAACAAAACAAAAAAAAAATCGTCCAGGTCTCATTGTCTCGCATTTGTGGGTTATATCGCTTAAGAGTAATTTTATGACAATCCCTGTGTTCATCTGTCTCTTCGTCCCATTCCGCCAGCCTCCTCTCCATTCGTCTTTCTTCCCAATCAAGCAAACGGTATACCACCTCGGTGCAAGTTCCGAATCCTTTCTACGATCTTTCTCTCTCTCTCTCTCTCCGTTGGTCAACTGTCAATCATCATGACCTTTTTTTTTTTCATTCTCCCCGCTTTTGTATCTTGCTATCACACACAGTTCTTGGTAAGTGGCACCACTGCGTAGACTTCTTATATATTAGCGGCTAAGCGCATTTCACCAAGTGTTTCAAAGGGGTGATATCATCGCAAGCATAAGCACAATCATGAATAAACAACCAAGAAATGCTGACAACTGACGCAAGAACCATAAAACACCTCCTCATCGCTCTTGCAAAGAGAAAACAAGGAAGTAGTGAGCAGACTCTAATAGCAAGAATGATATCAATTAAAAAGGAAAAAAATTAAAGGCGTATTTAAAGCTTCGTCTTCAAGAGTTGAACGCGATAGCGATATCCTGTTCCTAGTGCGCAGTTCAAACACTTAGTGCATGAAACCTTTTTCGAACTTGCTATGCACCCACTACGTGTCCTTAACGGAACAGGCGCCGTAGCGTGCGTGCCTTTTGTAGTGGCTGACCGGCTTTGAACCACGAAGTCACCATGATAATCACATGTTCTGACGCCCGCTGGCAATGGGCGCGTGTGCCAGGCATTATTACTGCAATTTTTCATGTTGTATTGCGAAGCATGTATATAGAGAACGTATGTTTGTAAGCCTGCGTTACTTTCACTCCATTTCTAAGCAGAGAAAGTTATTTTCAACGAATTCACAAGCAGACGCGCGGCTGTGTGGTAGAACATCCGCATGACACGCTAACGACGCGGGTTCGATTCCCACTCGAACCCAAACGACAAGGATCGATCCCAGCTTTGAGCCAGGATTTTTTTTTATTTGTATCGTTCTCGATTTTTCGGTCACGCATAAGATGATGATCCTTCTCTCAAAACCAACGACGCCGACACCGGAATTTCTGCGAAAGACGAGAGGAATAACCGTTTATTTAGAAAACAGTGTTCCGAGCGAGGCCCGGTGTCACCCTAATGTGGGAGGGTTCCCTAATCCTAGAACCCTCTGGCTTTGACTGCCCTCTTGGCCCTGGCGACGAGTTGTCGCTGGTCTTGCAGGTCCACGAGGACGAGCTTGGCCTCTCACGTTTCCATTAGGTGGTCGTCGTTTATTAGACAGTTATAGTTTAGCGTTAGCGTGATAGCGTAGGTTAAGGGAATGGTGTTACCGTGGAGCAAGCGTTCGTTGTGGGCAGCGTCTTATAGTTTAGCGGGCTATCGTTTACGTGCCTCAGCTGAGATGGTGGCGCTATTATTAGATGGTTAATAAGTTAAACAGTGAAAATGAAAAGAAAACGAGAATGTTTGCCTATGTTACCGCGCGAAGGATTGTTAGAAGTTTATTTTAGTGATAATAAATAAATATGAACCACGCACCAAACGCGAAAACATCCACGTTGCCAATTTGTTTACATCGATATTATAGTTAGGCCTAAGCGCGTTCGAAATGGGAAGCTATCTCAAAAACTACGCGAATTTACCCGTAACACTCGGTCATCGAAGCTAACTGAAAGCAAGCGAAGCCACTCTGAACAGTCGTTTGCGGCGGACAAGGTGAATCTTTCAACAACTATGCCAAAATCGCTTCGAAGCGGGCGTCCGAGAGCGCTGCAATGTTTACGTACACTACGTACACCTACGCTACCACGGTAACGTGAAATCTGTGAAATACCGCGCGTACGGGAAGCTGTACGGGCGACGTACGTATCTGCGCATGCGCACTTCGATTCCGGTATCACGGTACACCCGGTAACCCAGTATACTATAACTCTCTATTCTTGGGGCTTGGTCCCGCTCCAGTTTGCACGTCGTGGTTTGCATGGCAATGGCATTCCAGGAGCAAGTGTGCCACGGTGTCTGGTACGCTGCAGAGCGGGCACATGTAGCCATGTGTCGTTGGGTAGAGGCGGTGCATTAATATGCCATGTATGTAAGTATTGCTTTGTAGGCGCCTAAAAATCACGCTTTCTTCTATGGTTTGTCTTGGATGTGGTGGAGGGTACACCCGTCGCTCCAGTTGGTAATGCGAAACTAAATATTTTACATAAAACAACGAAAAAAAAAAAACGTGGGGGTGGAAGGAGTAATGTTAGGAAAGAAAAGATGTCACTACCTCTTCGAGCCAATGCAAGACCACGGCTCAGCATCGCAGGGAAGGGAGTAGGGAAATAAAAAAAAAATGGACAGCGAGCAGACTGTGGAGTGTAGACGCAACACCCGCAGCGGGCGTCCTGAAGTCCGCGACCTCTGTCGACAAAGCGAAGCGCAACGGGGGCACTGCACGGACATTGCGGGAAAAGGAGGCCATTGTGACGGAGCGTGGCTTGAAAAGAGAGAGAGAATGGAGTTTGCAGACTATATACAATTAACGTAATTTGCATGAAAATGTTCGTTTGAATGCAACATCAAGCGCTGATTTCCCTTCCCCTGCAACTCATTACTCAAAAACTTCGTCACCGTTCGAAAGAAAGCTTCTCCTGCGAATGAGGAAGATGGGGGGAGACAACAAGTGGGCGCCTATAACAACACGTCGGTGGTATTGTTCCGCGAACAATGCCGCTGGACAATGTTTTGCCGCATTTAGCGCGAAGCGTATAGTAAACGCTGCAGAGTGGCGTTCGTCCGAACCGTCAGATATATATGCCATATACAACCGTCGAGCAATCAAGCAGATTAAAAGGAACGTTATACTCGAGACGAGAGCGCCACGCACAGCTCGCGTATAAATCAATCGCTGCAATTCTCGACTCGCGGAGGACGTCGGAAAATGTTTACCGAGAAAACATGCAGTTCTAGTGAGCCGCGGTAATTGAGACAAATAGTATGTATTATGTGTATATAGTACACATACACCTCCTAGTAAGTAATCAGGATTAAGCTACGTGTAATAATATACATACACCTATACGCGAAAAAAACGGAAAAAAAAACGAAGTATCCCTTACGCCACTGATAAACGAATGTAATCAGCGCTATAAGGCTAACGCTAATAAGGTATTATCAAATCTACAGACACGCTTCGAGTACTCATGAGAATATATATCGATGTGCGATATCCATAAAAAAATACGCATTTCTTCCCCGTATTTCTCTGACCAACGAGGGGAAAATAATCTGTAGTTGCAGAGTGCAGTGTGCACTGTTCTGCACACTGTCAAAATGGTAATGCGGTGTGCTTCCACGCTGAGAACTTCATCTGTAGAGGCGACGGCAATGCAGTGTACAGAAGGACAGAAAGGTGCCATGCAGTGCCGCATCCAGGGGCATAGCCGGAAATCCTCCTCTGGTGTAGCGGGGGACGGGGGTGTTATCTCTCTTCATGTGTCCAGCTTTAGAGGGACACTAAAGAGAAACACTGACTTGGTTTACATTTACAAACTGCACTGTGAAAATTCTAATGCCATATGCTTCACTATCACAAGTTAATTACTCTAGTGGCTAAGGTACTCGGCTATTGACCGGCAGGTCGCGGGTTCGAATCCCGGCTGCGGCGGCTGCATTTCCGATGGAGGCGGAAGTGTTGTAGGCCCGTGTGCTCAGATTTGGGCGCACGTTAAAGAACCCCAGGTGGTCGAAATTTCCGTAGCCCTTCACTACGGCGTCTCTCATAATCATATGGTGGTTTTGGGACGTTAAACCCCACATATCAATCACAAGTTAATTATTAGCGATGAAAATGAAGGTTGAAGTTTCATTTTTTTTTTAAATTTCGCGCCGGAATCTCCGCGAGTGACGTTAAGATATTACAAAATTCATTTTTTTCATATTTGCGCGACATTGGCTGGATGAAATTTTCTGAAACTTCGTATGCTATGTCTATGGCACTCACAGATGAAAATGTAGTTCTCGTCTAATTAGTAGAAGCTACGCAGCACCCAGTAGACGCCATCAAAATTTATGACGTCACGGTGCTTGGTGCGGGAATCTCAAGGTGGCGTCTCCACCAGCGTTTTACTTTCGCGCGTTTTCTCGCTCACCATGCGTCGCGTCGCAATAAAAGTAGCGTTCTCAGAATTGCGAAATTGTACTTTACTAACACGATCGTCTTGCCCTTTAGTTTAAGTGTCGCTTTGACGGCAGAATAACACTTGACACAAAGACAGTCGAGTTAAGGGACGATTTGTGACATTCAGCTACATCCGATATATATCCCACCGAACCGCTGAAGCTTCACGACACCCTTCGCTCGGTCCCCGGTGAAATGTAATCCCACCACCTCACAGGCGGCGAATGCGAGGTCATTCGCGGACATGGGAGCCATCGCTGCGGCCCGTTGCTCGTCACGGCGCTTTAACTTGTCCCTGCATGCAGCGCGCCAAGCCACGAGTTCCACCGAAACGTATAGTCGCCGCGCATCTACAGTGGCAAAAAAAAAAAACAAAAAAAACAAAACATGCAGACCCAACGAACTGTGCAAGCACTGCATGGTTAAAAGGAGACGGTGCGACACGACAAGCATGCGCGCGCGGTCTTTTGCAGACGATGGCTTCCTGGGCCAACGCCATTTTCGGCTACGCCCTACTTCTGACCAACGGCATGCAACTATACAGTGTTTAATCGTATGCACTTATTCATTGTGTGACTTTGTATATACCGCAATACCTTAACAGACTGGAGGTAACATGCCTGCGCCGCACCAGAATAAACGTCACCTAACTACTACAAGAGCAAGACTTCGCTGACTCACCACTGTGTGTTCAACGCTATGACGTCCCGCCAGTCTTTAAACATTTTCTGAATGAATGCAGGCGACACGAACCAGAAAGACAATCTCTGGAGGTGGCTCCGCTCCTTCAACGGGATTCGTGACCAGAACTGCGACATTCTTGTCCAATGGGAAAGCCGCACCCACCTGTGAGCTACGCGCACTACGAAAGCGCTGTGATATAAAAATCTGTCAACGGAGGTTGCGAGCTCAAGCCGGCGTTTCGGCAAGTGGACTTGCCTTCCTCAAGGCTAGAAATGAAGTAAACAAGTGTAAACTTAAAGGCTTGTTTTCTTTGTTATATAATTTGTATTCGTCTGTTAGTTCTCATTGATATCTATAGGCTAGAACTGTTGTTAAAGCGCTGTTGACATTCTTGCAGGCCATGATGTGCCACGTCTTTATCGGTGTACAGCTCATTATCATCACCCAGCACCTGCAGTAGCATGTCAGGCGAAAAGCCAGACAGACATCTCCTGCAGCATTCAATTCAAATATTTATTTCTCTATGTCTCTCTATCGTTACCACCGATGGCTTATCTTTTGTTGGCTGATATGTGATGCTGTTGAAAACCGCAACGTTGTCCCGGATCACTCACAATCAACCGGTGTACCAAGCTTTCCTTGTTGCGCGAGATACTTTGGCCCGTATACACCAGAGATCTTTCAAAACGCTGCGACAAAATATTCGTGTTTGTTGTCTGCGTACTTAGAACAACAACAAAAAAGACAACTTAAAGTACGAGCCACTCAAATATGAGATGGCGGTAGGCATGTTCTTAAAAATGCACGAACACTGGATGAAGTTCGCGTAACTCAAAATTAACTGCAGGCTTCGGCCCGCGAGTAGCTTCACGGCACGAGGACTCCCGCAACAATTCGACGCTCCGAGCCGAAAGCCGTTCACCAGCCGGAAACGACGGTATACCGCATACGAGACCCGCTGTAACTGTTGCAAGTGAAGCGATCGACCTTCCTGCTATCTGTGGCACCATCGCAACTCGAGCGATGGAAACACAGCCCAAAAACCCTTGTACTTTTTACCAGTATCGTGGGAGCGCTCAGCACGAGATAAGCGTCTAATACTCATGAAAAGTAACAAGATCTGCCGACGACGCGAAAGCGTACAAATCACACTTAACGGCGAGCGCCATGTGCTACCATGGTCTCCGAGACGGCAGGCGCACGGCGGGTTCTCGGAGGTCATGGTGCTACGCTGGAGCCCAAAAAGACATCGTGTGTCGACCACGTTGTCCAGTTGGATTTGTATAGAATCCATTAAAAAAAAACACAGCATATCCACGAGGTGAATGATGACGAGTAGGGCGAAGCGGACGGACGGACGGATGGACGAATGCACGAACGAACGCACGGACGGACGGATGCACGAATAGACAGACGCACGGACGAACGAATGGACGCGCTGACGTACGGACGGACGGAAGCAAGAACGAACAAACGGAAGCGCGGACGGACGCTTCGCCCCACACATCATCATTCACTCCATGGATATGCTGTGATTCTTATTATTTATCATACTACATGTAACGTCCTCTCATACTGCACCATTTGCATTTTTCAGCGTATATGAGTTCCGTTATACGGACAGGTACCGCCCTCTAGGGCCGGTTCAAGAACTAACGAGAGGTGGCTACATACGATTACGACGGGACGCTCAGCCCACGGCTTACGGAGCTTCGCCCTTAAAAAAATTAAAAGAAAGTGACTGAAAACGAAGCAGAGAGCACCGGTAGCAAATTCGTCAAGCGAAACAGCACAACCAATGGCACTCGGCCTTAGCTGTCCATAACGCGCATGTGCGTGTTCTTTACCATTTCCATTATGTATTCCGTTGGACAGTGCTGCACGTACACTTAACGATTACTTAAAGATATGCTGAAGTAAACAGCGTCGCAGACGACGTTCGAAGTTCGGTGTGCTTCAGTCTGCTTGCGCATCGTCGGCAGATCGCGTCGTTTTTCTAGAATACTTGACGCGATCATATCCACCTCTCAGCGCTCACGCGATACTGTTAGAAATTGCAAGGGTGTACAAAGGTACGAGCCGCCAGCTGATCTTTGTCAAGATATAGGGCGCACGCGACCCCACTCGGCCCATCGATGTCGCAGCCCCTGCCGAAGACACATTGCTTCTCACCTACGGACGTCCTCTACTCCTCATGGTCGTTACGCGCGAGGTAAACGGCCCTTGCGTTTCTTCTTCGCTTGAGCCACAATCGTCGGAAGCGCAGAATACGGGAAGCGCATAGCAACGCCACCCCAGTACTTTATACGCAACATCACGGCGACAGCTAAAATTCTCCTATGGGGCTCCATATCATTGATATCGCTATGAAAGAAGAGAAAATCATCAAGCACACGACGCATAGCAACGCAGCCTTTGTGAACGACGCGCTAGACCCGCTGTGTGGCTTCCAGCACACTCGTGGCCAAGAAAAGGAGAGGGTGAGTGCTCTTTCTGCGCGATAACAGCGCTTAAGCCCAACAGCTTCAATAAAAAAAATTGCAGGCGGAAATTCGTGACGCGGCACAGTTCTATAGTATTTCTGTGATAACTTAAAAAAAAAGATGTAGGGCCCCCGTAAACATTCAAAACGTGCCAGTAATGTCAGAGAAAGCAAACACAAAAGGCAACATAAAAAATTAATGACCTCAATGCTTCAAGAAGGTGCTCAACCACGATCAGACGAGGTCTGAGCCGAAAGTGCGGCCACGCGTATGCAAGTATAGAGAGACGTATACATATATAGTGCTACCCCTACTTCCCATCAGCGACGTAGGCGCGCGTACAAGGTCGCGCCTGACTGAACCGAAAATCGAATTTCGGGTTGCCTTATCCGACCTTGCGAAAGTCGCTCCGACCAGCAAAGTTTAAGTATAGCCGTTGGCCGCTATGCCGACCGACGTAACTGATAGCCCCGATGCAAACATGCAACGGGGCGAGACGAACTTCGAACACCTACAGACACGAAAGAAAGAAAGAAAGAAAGAAAGAAAGAAAGAAAGGAATAAAGAAAGAAAGAAAGAAAGAAAGAAAGAAAGAAAGAAAGAAAGAACTATACAACGATGAACCCATGCTCTCTGCAGCAAGGAATGAGGTATCGCGGTCACACACACACACACACACACACACACACACACACACACACACACACACACACACACACCACACACACACACCACACACACACACCACACACACACCACACACACACACACACACACACACACACACACACACACACACACAGAGAGAGAGAGAGAGAGAAAGAGAGAGAGAGAGAGAGAGAGACAGAAGCAGCAGGGCTTCCCGTGCAGCAAGCCCAGTGGGGCCTCGCGCATGAGGCTTCGATCAACAGCTAAAGGAGCCATGGCTCAGTTCATCTCCCATCACATTTCTTTACTGTTTACCCTTCTCCCATGATATTTCACTATAGGCCCTTCCGCCACGATATTTCTTTTGCTGTTCACCCTTCCTACCCGCGCGAAGCATGCCCGTGCACGTCCATAAAGGTCGAAACAACTTCGGAGAAAAAAAGAAAAAAAAAGAGAGGGAAGACGAACAACACAGACAAAAAAAAAACGGGAACCGTTGTTGGCGCTCCGGGGTGACGTCAAACGCAGCGTCCGTTCTTCTTCGGAACGAGGAAATCGACAGAAAACCGGGAGTAGAAGAGGCGGGAAGGGAGAAGAGGGTGGAAGGCAAAACGCGGAGCGGTCAGGCGGGAGGCGAAAGCAACGTCGCAACAGACCCGAAAAAGGTCATTTCCCGAAGGAGCCCCGCCGTCGGTTCGCTAGAGGAGCGCGCGTCGCGGAAGAAGGGAACTGCTCCCGAAACAAGTGCTTCCCCCAATCAGCGGCGCGCAGCACTTTCGGGTCCGCTCATTTCCGGCACCGAATTATCAAAGCGGAGGTAGCAGCAGCAGCTAGCTAGCTAGCTGGCCGGCCCACAACACGCTGCCAAGTTCACCGGCTCAAGTTACGAGCAAGTGGGGGAAAAGAAAAACCAAGACATACCGGCGAGGTGAGCGGAGCCGGAGAGACTTCCAATTAAGTCGGAGAGGCAACAGAAATGCTACCGTGCAAGAAGATGGAGAGAAGGATAGTGAGAGGAAAACAGTGATGGGAACAGTAACGGGAGGACGAACTCTGCTAGAGTCTAACTAGGGAAACACATCGGGAAAACCAGACATAACTATCAGCTTGCCACTTAGGTGCGCAGTAAACTGACGTAAACTACGAGGTCTAGCAACATCAGTCTACAAAAGCGACGAAGGTTTATTGACGGACGGCACAGTAAAACAGGGCGATGACGGGGTGAAGCGGACAGATATGGCCCGCAACCGGAAGCGAACCAATTGTATTTCCTGCCTTCCTTCCGTCGTACAACTGCTAATAACGGTCGAAGCCACGAGCGTACCTCGAGTATGGGTAATATTGTGGCTGTGGTTACAAGGCAGACTTCGCGCAGCATAAAAGCGGACAGTACAAGACGCTGGGTGTAGTCATGTCACCGAAAACACGAGACAAATACGTTCAACGCTAGTAATATATATTCACGTTATATCGTTTATACGGTGACGATCGGTAAAGCTGCAAAACATGTTATCTTTTTTCTGTTTCGAGTAACGATAGTAAGAGCAGGAATTGTTGAGAAAAAAAACATGATTCCACCACCAGGCATTTAGCTGTTTACTTTTTATTATTATCCGGAGAGGAACATAACCCGATCTGTTCCTGTCTAGTGTGACTGTTCACGAATGGCCGTCCGAGATCAGGAATTACCGCGGTAAAAGAAAAAAAAATAATTCTCGCATCATGGGAATGGCGCATATTTTGCGCAATACACGCGGGAGCCGCACGGCGCACCGTGGCGGGAAGGAGACAAGGAGTAACAAGACGAAAGAAATCGTAAAGATGATGTCCACTTTCTGAGGTGAGAAGTCGCACCACGGAAGCGCTATACGTCGGGGTACTCGGGGTACCTCTCTCCCCATCAGGAGAACCGACTGGTGTCCTGCGGCACTGGGGATCGAACCCCATACATTCTTCATTGGAGGGAGGCGCTCCACCAATTGACCACCGCTATATACGGTTTGGTAACTTGTCTCAAAAAAAAAAAAAAAGCGATAAGTAGAGGCCACCTTATGGCTACACATCTCGATAAGGTAGCCCCTCTATGCTAGCTTTGACTACATTTCCACGCTCCCCGCACGACACTGAGCCGTTCTACCATATGCATTGCTGAAGAATAGGCGTCTTTCATAACCTCTAATCGCAACCAGGGGGGGGGGGGGGGCTTTGACGTTAAAAAAACAAGAAAGCGTAGACAAGAAGGAGCTAAACCTCATCAGCTCTCACAGCCCGCACATCTTGTGCAATGATTACACACGAAGATTACGCAACGGAAGCAAATACCCGACGGATGATTAGATTCTGCAACCTATTTGTCCCAATTTCTCGTCCAAGGCTATTCATTACACGGCTCGCGCTTCGTCCATTGCCCCAGGGCCCGGTTGCTGGGCGCGACGGGTGACAAGAACAAAACGTAATCGAAGCGAAGGAATGGTTACGAAACGAGAGCCCTGCACACTATACAGCACGCATGGTTACATGTATAGTATAAGGCGGCCGACGAACAAAAATATAACAATAAGCGCTCTCGCTAAACAGAAATGGAAGCCCGCATCCAGTTCAGTCGAACTAAAACGACCGCTTCAATGTCGCAATGCCCGGCAGCGACAATTGCCCCCCCTCCACATCCTGCCCCCCCCCCCCCCCCCGTTCTTTTCAGACTTCAAACTTCTTTAATTTTCTTCGCTCCGAACAACGCACCACTCAATCAGCCCTCGCAGTCGGTACCTCTTTTAAACACCGGCTTCGCTTCAGTTCGCGACAGCTATGGTTCGCTTTTCTTCCTTATTCTTCGTCTATAAGCGAGAGACAAAGTTTCCTGATTGACTCTTTCGAAAACTAGATTGAACGCTAGATTGTTTACCGCGACACTAGATTTCGCAATTCGTTCACTCTTCTTACTATTGTTTTTTTTTTTTTCAGACGCGTCGAACAAGTTCTGGCGTAACCAGCAAAATGGCTGCCTCGTACAACCGATGCAAACTCGGCATACTGAAATGGTTTTGTAAATGACATACTGCTGACTTTGCAAGTGCGCATCAGGCACGCCGTACAGTGGAGGGCTCTTAATTGATGCTGAAGCCACATACTCTTTTATATTCCTCAAGAAAGATAAATTTTAAACAATGATGCGCGGTGCTAATTTTCCCATTTATTCACTTTACATCCGCCGGCTACCTACAACATCCTTAACCTTAACCTTCCTTACTTTCATAACGCACCCTCAACGGGCTGAGCAACCGCTGTTACCAGCAACCTAGTGCTGTGAGAAACGTTAAATTGATTTAATTACCGGTTATGGCTGAGCAACCGCTGTTACCAGCAACCTAGTGCTGTGAGGAACGTTAAATTGATTTAATTACCGGTTATGGCTGAGCAACCGCTGTGACCAAGAACCTAGTGCTGCGAGGAACGTTAAATTGATTTAATTACAGGTTATAAGAAGAAATGAATGCTTTATGATTAACCCTTTTCTTTGGAGTTGCAAAGATTACCATCTTCTCCATTACGCTACAGTATCACCCTCCACATTGAACAAATACCGTGAAAGCATTGAACAATGTTGTGCATGCTGCTCAAGCCCAAGTTACCGGGACTTGACTGATATTTTAGCGCACGATTATAGTTCTTCGCATCGTGCTTTCCGGCTGCCGTGAGTGCAGCTCTTTTCCTTTCAATGCATCTCCATCTATGCCTAACAAACGAGCCCGCACGTTCACGTGGCTATCGCGATAGATTACACACTCACACACACACACACATACACACACACACACACACACACACACACACAGACACACACACACTGCACGCACAATTGTTCAGATGTTTAACGATAGCTAGATAGATAGATAGATAGATAGATAGATAGATAGATAGATAGATAGATAGATAGATAGATAGATAGATAGATAGATAGATAGATAGATAGATAGATAGATAGATAGATAGATAGATAGATAGATAGATAGATAGATAGATAGATAGATAGATAGATAGATAGATAGATAGATAGATATAGATGCGCTTTTAAGAGACACCGCACGTTCCAAAACATATATGTACCAGTATACACTACGGATGGTTGATCTCGCAATCGAAGTAACGCAAACAAAGCGTGCGCTTTTCGTCGATGTATCGTTTCCCGCACTGTTGCATTTATTACCTCGCAATACCCGCATTTTCAAAAAAGCTGGCGAAGATATAAGTGCGTGCATATAGTGTAGAATACACGGCCGAAGCGCGACCGCATGGCAGCGACCCAGATATACGTGGATGCGCGTGCTTATACGACGAACAGGGAAAAACACTCGCGAACCCGCAACGTGGAGTTTTGAATAAAAGATCCTGCGAGCCATGCGTCGTACACGCGCAGGGCAAGCGATAGCAAAGCAGGGAACGGCCATCGCGCCGCGCCGCTTTCAATGGAACTATATCGTGACGTCAAAACCTCACGCCAGTCACCGGCTGCGGCGTGGCACTGAGCTGTCTGAGGATATCATCCGCTATAACGACTACAACTGTCTTAAAGTCGATCCAGAGCGTATATATATATATATATATAAGCACTAGAAGACAATAATGCCATGGAATGTATAGGGGAAGTTATTACACGCAATTGTGATGTAAATATGCAGAAAGAAAAGTGGGTGATGATAAGATCGTTATTCGAAGGTCGCAGGTGTGGCTCCTGCCCACGGCAAGTTATCTTTTCACCCACTTTTCTTTCTTCACATTTACATTACAATTGGGTCTAATAACTTCCCCTATACATTCCTTGGCATTATTGTCTGCTAGATCTCATATATATATATATATATATATATATATATATATATATATATATATATATATATATATATATATATATATATATATATATATATATATATATATATATATATATATATATATATATATATATATATATACATATATATATATATATATATAACAACGATAACGATTGTGTGAGGGCTTGTCACGGTGGAGACGGGTGCGCAGCTAATGCGCCACAACGACCAAGCCGCCAGTTGTTTATTTAACGTCGTAATGATGCTGAAGAAAATTAACAAGGCAGTGGCGTATACGCTTTCAGGGGGGTACGCCTGCATTGGCGCAGTTTCCTTGCCTTCAAATAACGCAGAATCCTCGCGAGCGCAAGAGAACACGGCGAGACCACCACACGTCTGCTTTCGAGAACCGCTTGACGCAAAAAGATCGCACACTGCAGCGCGCTCTGGACGACGTCTCGCCGCCAAAGAAGGATAGTCGGTCGATCGAGGGCTCTGGGAAACGGCTGGTGGGCTTCTCGCTTTGTGATACATCAGTGCGGAGACAAAATCTTGCCAGAAAACGCGAAAGTGCGGTTGATGCACCATTCCCCAATCCGAGTGTTTGCTCTGTACGATATAGAAAGCTTTTAGCGACCGTGTTCTCCTTATTGACCTGTATACGCATGATCGCACTTTTAGCCTGTTCCGCGTCCTACAACAAACTCGGGCACCACGCAGCTGTGCACGTAAACGTTGTTTGGGCATGCAGAGAGTTTGAATAAGTTATTGGAATAATTTAGAAGTATATAACTGGAAGCAGCGCACATCGCTGACACTTAAATCAAATTAATTCAAATCAAATCAGATCTAATTTTATTTCAACACTCGTAGAAACGATGTTGAGGACCAGCAAGGCCTGACGTGGCCCAAGGCCCCATTTTTTCGAGCAAAGGACAAAACAACCAATGGGAGAAACAGTTTAGAACTAAAAAAATATATAAAAGCGACTGGATGGCGACATTCAGACTTCTAAAAAAATACATGGTTTTACACACTTATAAATTCTACTTGCCATCGATACACGATGAAGAGAAACGTGACTTCGCTAAAGCAGACCATGTTAGAAATACTGCACGGAAAGAACGTTCATCATAATCGTTATCAGCCTGACTTCGCCCCCTGCGGGGCAAATGCCTTTTCCATGATCGGTCGAACAACCCGCGGTCTTATGCACTCCGCTGCCACTTTATGCCAGCGAACTCATCGGCCCACTTAACTTTCTGCCTCCCCATCGAGCGTTTTCAGGCCGAAGTAAACCGATGATGATTCTGCGAACGGTCGCAGCTCAATAGGGCGTACGGTTTTCCATTCCAAAATGAGAGTGGACTGCGTCAGAACTCGACGACAAATTATGGCGCCATGCCCCGCCGCGGTGGTCTAGTGGCTAAGGTACTCGGCTGCTGACCCGCAGGTCGCGGGTTCAAATCCCGGCTGCGGCGGCTGCATTTCTGATGGAGGCGGAAATGTCGTAGGCCCGTGTGCTCAGATTTGGGTCACGTTAAAGAACCCCACGTGGTCAAAATTTCTGGAGCCCTCCACTACGGCGTCACTCATAATCATGTGGTGGTTTTGGGACGTTAAACCCCACAAATCAATCAATCAATCAAAGTATGGCGCCACCGGCGACGCTGTTCACGTCTGCGCTCGACGTTGCCCGAATTCTCTTCTCTTTGTGTCCGAGGGGGCAGAGAGGTGAGTCATGCGCACACAAGCACCACGGTCAAACGTTACAGCAGTGACCACTGGGTGCTTTGACACGTTACCTATCTTAGCAATTGTTAAAAACAGAGCGAAGAGAGAAGAGTTAGATGAGATGCACAGTTTACCTAGCAGTCTAAACTTGGGGTTTATCGCAATATTTCTTCTTTATTAATGACGTCATATCTTCGGTAGAATTCGAATGAATTTACGATCATATGATCCGCACCACTTTTCGCCATCCTTCTGGGTGGTACCGGTGGCATTTATCCCAGTAGTGAGACCATTACCACCACGGACTCACTACCTACTTAAATAGAATGACTGCTGAGCCAGTCGTCGTTGCATTACGCGTCTATCAAGCCAACAGATCGCATGCACCCGCAGACCGTCGAAGTATAGGCCCACTCAAATGGGCCTCCTTTTGCCGTATTTATATCGCGGTGACGCGCATACTTCTTCGAGAAACGTGAACGTTGAAGCCGCATATTGCTTGATGGGCCGCTGAGCGAAGTGGCCCATCCGCGGTGTGACGACACTTTCGTGCGAAGACACGGCACGGTTCGTTGCCCAGAAGTCCGCAACGTGTCCTCCTCCTCAAGCTCCAGTCGAGTTCCATCTCTCGTCGATTCTTTGCAGCTATACGTGTTTCGCCAACCGAAGAAAAAAAAACGAATAAAGCCAACTTCTGTTCGCAGCGTGCGTCATTCTCACTTAGAAGTCGCGCGCGCGGTCCTTTTTCCGGGCGACGGACTCTCTGTCAGGAGAGGGCGCCCAGTTCGCTCTCCCCCACGCCGTCGAACACTAAGCCGCCTTTCCCCCATCAGTGCGCCCCAGTGTATACGCACGGGTGGCATAGCGTCACCCACGTGATCGCGTTTCATCGCAAACGCCGCTACCGGCGACACGTCGTCGACGCCGCCAAGTGACAGCTGTCCGAGGAGCGACGACGAAGACAACCAAAAAGCGCCGTCCCTGGCGCGTCTCGTCGCTCTTAATTAATCCGGGCGATCGCGCTAATAAGCGGCCCCGCACTTCCACGTTTTCCCTCTCTGCCGGAGTGCACGAAGAGCGCCCCACGCTGAAGGAACGTCGTATACACACACCAACACACACACACACAATGTGCCACGCCCATAGTATTCGCCGTCTGCAGATACCGCGTTGCCGGGGCTATCGAGAAACCCTGGAAACGGCTCGTTAGCCAATGGGTGAAGGCGCGCCCGTCGTCGCGAAGCGTCTGTAAACTTCGCGAGTCTCGACGGCCGAGTCGCGTCGCAGTTCCGGGTCTGAAGTCCACCCTGGCGCGTTCTGGCGCATGCTGCGTCTGAAGGTTTTCGAAAATTAAGTATTCTGTACTGAACAATAACGCGACGACGACGACGAAGCAGCCAAGCAAGCAGCCACAGCCTTTAGCCCCGCGACCCGACCTCTCGCTTGCCTGGATTTTTGGCAGCCTGACATCCCCCGTTTACTATCTGTTTTCTATTTGTATTGCTATTCGACACTGTATCAGTTTCCGCGAATAACTCTTCTAGGGTGATGAAGCCCTGGAAGAGGGGCTTCACCGATCGAAAGTAACCAGGGAGCCTTACCTTTATTAAAGTTGTTTCTCCCTGCTAATGCACAGGTTGGCTTTATAACGGGTACAAGAGAAGGCTCGATATAAAGGCGAAATACGTGTGGTGACATTCCTCGAAATTCCAGCACACCAAACCTGTCGGTGCCTTGTCAAGGAGGATTACACGACACGTCTTATACGGAGCGAAAACTCGTCCCGATGACCCAAAAAGAAGAAAAGAGCTTTTCTTTAATAACCTAAATAATAACGTATAAGATCGCCACAAATCCGCGACTTCTCACCCGAACATCATGCGCGCGGCATATTCAATGCGAACTTCAAGAGAAGAGATCTACTTGGCGTCGTCGCCTCGCCGCGGTGGTCTAGTGGCTAAGGTACTCGGCTGCTGACCCGCAGTTCGCGGGATCGAATCCCAGCTGCTGCGGCTGCATTTTCGATGGAGGCGAAAGTGCTGTAGGCCCATGTGCTCAGATTTGGGTGCACGTCAAGGAGCCCCAGGTGGTAGAAATTTCCGGAGCCCTCCACTACGGAGTCTCTCATAAATCATACGGTGGTTTTTGGACGTTAAACCCCCAATATTTTTATTATTATTATTACTTGGCGTGGTCTCCGCTTATAATGGACCCCTGACTTGCGGACCAGCGTTCCGAAAGATTACATGCTATATAGCCTCACTTTACTATATGAAATTCCGAGTAAGTGCGTAGATCGTTCACATCATGAAGATTTGTGCGGCTACAGCCCCATCCATAGGAACAGCACACTGAAGAAGTTTGTGAAAAGAAACGCTTCGGTGGCCTATTTAAGATGTACTGAAGCTGTGCGATTTTCTTATGGGGAAGACGGTGGACTACAGAGCTTATCTCATTTTTAGAAGAAAAAAAAACAGGAAAAATAAAAAAAAGGAGGGGGTTGGTTTTCGTAGCAGAACCAGATGTTACCAGTGCGGCGTCCTACCGCATCCACGATTTCATTTTTGTTTCCGCGTTGTTCTCATACCGCCATTTTTACACGCATGATTACTGGCCACACAGACCACCTTGTCGCGTATCGGTTCCACGAGATGCCGATGCCATGATAGCCGAATGGTTCGTCAGACGGTGCACAAAAAGAAAGAAAGAAAGAAAGAAAGAAAGAAAGAAAGAAAGAAAGAAAGAAAGAAAGAAAGAAAGAAAGAAAGAAAGAAAGAAAGAAAGAAAGAAAGAAAGAAAGGCACTGCGCCAAGTATAGAGAGCAACAACACGGACTACCCGGCCCACGCTTTCGGCACCCTAGAAGAAGGGCAGCTCTGGCGAACCGCCTGAAAACCATTTATCTCGCCGAGGAACTCGGTCAGGCCAGCAGCAGCAGCAGTCGTCTCGGCAGGCCGGTGACACGCAAAAGTGGCGCTGGCTTCGCGAACAGCGACAACGGGAAGGGCGTGCGCCGGCGAAAATCTCTTCCGTCCTCGTTTCCCGGCACCGACGACGACAACAGGGCGCCGGGCACGACGCTAAAACGACCCAGCAAGATGCACGTCCCCAAACAAACGCAGCGCGCTCAAGTCGTGCAGCACCGCAAGGGGGCTTTCAAAAGGGAACACTAAAGAGAACCGTTACACCCGCCGTGGTTATATTACTGTGGTGCTCAACTGATGACCAGCAGGTCGCGGGATCGAATCCCGGCCACGGTGGATGCATTTCCATAAGGCAAAATGGAAGACGCCCGTGCGATTAGATTGAGGTGCACGTTAAAGAACCTCAGGTGCTCGACATTTCCGGGGGGGGGGGGGGGCTGCACTACGGCGTCTCTCGTAATTATATTGTCTTTTTGCGACGTAAAACCCTAACAATCTCTTCACAACCGAACGGCGGCGCACATGTCTATGCGCAGGGGAGGGGGGGGCAAACTTTAATCTCAGCCTTCCCCACCCTCACCCCCACCTCCCCATTTGTCAAGTGCAAAAGGCGTGTTTAACGATGGGTGAAAAAATAAAAGCGAAGTGGTAACATGATACTCCCAATGGCCTCGCTTTAGTCCTTGACTTTCTGCAGGAGTAAAACTCGGTACTAAACTGCTCGTGAACACGTAATGAGCCATTATGTCATTCCATGTGATGAGCCATTATTGCCAAACACCTTTGTGGGCGGCGTAGCCCGAATTTTTTTCAGGAGGGGGCAAAATGGTCATTTTTTCTCTCTATGCCACAGCGAAAAAAAACATTTCGGGAAAAGGGGGGGGGGGGGGGGGGCTACGGGCTTAGTGTGCCACTCCCTGAATAGGCTCCTGAAAGGTGCGACAATATGAAATTGTAGGGCGGATTAGATTTCTTCCAGCGTGTTTATTTAGGGTTCGCCGATGCCCCGATTCCGTAGTGCCTGCGCTACTACAGATCTCTCGACTGATTCAAACGCCTTCTCTTAATTTATGAAAGCTGGGTTGGTTGTATTCGGCGCATTTCTCTATAACCTGATTGATAGTGTGAATATGGTCTATCATGGAGTAGCCTGTATGAAATCATGCTTGGCCTGTCGGTAGATTGAACTCCAATGTCGCCTTAGTTCTATTAACTATTATTTTTGCAAATAGTTTGTTGAGAACGGACAGTAAGCCGATCGGCCTGCAATTGTTCAAGTCCTTGACGTCTCCTTCCCTATGGTTTAAAATGATGTCGGCATTCTTCCAAGATTACCCTTCACGTCAAGAGACACTTCGTATAAAAGGTGGTCAGCTTTTCTACCACAATTTCTCCGCCATCTTTCAGTAAGTCCGTTGTTACCGTATCCTCACCAGCAGCTTTGCCTCTTTGCAATTAATCCTTCCCCCGTCGTTACTGGTAACTAACCTCGGCTATTATTTGCTTCTTACGATATCATCCTGGTTGTTTCGTCTTCCGTACAGCAGAATACAGTAGAATATCTCTGTGGCGCATTATATATATATATATATATATATATATATATATATATATATATATATATAAGGGATTATAGGAAGTATCACGCAGGCTCTGATGTAGAAAAAGGAGTAATTCACACACAACGAACGTTTCAGCACAGTTTAGTCCGACGTTTCGACCGTGGGACCGGTCTTCGTCTGGGAATACAGGGCATAAAATTCGCGCGCTTATATATGTCTATATTCGAGACCCCCCCAAAAAAAAAACACACATGCTCTTGTGTAACGAACAAGGCTCATCTGTATCAGCACAAAAACGGTTTTCAGTGATCAAAAATATATATCTATACAGCACTGTGTGATGTCACCATTTGTAAGTCATTGGCAGCTGATACGGCTTTGCGGGATACACGTGTGCATCGCGACATTACGGATGTCAAAGCTCTTTTCTTACAATAATGGTTCGCGTGTAAGATATACGCGTTGCCGATGATAAATAATTCTATTATATATATATAAGAATCGCTGTTTCTGTATACATTATCAGCACAGCGCACTCTCTGATAAAGAAGCAGACTAGCGTACACTTGTTATATTGTTGACCAATAAGCTTACGTGGAAGGAAGACACGTCAATGTGCCTGCATCCTCATTGATACCATCTGCTACAGTATTGAACTTGAATATCAGGTATGATTCCCGGAGTTCACGATCATGATTTGAGCGGAAACCAGATTCAAGAATGGTCGCTTTCATTTGATCGAAAGAGTGGCCCGGCATGCGAACGTGTCGTGATAGCGGTAGATGAGGGAATATATTTACATGGGATTTGTGGTTATTAAAGCGTATTCTGAATGGAGTTTCAGTATGACCAATATATTGTTTCAAACAGGCACTACATTCCAACATGTATACGGCATTATAAGTGTCGCAGTCGAAGCTACCACGAATCTTTAATTTAAAGTCCGAAGACGTGCTCGCGGCGTTTTGCGTGGTTTGCATGTGCGCACACACTTTGCACCGTGGTTTGTTACAAGGTGCACAGCCACTCTCTTTACGGGTACCAATTTTAGATGACGTTAACATGTCGTGAAGGTTTTTTGACCGTCGGTAAACAACACGAGGCGGAACAGAAAAAATTTTTTTGAGATTATCACTTTCGGTTAAGATGTTGTGGTGCCGTTTCAATATAGCAGATACCTTAGGAGCTGATGATGAAAATGTCAGAACAAGGTTAGTTTGAGCAGAGCTATCGTTCCCGTCCTTTCCTTTCAGAATCTCGGTGCGGTTGAGTTGGTCAGCTCGAGTTATGGCATCGTCTATTAGTTTTTCCGGGTATTTTCTTTTTACTAGAGAACTTTTGAGCCTATTACAATTTTCAATGAAATCTGTACGGTCAGAGCACAACCGTTTAAAGCGGTGAGCCTGGCTATAGGGAATTCCTGTTTTGCAATGCCGGGGGTGGCTACTCTGAAAATGCAGGAGTTGATGTCGGTCCGCAAGCCTACTGACCGACATCAACTCCTGCATTTTCAGAGTAGCCACCCCCGGCATTGCAAAACAGGAATTCCCTATAGCCAGGCTCACCGCTTTAAACGGTTGTGCTCTGACCGTACAGATTTCATTGAAAATTGTAATAGGCTCAAAAGTTCTCTAGTAAAAAGAAAATACCCGGAAAAACTAATAGACGATGCCATAACTCGAGCTGACCAACTCAACCGCACCGAGATTCTGAAAGGAAAGGACGGGAACGATAGCTCTGCTCAAACTAACCTTGTTCTGACATTTTCATCATCAGCTCCTAAGGTATCTGCTATATTGAAACGGCACCACAACATCTTAACCGAAAGTGATAATCTCAAAAAAATTTTTTCTGTTCCGCCTCGTGTTGTTTACCGACGGTCAAAAAACCTTCACGACATGTTAACGTCATCTAAAATTGGTACCCGTAAAGAGAGTGGCTGTGCACCTTGTAACAAACCACGGTGCAAAGTGTGTGCGCACATGCAAACCACGCAAAACGCCGCGAGCACGTCTTCGGACTTTAAATTAAAGATTCGTGGTAGCTTCGACTGCGACACTTATAATGCCGTATACATGTTGGAATGTAGTGCCTGTTTGAAACAATATATTGGTCATACTGAAACTCCATTCAGAATACGCTTTAATAACCACAAATCCCATGTAAATATATTCCCTCATCTACCGCTATCACGACACGTTCGCATGCCGGGCCACTCTTTCGATCAAATGAAAGCGACCATTCTTGAATCTGGTTTCCGCTCAAATCATGATCGTGAACTCCGGGAATCATACCTGATATTCAAGTTCAATACTGTAGCAGATGGTATCAATGAGGATGCAGGCACATTGACGTGTCTTCCTTCCACGTAAGCTTATTGGTCAACAATATAACAAGTGTACGCTAGTCTGCTTCTTTATCAGAGAGTGCGCTGTGCTGATAATGTATACAGAAACAGCGATTCTTATATATATATAATAGAATTATTTATCATCGGCAACGCGTATATCTTACACGCGAACCATTATTGTAAGAAAAGAGCTTTGACATCCGTAATGTCGCGATGCACACGTGTATCCCGCAAAGCCGTATCAGCTGCCAATGACTTACAAATGGTGACATCACACAGTGCTGTATAGATATATATTTTTGATCACTGAAAACCGTTTTTGTGCTGATACAGATGAGCCTTGTTCGTTACACAAGAGCATGTGTGTTTTTTTTTGGGGGGGTCTCGAATATAGACATATATAAGCGCGCGAATTTTATGCCCTGTATTCCCAGACGAAGACCGGTCCCACGGTCGAAACGTCGGACCAAACTGTGCTGAAACGTTCGTTGTGTGTGAATTACTCCTATATATATATATATATATATATATATATATATATATATATATATATATATATATATATATATATATATATATATATATATATATATATATATATATATATATATATATATATATATATATTGTAACAAGCGTGTTTTTCAGAGGACTTTAAGCAAGAAACTCGCCAGGGCAAGCAAGACAGCTGCAAAAAAAAGCACAGCACACACACACACACACACACACACACACACACATATATATATATATATATATATATATGCCAACATCTCTACCGATAACGAAGGTATGACTATGGAAGTAACGACCAGTGGTGTCGTCGTCAAGGGATACCTTATCACTATAAACAGATCCAGCGCTTGACTTTAAAAACCCGCTTCTCTTTCGGCAAAAGTGCAACAGCGAAAGGGGGAAGAGGAAAGGATAGCAGGCTCACTCATTCTAAAGCTATAGATGCCAAAGCGCGCGAAACGATTTATATAATACCACCAACCAGTCCAGCAGCAGTCGCCACTTTCCTCCACGCTGCACGCTTTTAGACGGCGGCGCAACTCTTTCTTCCGACACCGACATCGCGTTTCATCTATAACAATTGCCGCAGATTTGCGTGCCGGAGCAAAAAGGCCCGCGCGCGACGCCGGCGTGTTCGGTGCCGATCGAAAGGCGTCGAGGGGAAAAAGGGGTGACGCCGCAGTCGAGCGGCACGACACCGCGAAGAAGGCCAGTCCCGTTCCTCCTCGTGTGTCGCCCCGATTCGCCTGCCTGCGGCCAACTTTCCTCCCCGGTGCGAACCCCGTGCGCCGCCGAAGCTGTCACGCGAGCGACGAAGCTGATGAACACCCGGCGCGCTTAGGGCGAAAAACGATTCGAAGCGTGACCGACCATGTCCGGAGGCCAACCGCTCGATCCGTATCCGGTCAGTCAGTCGTCGCATCGACTATACCGCGTGGTGCAAGTGTTTGCTTATTCGAGACTCTCTGAATGCCCTTTTAAGGCGTCACAGAGTATAGCGTATACTATGCTGATTGATAGAAATGTTCATCTCGTACACTAAATCATTTACTGAAATCACTATACTAAGATCGGTACATTGTTTTCACGTGTACATTTATTGCTTTACTCTTTGATATGATCCCCTTTTACGCTATCTTATATATTTTTGTGTTTTTCCCTCTTTTTCTCTGCAAATGCGTACGATCAATCGCTAAGCTCTGTAAATACAGTCTTATAATTAGTCTTCCCAAGTGCTTTTAGCAAAAAAAAAAAAAAATACTTGTGTATGTACGCTTAGATCTTTTTTTCTTTCCTTGATAAGCGACATGCCTTTTAGGGGCGAAGCTCCTCAAGGCGTGGGTCTCTCCATCCTCCGTTGTTGTCGCACGTAGCCACCAGTGGCACATACCCGCTCTAGGCACATACCCGCTCTTGACCGGGTATGTGCCACAGAGGATGCGAGACGGGAGACAGCGGTACTTGGAGTGTTCGTAGATGTACGCATGGACGGACGGACAGACTGACTAGCAGACGGACGGGCGGAGCGGGTATGTGCCACGGGGGATGCCAAATGGCGGTACTTCGAGTGTTCACTAGATGGACGCACGGACGGACAAACGGACGGACGGACAGACTAGAAGACAGACGGGCAGATGGACGGACGCGCGGACGGATGGACGACGGACAGACGGAAGCACGGACGCGCTGACAGACGCTTCGCCCCACTCATCATCATTCACTCCGTGGATATGCTGTTATTTTTTTTTCATGATTTCTTTCGTACAATTCCCAACTAGCCTTAGAAGGGACTCAGACGCGTTTCTCACAATATTGTATTTGTGTAAACTGTTTTATGTAGACAAACTCAATTCAATTCAAAAGAAATTCAAAGCGAGAGTGGCTAAACTAATGTAATCTGCACACTGCAAAATAGGGGCCGGATCCTGAGGAAAAAAAGTAACAGGCGATCGACGATAGAAACCTCCTTCGCTATGTAAGTAAAATTAAATAATGTGATCGGGACGACAAAGATAATACAGGTATCAATGACATCAGAAACGGGAAGGTGACTCCGTTTGCTTAAGCTGTATTTTAATGCGACCAAGACGAGGCCATACATCAGGGTCTGCAATACGCACGCACTTGCGTTTAAACTGAGCGGCGTATGCAGGTCCCTTCATTAAGACGTTCGTTGTCTATGGACCATATTACGTATGGGTATCGGGGCCGCCACATTGGGCTCCAACTATGGCGTTTTGCACCTTCAACAACTAAACGAACAAGAGGCATGCACGCACGTGAAAACGATTGATTGTGTGCATTCGACGCTTCACGGCTTTCTTAATTCACGTCGCGATTTACAAAAGAAACAAAGCATTCTCCTAATAGCCCAAAATGGCGGCGCCCAATTGACTATTGTGAAATCATGTACATCCCCTTCAGGCCCGCATCATGCATGATGCACTGTGTACGAATGGGTTCAATTTACATGGCATACTTCCAAGACATTCACTATTAGATCCCAACAAAGAAAACAGAGTAATGTGTTGTACTTAGTTACCTTCAGCAATTATATTAAATTAGCGCGTAATTAAACACTCCATTACGTTGTAGCGAGTACGTATTCGATCTTAACAATATATGATATCCTCCACGACAAGCGCCACTTCAAGCGCGACTACGTCTTAAATTTTCGGGCTTTGCTCGCAACTTTGACGCCCAGGAGGAGAGAGAGAGACATACATTTTCTACCCGCTCTTGTATTACGCCTAAGAGAAAAGCTTTCAAAAAAATAAAGCTTCAAAAGTGGAGAGATGAATCCTTGCGCGTTCGTGCGATTCGAGCGTATATACTTCAATGAAGCAGTGAAGGCAGCACAACAATCTCGGGTACAGGTCAAATAAAGCTCTCTTCTGAGAAACCAGGACATAGCCTTGCTAGTTCCTTCGGGTATAGGCATTGCCGTATCATCATCATCATAATCAGCCTGACTACGTCCACTGCGGGACAAAGGCCTCTCCCATGTTCCGCCAGTTAACCCGGTCCTGTGCTTGCTGCTGCCAATTTATACCCGCAAACTTCTTAATCTCATCTGCCCACCTAACCTTCTGTCTCCCCCCATAACCCGCTTCCCTTCTCTTGGAATCCAGTTAATTACCCTTAATGACCAGCGGTTATCCTGTCTACGCGCTACATGCCCGGCCCATGTCCATTTCCTCTTCTTCATTTCAACTATGATATCCTTAACCCCCGTTTGTCCCCTAATCCACTCTGCTCTCTTCTTGTCTCTTAAGGTTACACCTACCATTTTTCTTTCCATTGCTCGCTGCGTCGTCCTCAATTTAAGCTGAACCCTCTTTGTAAGTCTCCAGGTTTCTGCTCCATAGCTAAGTACCAGCAAGATGCAGCTGTTATATACCTTCCTCTTGAGGGATAGTGGCAATCTACCTGTCATAATTTGAGAGTGCTTGCCGAATGTATATTGCCGTATACTGCTGTCTAAACGGTGTAATTTTTCGAACGAACACAGTTTTAATTAACACCACACTGTCGCGGTGCTAGGCGATTTATTTCTTTTACGTGCGCTGCCAGCAACCAGCGTTCATTTGACTAACTAGTAATGCAAGCTAATACGTTATTAACTATATATAAGATACTTGCTACCCAGTGTTAGCGCCTGCCCCGCGTCTTCTTTATGCTTCTTTGTTGTGCGTGCGCTTCAGCGCTATACGATTTGTCGGTTAGCGAACAGCGATTATCCCAGGAACACATTAGTTGCAGGAAATTATAGTAAGCACCGACCAATCGTGTAGAAATAAAACAGAAAGGCATTTCTTCCCCACTACGGAGGAGTTGTTCACAAATAATTCAAGGCGGAAATTAGCAAGCACCGACAGACGGGTTTCTCGACCAAAACGGGTTACCGGCAAACCCTCGACTTCACTTCGAAACACCTTTTTTTTCTCTACGGCATATATAAACGAAACTTCACCTGGATTGTTCACGAAGGCGGTTGTGAAGGCGACCTTCTCGATGAAAGGCATACATAAACGCTTCATTCAGCGGCCGCCTAAATTGGACAAACACTATAATAATAATAATAATAATAATAATAATAATAATAATAATAATAATAATAATAATAATAATAATAATAATAATAATATAGTGAATAAGAAAGACGTTGATACCATCGGCTCAACTATCATCAACACAAGAAAAAGGCACGAGATCGGCTATCGAGCACCGTCATCTGGGTCCGCCTGCATTCCTTTCGAGCTACCAAACGCTTGCTCAGCTCCTTCAATAAAGCCCCTTTACAACAACAACAACGACAACAACAACAACAACAATAATAATAATAATAATAATAATAATAATAATAATAATAATAATAATAATAATAATAATAATAATAATATATTATTATTATTATTATTATTATTATTATTATTATTATTATTATTATTATTATTATTATTATTATTATTATTATTATTATTATTATTATTATTAACATCCTTCTGCTGAAAAAACGCCTCTCTTTGTGAAGGGGCCGGCTTTCAAGAGGTCCGCAACATATGCGCACACTCTTCGCAACCTTATCGAGGTTCGCAAGCGCCCACACACTGCCTGCTTGCGAAAAATGCAGACGCGATCCCGTCGGAACGCATCAACTCTCCGAGAACACCTGCACGGCTCCGCGACCACATTGGCCTGCAACCAGCACGCAGCTAGACGAGCGACAGATGAATGGCCGCTGCAGTTCGTGCCCAATGGCGTCTGTTAACCCGCCACGTTAGCTAAGCAGGTGTCACGGCTGAGCTCAAGGGCACGGGTTCGACTCCCGGCCGCTGAAGACGCGTCCGTGTTTCGGCGCGGACGAAATTCGAAGAACAACCACGTACTTAGATTTAGGTGCACGTTTGAAGAACCACATGGTAGACTAAGTTAACCCATGGTACCTCTCCACTACGGAGGGCCTCATAATGATATGACGTTTTTTTTTCGCATGTAAAAGTCCAGCAATTATTACAATTACAAATTACACCGGCTTTTCAGAGCATATATATATATATATATATATATATATATATATATATATATATATATATATATATATATATATATATATATATATATATATATATATATATAAGTGAAAGAAGTGTATACCTAAGGGCTCGTTTTTTTGTGCTTTTTTTAATTGAATTAAATTTTACTGGTCACACTTTTTACAAAAAAAAATTGCATACACTGCGTGGACCCATAGGCATAGGCTAATTTGGGTCGAACCACAATATCAATGAAATCTAACCGAGAACAATGCCAAGGAATGTATAGGGGAAGTTATTAAAACCAATATAATGTAAAATAAGAAGAAAGAAAAGTGGGTGAAAAAATAACTTGCCGTGAGCAGGAAGTTATTTTTTCACCCACTTTTCTTCTTATTTTACATTTATATATATATATATATATATATATATATATATATATATATATATATATATACCTGGTCGATCTACACCGCAAGCGAGATAAATTGAGTTACGTGAGCATAACCAATAATAATAGCCATAACATATTCGGTTTCACGTCCGGAAATCGCGATACAGTTATGAGAGACGCCGCAGTGGAGGGCTCCGAAATTCGGACCATCTGGTGCTTATAAACGCGCGCCGACATCAAACAGTACACGGGCCACTAAAGCTTCGCCTGTATCTAAATGTGACCAGCGCGGCGGGATGGAACCCGCGACCTTCAGAGGGGGGGGGGGGGGGGGCATGAATGTAACCAGTACGATGCATCTATCCCACGTAAAGCCCGCTCAGAAAGACACGAACGCAGCATATATAACGAACACTCGGGAGGCACGCCGGCGCTGCAGCATTAACTGAACTTGCACGCGGGCCCGTATACCTGTGGGCGTCTTTAACACAATCGGAAGAAAGCGTCCCTTCTAGAGCCATAGTTCCGTATTCGCGAAAAGGCTCGGATTGATTGAGGTCTCCTTCGACATGACGTAAAATGACGACGACGCGATCAAGTTTACTGTCTGTATACCTCTTTAAAGATTCGCTGTAAATAAGCAATTTCGTTATACCCAACTAGATTGTTATACTCAACTAGCACTTGCTGAAGACCTTGAGAAACACTTATTTCTATCATTTTTACTCGGTAAAACACCCCCTCCATACGATTTTCGAGAGGGAAGGGGGGGGGGGCTTGCTATACACTATACCGAGCACAAGATTGGGGTTCCCCTTTCAACACCACCTATAGCCTCTATCCTCTTTAGAAACAACGGAGGCTGTCCCGCATGGCGGACAACGCTCTACCGCTTGACCGACCACCTTAGGTGTTTACCACTCCTTGTTGTGTAGCGGTAGTTCTTGACGTGGACCAAAATATGGCACTATCTTCTGCAACCCTCTCGGGGGCCCGACTCGGCTCTAATCTCGGAAGGTGACTTCCCTTTCAGAGCTCTTTTTCTACATCTTTCCCTCCAGTGCTGTTAATGACTACCGGTTATCTGTGCCGCGTGTTCCGTGGCCTGTCAAGTTTTTTTTTTCTCTTGCTTAATCTAAAATATCGGCTACATGAATCGATTCTGTGACCCACCCTGCCCATATCTTAAAGTTGCGCCCATAGTGATGGCTGATATGCAAAAAGATTGTTTTAGTATTTATTATCTTATTGATTGAAGTGTAATGTGCAATTGCGTCTGGGCAGCGGGCTCGTCAAGCTGTCTAGAGACCGCTTTTACTCGTCCCCATTCCGTCTGTCCCCGAGACAAAGCACATAAAGATGTTTGATCGATCGATCGATCTATCAATTGATTGATAACTTCCTGTTCCATCGGACGTTGCACATTCCTCGAGTTATCCTCGAGTTTGTTAGTTGATCCACAGGTTTCTGCCCCGTATGTTAATACTATCAAGATGCGACCATCATTTTGCAGAAGTAAGCGCGTTTTAAGCTCAAGCCCTTACTTACCTCGTGTGACGCTCCACACATCGCGAAACCCAATGTAGCCCACAGAAGAAAAACACACGCACAGCTACCCGCCTTCAAACAGACTCCTCTCCCAGACCCTTCTGTCCCCCAGACCTTCGTCTCGCATAACAAGCGAGAGGTAGACGGAGCGTCTGCCGACACCGACCACCTTGCTTATGTATAAGCACGCGAGACGGGACTTCACCGATTCCCAGGCGCACGCCCACGCCACCGGCGGTCTCTCGGTCCGGTGACGTCATGTCAACGGTGACGTCACGGGGGTGCTTTTCGTCGGAACGAAAAGCACGCTGCTGTTTTCCCACGCTCGCTGTGTACGTAGACGCACAACGTGTGATCTCCAGGGGCAGCCTGTCACACTCCAGCCGCGAAACGGCCGACCGCGTCAAGCTAAACTGTTCACGAAGCGCAAAGTTTTTTTTTTTTTTTTTACACGGCAGAATAGAAGGGGACTTCTCTTGTCCCGTCGAAAATTTTAGCGCAACGTGAACAGTTTTATGTGTCACAAACAAGCCCAAACTTCACACTCTCGTGTATTGCTCCTTCATTCGACGGAACGAAGAGCGCATAGGCTGGCAACACGAGATCATTAAAATTCTTATATATGCTGCCAACATGACATCGTACGACAAAGAGAGAGAGAGGGAGAGAGAGAGAGAAGAAATGTAGGAAAGCTAGGGAGGTTAACCAGACCATGCGTCCAGTTTGCTACCCTACACATGGGGAGGGGGACAGGGAAGTAAAAAAGAAGAAAAAAGAGGAAAAAAAGTGGAGTGCTGGGCCAGCTGGCGCTTAATATTAGAAATGTATGAGCACAAATATGGCAGGAACGTAAATGAAACGAAAGGGTAGTTAAGCATCCGTCCTGTAGTTTCCTTTCAATTCCTTCAGTTTTTTTCCCCGCTCATACTTTTAAAGAATGACAAAGGTGAGGGGGAGGGTGCGCTAGTAATTTTTTTCTTTAACGCGATACGTGCGCTCTTTATTGAGGATGAGCTTAATTTCGATTGAATACACACGCAGCAAACATAAATTACTACAAAATATAAGATTTTTTAGCTTTTTTTAAAGATTGTGCGGTGAATACTTCACTCATTTCTTCATTTCCCTTTCTTTACCTCCAGAGAATGGCAAAATGCAATCCTATCCGCGCCGACGTGTTATCAAAATGCAATCCTATCCGCGCTGACTGTAACACGTCGCTCTTTTAAAACATAAGACTGGAAGTCCAAGCCACGACTAGCCCACATAAACTGCTTCACAGTTCGGTGAAATCCAGGCAGACAAATGAAAAAAAAAAACGTAAAATGACGGCAGCGTATGTTTCGGAAAATCGTTGAACGTGGCATGCAATCCCGCTGAAAGCAACGTTCCGACGCGTGGACTTATCTCTGTCAGCTACTGTCGTAACCGGAGGGGGTGGAGGTGACAACATCCCCGAATGTTTTTTTTGTTGTTGTTTTTTTTTTTTCAATTATGCACGTGCATGTAAAGACACACACATACAAACGCACACACGTACATACATAAAAGTATGGCTGTACCCTACCTCTTCAAAAAAAAAATTCCGGCTGTGTCAGTGTTGTTAAGGTAGGAAATGTGTGTCCTTTGAAAGAAAAAAAACGTAGGCGGTACAGCGCGCGTACTTACATTACGGCGGTCGGTTAAACGATCGCTATGTCAACACGACAGCGTGTCATAATGTAAAGGCCAATCACGGCACGGTGAGGCCTACCGGTTCACTAAATTTACTATATTTAGAGGCTGTAACGGTTCTAACATTACGCACTAGACGAGCTACAACTCGGGTCTATTTGCGCCCTGTCTCTAGCCAAAACAGATGACGTAGATCACGCACCAGCTGCGACTACTATTATTCAATCGACCCGAAATTCGTTCTTTGCTGTAATCATTCTTTGATGTTCCGTTTGTTTTTATCGCATGCGAGGGAGAAAAAAAGAAAGAAAGTGCCCCAGATACAGTGCTGGTAAGGCATTAGTGTATACAAAAATAGAACACGGCTACGTCATATATAAGATCTATAGGCGCGTAAATATTGTTTATACAAAGCTGGATTAACCACTAACCGAATGGTACAAGAATAGAGTCGAACCTAATTTCAAACAGTAGGTACTATTCAAAGACACATTCTAAAACAGTAGAGCCACCTGGGACGCAGTTTTTCATACAAGACCATCACTGTCGTCCACACTGCGTGCATTTCATCGATTTGACGCAGCGTGCCCGAACATTCCCGGTCAAGACTTCGCGTGAATACCTGCTTACCCAGGCACATACACCGACTCGCAGACACATACACTGACTCACTCGTGTTCATTACTCAGGTGCGCTCTCTCACTATTACCCCCTTACTGCCACCTTCCAAAATGGGTGTGCCGGAGGTGGCCACATGCATAGAGTTTCCCACAATACTGACTAGAGGAAACTCTGGCGCTAGTGTCTATGGGAGCTGCAACGTACGGCGCTTGAGCGAGCATGGGAATGACGGGTAGTACACACATTTGTCTAATATTCGTACTTCCGGCCTGCTTCTGGCTCCGTGTGTGTTTGTGAGGCTTGCAGCTGTTTTCTTACGAAACAAGTATTAGCAAATGTACAGCGGTTGCGCTTCACCAATTTATTTTTTTAGACTTGCTTTCTAAATCGGCTTACAAAGTTCAAAAGGGTTCAATCTTTCTTTCAAAACAAAAAAACCAAAACACGACAATAAACGAAGCCGCAAGTATACCATTCGCCGCTCGCAAGTACGAAGACTATAGGCAAATGTGTGTACTACTACCCATCATTACCATGGTCGCTGAACGATCGCAGCGCCAAAGTGCCCTCTAGTTAATTTTGAGAAACTCTATGGCCACATGTGCTCGTACAGTTTCCGGTAGGACATCCACACAGCACCGCCGCCGAGACGAGTCAACACCACCTAGTAAATAGTCTAGGCGGTGTTGGACGAGTGCCACGGTGACGTCACGCGTGGCGTGCCTTAACCGTGCGGGGCGCCACCTATATTGTATCGCAGGTGGCGCTCGCTTTTAGAGCAGAGCTGTTATTTGTGGTCCGAGGTGTCGTCGCGTGTAGGTGGGAAATTATCAGTGTCGCGGTCTGTCACCGCCAGGGTACCGACTACAAGACGATTATCAAGAGAGGCTGAAGCGTGCGGTCCGTTATCGGTGTTTGCGGCACGCGCGTTCTATTGTTGTTAATTTTTAGCGAACCAATGCGGTGAGTTAGAGAGATAGGCTCGGTTCCTGCGGTACATACGCACTGTGGCAGTTTTACAGCAGGGCTGTTACGGTCTAGGAGTGATAACAGGAAAAAGTGAGAAGACGGATAGAGAGATAGATAAAACAAAGGCAGACCGAAAAGGATATATGAAGACAAACAAATAGATGTGGAGAGAATGAGATAAGATGGCACGGACTAGAAAATGTAAAAGAAGAGAGAACAACCATATAGCCATGTACAGTATAGTTTAACGAGGTTTGGGAAATAGACGGATGAGAGGGTAAACGCATATAGACGAGCAAATGCCAGCTAAGTGCCCACCTGCTCTGCTATCACACAGGCCTCCGCGACTTAGCGCGAGCTGGGCTAATTCGTTGCTTCGCAACGCATAATTATCGACCATTTTACGTAAAGCAAGTCAGATCATTCAGTAACTTACAAGGAGATCATTAAATACTACTACTTGGGGCGTAGGGAACTCCCTCTTCCACACGTAAAGTTAAGCAGGGCCCGGGCGGTCGCGCAATACGCTTACTGCCAAACGTGACTTAACCCTCTCCGTATTTTACGAATAGAATTCACTTCGAAAGTGAAATTAAAACAAAAAAAGAATGTCCCTCCATTCATTGTTTCAAATAAAAGAGTTGTGAGTTTCCACCTGTGATCTTTTTCCTTTCTGGTTCCTGCGTGATGCGCCAAAAAAACAGTCGTGAATGTAACTCGCGCGATGGTATCACTGAAATCAGACACATACTGGCGGGCTATGCCGCGACTCTCACGGACTCTAAAGAAAAGTAGCTTCACTGGCAAAAGATGGTCTTAACCTCTTCATATCAACATCAGCTACGAGCCGAGTCCAAAATGGGGCCACTTAAGGCTCGGCCGGGCGGTGTCGTGCAGACGTGGACGCGACCCGCTTTGGTGAGTGAGTGAGCGAGCGAGTGATTGAGTTAGTGAGTGAGTTAATGAATGGGTGCTGCCACATTGTGCTGCGAAGCGCACGTTTTTTTTTATTTTTGCACATAGCGACGTGAATTGACAAGGTCAAGAAACGCTGAACGTACCAATCCAATCTTTTTTACGCGTGTGCGTCTTCCCTGGCGTTGTTTGCTCATTCGTTAAAGATACAAAATGGCAGGGCTACATCCCTCAAGGCGGCACCCAAATCCCCATGCCTAAAATAACCTGTATACTTTCCACATTCAGTTTCCTGACGCCTGAATTCTTGCTTTGTTTTTTCCCTTGTTTTTTTTTTCAGCATGAAAATAACACGAAAGCAAAATTGAGAACGTACGTCACGACAGCTACGTCGTGCGGTTGTGCCACAAGGCCGCTTAAAGTGTGCGCAGAAACACAGAGATGAAATGGTAGGGCAGGAGGTGAACCTGGTTCCAATTACCGGTTAGCGCCTTGCACATGGTAGCTAAATAGGTGTCGGAAAGTATACAGACAGAAGGGCAACACCTGACAAAAGGAAAAAAAAAAAAGTCCCACGCACGCACAGGAGAGGTTTTCCAATCAGAACAGGTGGAACTCCGAACTTTTCGAATAGACAGTCGATTCCGGATACACCGAACCCACATAAAACGAATCACTGTGTGTATCGAACAGCTGCGAAATTTCCTAGGATACATTTACGATATAAAAAATATAATAAACATAGAATTAGCTATATATGGAGCTATTGTTATCGTCTTGCCAATCGATATATATTCAGGTTCAACTGCATATCTCTCTGGCTTGGCATGGAGTCTTGATAGCAGAAGGGTTGCTAATTGCAGAAGAACGCTCGTTTGTCTCCTTCGTTCACATCCCTTTAGTTTTCGCTGCCATATATTTCAGTATGAGCCTTCCTAATTAACGCGAAGTAGCTAGAGCTAGTAGAAGAACCGAAGATTGCAGCTACCGGCATCTGCTGCTGGACGGCCTCATTGCGATAAAAGCTATAGCGTGTTCTTGCAACTCAGGAAAACGTCTTTGCCTTACTGCAGAACAAAATAGAACAGAGGGGAGTTACTGAAGCCACAGCGAAAAAAATACCACGTAAGAAAAAAAGAAACATCTTTGGATCAAGATCTATACTTTGCTGACGTTGCAGATGGAGAAACCGCTCCCCATTCCCCAATTAGGGTGTCAGTTCCACCCGTTCAGTCTTTAAAGGGACACGAAAGAGCAAAAAGATTTCTCACGTATAAGCAAAAAACGATTTCCCGATTCCAAAAACAACCCTCTTACCGCGACACGAAGTAAGGGAGAAAAGACGCGGAAAGAAAATCCGGGCTGAGACACCAATTTGAGATTCCCGCACCAAACAGCGTGGCGTCATAGATTTTGAAGGCGCCTATCACGCCCTATACGTAGCTTCTAATCGGTAAAATTCAAGTGCACTGTCATCTGTGGGTGGCGTGGACGTGGCATGCGAAGGCTCAGAAAATTTCATCGGGCGAAGGTCGCAAAAATACGAAATATACATTTTGGGATTTCCGACGTCAAGCGCAGAGATTTCGGCGCGAGATTTAAAGATGAAACTTCAACCTCGGTTTTTCTCCGCTAATAATGAACTTGTAACAGTGAAACTCGTGTGTCATTAGAGTTCTCAGAGCGCAGTTCATTCATCTAAACCAAGTCATTCTTTTTATTTCGTGTCCCCTTAACGCTCTCTCTATCTATCTGCTTCTAGCTGCTTCATACACCGCACTGTGCTCCAGTGATAGAGACGGTGCGAAAACGGTGTGTACTATATCGCTATACAGGCACGCGATACAGAGAAAGATAACATATCAAGGAAACAGTGCGCAGCGCAAAGCACCACCCCCCGACCGATTGTTTACGGTTCCGCCGGATCGGTTAAGGCCTAAAACTCCGGGTTATTGCTCAGGTCTGCCAAACACGATGAGAATCCAACAGCTGCCAGAGTCTCAGCCAAAAAATTTTTCAAGCCCCTGAGAGCCTCAAATGGGCCTGTCTGTTTCGACGAGGCGAGCTTATATTGGGGGTACTCTTTCGAACTTTTTTTATTCGTTAGTTCACTTGGAAGCCCCGAAAGTTGAGTGAAACGGAATCCCGGAAAGCTGGAGCTTCGAAACGCCGGACCGACCTTGCAAACCTAGCAGACAAAAAAAAAAAAAAAATCTCGCCAAGGCACGCGCGAGGGCTTCAAAAAGCTTACGTCGAAAGCTATAAGCGAAACAGCGTCCTCGAGATATACGGCAAAAGGTGTACGTGAGTAAGCATTGCGAAGATAAAACATCGAACCCTACATATATTCGAAGGAGAATGAAGAGGACACCATATTTGGAGCGGAGCCGCCCAGCCGCTAGGGTTGCAGAAAATAGCATCCGTTTGCTCTGTTTACCAAGAAGCACCTGGGCAGATTATACAACACGAGCGCAATATGCGATAGCGTGCCGAGTTATGCAAGCTTTCACACATGCACCACTTTCAAGCCGCGCAAGATGGCGGACATCGGATGTAAACTTTCAGACTGCAGCAGCAGTTGAGCCACCGAGGGCAGAGATTGTCCAGAATTTCGATTTTTTTTTCTTTTTTTTTTGGCGGGGGGGGGGGGGTGGCGTGTTACTAGAAAGCAGGGCAAGGTGGGGTGGAGCATACATGTTTTTTTTTTCTTTTGGGGGAGGCGGTGTTGATATACTCCATGGTGGTGTATGTGTGTGTGTGAGGGGGGGGGGGGGTATAAGTTCTCGGTCAATGCTCCCACCATTCGAAGGTTTGCACTCGTCTCAACGTCCACTTCAGCAAAACGACGGCCATCTTGCGTAGGACAACTCAACAGAGTTTTCTGAAGAGTCCTATACATCCAGAATTTTGCGTAACTGTTATCCGGCTGCGACAGGCTTTCCACAGTTTACTTCTTTATAGTCCTGTTGTGTTCTTTATCAAAATCGTTAAACGCGGAGCTGAATCACAACCGAATATTGACGCGCGGTTATCGCTGTCAACTGAACTCGTAAAACGTAGCATACCTCCAGCGACCGTCTCTGCGTTTCAAACGCGAGTTTCGCAATATCCCTTCTAAAACTTTCCGCATGTTACACCGCAAATGTATCATTCTTACGAAACATATATAAATTCCATTTATAATTCAATATGATTCCCGTTTGAATCATTCAGAAACAATATGAAAAAAAAAATGCAATGCACGTGTAACATTTCAGTATAGTAGAGCAAGTTTTGCCTGCTTTTGTCAATTTTTCTAGATATTAATTAACGCTAATCAATAGTGGAATAGCGTAAGCGCCCAGCAAATGTGACCTACTCTGCCGTGCAGGTCATGACCATGGTCTCCATTACCTGCATGACCATGGCCGCTCATTTCGCGCTAAGTGACCATAGTTCTTTAGGTGAACCAACTAACAGCTAGTGTTTCTAAGTCATGACCAGCAGCCAAACGAACTCGTTATACATCGCAGGCACCCATAGTATTATCAGCATAATTAAAATATCATTATTTTCGAGGCACAAAACTAAGCCAGCTTTAGCCGTAAAACATTTCGTGACCTTTAAAAGGACACCCCCCTCCCCCCAAAGGCACATACACCTTTTTCTCTGCATCCCCTCTTGGTGTACACGTTCAAATTTATTTGCCCTCACGCTATACAGTTAACGTCGAAAGATTCGATTTTCGGCTCAATTTGGCCACGCGCTGAAGCTTCGGTCGATATCATTAATGTTCCACGGCCTCATACAGTTCGATCGCGTGCCGTTAACCGAAAATATATCAACTAAAGCTCGATGAGCTGCGAGCGCGCCTTGCAGGAAGGAAAACTTAACCCAGTCGGCAAACATCACTCGGATTTCATAACAGAGAAATTTCTTTACGAGTCAAACTCGCGAGTGAGTACATATTTGGGGAGCTAATTCGTTGCGTTTTCATATAAGCATGACGGACGATTCCGATCGGTCGCAATGCGCCCCGAACGAATGTACGCGCGCACGGAATGTACAGCAACGGAGATCTGAAAGCAGAACCAGTTATATGGTTAGCTAAAACGCGTTCTTTTTGTTCTTGCGTTGTGCCATGCGGTGTGCTTAACATGAGATCGATCACGGCGTTACCATAGGCTGACACATCTTCGGTAACCACGTAATCACCGGTCCGAGACAGTGTTCTCGAACTGTCACTCGCGAAACCTACTCGCTCTCGTAATTACCTTTTTGCCGCTTCGTATGTCCACAGAGTGTGTGTCGCTGCTCCCATGCATGTGCAGCGTAAGATATACATACTATATGTACAGTCGATTACAGCCTAAAAATAAACGTAAGCTCCGCCCGCTGCAGTCACCGTCTCACCCAGGCAGAATCTGAATATACGCGTTTCAAAAAGATGGTTAACGATATTGAGTACTTGATACTCTACTGTGGGAGAGCATAATACCGTCCCATGGGACTCACACTTGATGAGGCCCTGTTGACAAAAATCACGGCGTGAGCCGAAAATTCACGCATCGCCCCACCACTGTTTCCGGTTCCAATAAGGGATTAGCCGACAAACGAATACAAGTGGAGGAGTGGTGCCTAAATCCACTGAATCGCTGTCGGCCATTGACGAGACGCCAGGCAGATTACACCAATTTCAGGCGTATCACTTGTATACGTATACAGGCTCGTGTACTGGCAGCGTTCTTCTGCCTAATTTTCAGTCGAAAAACTTTATTTCTTGACGAATTTCATCAAACGTTCCCGACTCCACCGCTCTGCCAAACGTACAAGGAACGACGAACTGTTGTTACCTTATGATATGCGTAGTATTTGCATTACCAGAGAAGATGTGCTTATGGTTAGAACAGAAATCAGCATTCACTGTTCTGTTTTAAAAATGAATGACAGTCGTGCTGCAGTACTGGGAACGGAGCTTGTATTTATTATAAGGTTGTAACCGACTATAGCCTGTTACGCAATAGGAATAAATGTAAGCTCCGCCACACGTATGATAGATAGTTGTACTTCCTTGTTCTTACTCGAAGCGCCAGTAGTTGCTTTTTTTCCGCTAATGTAAATACTGCGCACAATAGGAGTTAAAGGCGTGCCGGCACTTCATAAACAACATGTTCGGCTGAGCACCGATGTCAGAATCCGTGAAAAAAATTTTGCCAATACGTTCAAGTTTCCGACCCATAACCTGCGGCACAAACTTGTGTTATGCATGGGAAAAGTGAACTATGTGAAACACTATAAGCACTATAAGTGCGTAACGTCATGAAAATGAGTGAGTGCTATCGGATGGACATTCGTGTAAACTATGTGTGGGAGGGACAGAGATGGCTTTTATTTAGGTTGGCAGTCCCTCTGGAGCACCGACACGACTCACTCCAAAAGGGACATCCTTCGTATTGGAATGGCTGCGCAACCATGCACAGACGGACCGAGTACCTTCTTTACTCGGTCCATGTGTGATTGATTGCGCGGCCGTTCCAATATGAAGTAAGACCAACTGACTCGAGTTTCAGTCTTGGGACATTTTTTTTTTTTCTTCGTTTCCATTACACGCACTATAAGCGCTCTCCACACACCGGAGCCAGACAACACGTATAAGACATCTTAATACAATTGTAGTGGAGCATACGCGTTGGTGCGTATGCTCACCACTTCCGCTGAAGATTGGTGGGTCCCGCTGGCGAGTAGCGCCGGGGCAGGTAGACGGGGCAGCCGATGGTGCTGGCTGGGCTGGGACGGGCTGGTTGGCGACTGCGTCAGTCATGTTTCGCGGCAGTCTTTCAGGTAACTTGCGAGAGCGGAGCTCCAGGTCTGCTTGGGGATCTCAGCAGCCTCCACCAAATGTGATGACGTTTACTCGAGCAGAGAAGTCGCAACGAGGTCGCGACGGAAAGTGGGCGTACGGCAAGTCTGGCAAAGGCGGCACAAACTCTCGCGCAAGCAGAGCACGGTGCTTTTCGTTGTCTTCCGAAGGCGCATACGCGTTGGTGCGTATGCTCCACTACACAATTTTAAAGTTTTTCTGTCTCCCTGTATCTTCAAGCCAGCCACACGGCGATGAACATTAGCATGACTTCTTAACACAACTAGTCACTGGATGCGCGATGTCTTGCAATCTGCATGCGGTTTAAATGGCAGAAATGGCTGTTGGAGTATATGGACGATTCAGTGATCGTTGTTTACGGGAGCCACATGCCAGTGACAGCAAACGACGGAGCTGGTGCTACTATTTCGCGCATTACGGTCTGTCTGTGACGTCAGAATTGTGTTGGCACATCACTACGAAGCCACCCGCTCGATACCGAAACCAAAATTGCCATTTCAAGGTAGCGACACTAAAGATATATTGAATGCATTTTCAAGCAATAAGGAATCTTTTTAGGATTTTCAACACTCGGACTTTTTTATATAAAGCAACAAGCAAAAATTATTTGAATTTCATGTCAGCACTCCTTTTACTGAGCAGTGGCAAAAAATTTCAAAGGCGAGATATTGAGTGAAATAGATTAATGAGAAATTCCCAAGATCTCATCATCATCAGCCTGACTACGTCCACTGCAGGACAAAGGCCTCTCCCATGTTCCGCCAGTTAACCCGGTCCTGTGCTTGCTGCTGCCAATTTATACCCGCAAACTTCTTAATCTCATCTGCCCACCTAACCTTTTGTCTGCCCCTAACCCGCTTGCCTTCTCTGGGAATCCAGTTAGTTACCCTTAACGACCAGAGGTTATCCTGTCTACGCGCCACATGCCCAGCCCATGTCTATTTCTTCTTCTTTATTTCAGCTATGATATCCTTAACCCCCGTTTGTACCCTAATTCACTCTGCTGTATTCTTGTCTCTTAAGGTTACACCTACCATTTTTCTTTCCATTGCTCGCTGCGTCGTCCTCAATTTAAGCTGAACCATCTTAGTAAGTCTCCAGGTTTCTGCTCCGTAGCTAAGTACCGCAAGATACAGCTGTTATATACCTTCCTCTTGAGGGATAGTGGCAATCTACCAGTCATAATTCAAGAGTGCTTGCCAAATGTGCTCCACCCCATTCTTATTCTTCTAGTTACTTCAATCTCGTGGTTAGGCTCTGCGGTTATTACCTGCCCTAAGTAGACATAGTCTTTTACAACTTGAAGTGCACCATTACCTATCTCGAAGCGCTGCTCCTTGCCGAGGTTGTTGTACATTACTTTCGTTTTCTGCAGATTAATTTTAAGACCCACCTTTCTGCTCTCCTTGTCTAACTCCGTAATCATGAGTTGCAATTCGTCCCCCGAGTTACTCAGCAATGCAATGTCATCGGCGAAGCGCAGGTTACTAAGGTATTCTCCATTGACTCTTATCCCTAACTGTTCCCATTCTAGGCTTCTGAAAACCTCCTGTAAGCACGCGGTAAATAGCATTGGGGAAATTGTGTCCCCCTGCCTTACACCCTTCTTGATTAGTATTCTGTTGCTTTCTTTATGAAGCACTATGGTAGCAGTTGATCCCCTGTAGATTTCTTCCAGAATGTTTATATATACTTCATCTCCAGGTTTCCAGGTTTCTGCTCCCAAGAGCAGAAACATGGAGACTTATTCTGAATCCAATTCTGGAGACTTATTCTGGAGACTTATTTCTGAATCCCAAGATCTACGAAATATCAATGGTAAATACAGCCTAGTTGTAATTAAAATCAATTGCAATGTGTATACCGCGCACCTCGCGACGCCGACATCATGGCGGTGCCATTGTAAACAAACCTACGTCACGAGTTTGTGTTGGTTGGTCAGCGCGGCGCCTGCTCGCGCGCGCGGCGTTTACGTCACAGTTATGCGTGGTCACGAGGCCAGTTGTGTCTACCTGGCCGCCGGAAATGCTCCTGCCTAGCCCAGTGTTCTCTGAATTCGAAACTGCGTCTGGGTGCGTAAACACGTCTCTAAATACCTAATCATTGCGCACTTCCGCAAACTAGGTTTGCAGCCGTATTAAGCAAGTCATAAGCTACATATTGCCAGAAGAAAAAAAAAAACATGGTGCAAAGTTTTTGCGTTAGTGCTGTTCTAAATAAAAATAAATGTCGTGTGAGCCACCTAGCAAACTTTCACAAAGTTACGCACTAGAGAAACATCTTTAAAAATGACATAAGTCAACATCTTCTGCCCCCCCCCCTTTTTTTTTTGTTTACGTCTAAATGCAAACATAATTGTATTTGAACCATGCCACCCAACTGCGCGAAAACTACATGACAGGAGGTTAATTGCGGTACTGGATTGCACAAATGCTACATGTTTATTACGCATGCCTTCCCGTAACTGCCCAAGCACTATTTACGGCACGCTCCCGGACACAGAATTAAGTTATCATTCCTAGAGACTCAATACATCTGTAGCTCGGTCTGTCCATGCACACAAGACAGAGGAAATCAGGGAGGGAACACCCCTGCCTGGCCTGTCTTTCGGGAAGGGGGGACGTAGAGGGAGTGAAGACCAGAGGGAAGGAAAGGTCAGAGCCATGAGAAGAGAACAAAAGGGGGGGGAAGCTGCAAAAAAAAAAAGAAAGAAAAACTGAAAATAAACCAAACCTCCAGTTAGGAATTTAGAGGGAGATAGAAATTGACTCGGGAAGGGCATTACGCAAAGCTGAACACACACACACACACACACACACACACACACACACACACACACACACACACACACACACACACTTTGAAATTGCCGAGTCAAAGCACGCGTCGACCTCAATTGTCACTTTCGAGTTACGAGGAAAATGAACGATCTTGTATTTATAAATTTATAGGAGTGATCTCTCTCACCTCTGTAGATGTAAGACGTTCATCTCATTTTAAAGCCAGAACTCGCAGCACCGTATTACATATGCGAATTTATCGCGCAGACCTTTGAGTCTGTGCATGACATAAATTATTTATGATCGGCGTAATTTGCATACGGCTGGATAGCCCGGGTATGATTCGCGTACGCATAGCTTTTGAATACAGTGTAAAGTTGACACTTCGGCTAAAAGGAACGTTCAAATGAACCACTATATAAATGTGTATGTTTGTTTTAACTTGACCATATGGATTAAACCCGTCTGACGTCACAGGGGTAACACAAGTGGAGGGCTCCGGACAAATCTGGGCCACCAGAACTGCTAAACGTACATCGCAATCAATCAGAACGTCCGGCAGCCGGCAGTAAAACCAGCAACTTTTTATTTTCCCTCTCGTGGGAAAATAAAGACTGTTATTTGTTTTGGTTTCAACGAAATACAAAGCAATCCAACATAAGCTAGCGGCGAAAGTCGGCGAGCTTCCGTAGGGGCAGTTGGGATCCTTTCAATGTGTGCCAGCTGTTTTGTGAAGGACGACACCACCAAACGACAGTTAAGGCTGCGTAGCAGGCAGTGCATAACTTCGCCACCAACATCACGATTTACACAACTTTTAACTTTTCTACAGCAGGTTGACATAATAAAATAAGCAAGTACTACATGCCGACCTATAGGCATGTTGTCCGTCAGCACAATCGGCCAATCCGGAAATCGCTCCAGCAAAGACGTTTTACTTAACTCGACATAAAATGCGGCTTCCTTTCAAGATTGCATCTAATGCACGATACATTCGTACTCACGCGGAATGTCGCCCGGTGAAAAGCACAATTCGCGCTTTTTTTTTAATTCTATCCAAAGTACCTCAATGACGGTAAGGAAACGGGTTAACATATCCGGCTTTCTATTGTCACAAGCCAGCGAAGCGCAAACGAGGGCGCGAGCTCTCGCGACATGCACGTTATGTAAACAAACATGCGTCCTTCCAACACGAACGCCATATGGGCGAGCGCTACGTGATGAACTACAAGGTAAGAACCCCATAATCACTTGCATATTTCTTCTCCATTTCGTAGAGCCGTGGTGAGCGGCATCGCTCACCACGGCTGCATATTTTCGACTTAACACGCTACGCAATCAACGAATGAATGTTCACAATCAACAAGCAACGTCGCTTGAGGTCTTGGCGCACCGATGGTGACAGTTCACAATGTACTAACAAAACCACGTTGGCCCCTTGCAACAATCTTGCCGCGAGTCCAAAATTGGCGACGGCTTGCCTATATACTCTGTAGTTTCAGGAGCGCGCGAAGGTAACAAAGCTGCCGCCGTGATACTAAACAGGTGGTGCTGAACGGCAACAGCAGGGGTACACTGCTAAGAACGATTCTCTCTCGATATAGCATTCTTCGGAACAACACGCAATATACTTCAACATTATTCGGCGCAACCTTGAAGCGGGTAGAATAACAAAACTGGTGCGGCGGCACGGAGCGAAGTTTTTGCAACAGCTGCGTCGGCAAAGCCGGCAGCCATCGCCAGCAGTGGAGAATTTATACTCACTGTTATGGCATGCCGTTCGTCACATGTTCACTCATCAAGTCCTGAGCAGCACACACGCACCACAAAACAACGCGCACGACCACACGACCATCGCGAGAAAAGGGCAATGAAGTTTTGAGCTTTTGCCTAGATTTCGGGCGTCCCGCCATCTGTTAGCAAATGCGCGTACTAAGCGGGCGCCTCCTTTGTTTAGGCCTTTTGCTGGCGTTTATTTCTCAACGAATAAAGCAGCAAGGTTAAAAATAAACGCCTACATTACGGTTTGGAGCTGCAAAAATAGTGTAAAATAACAAAATATAGAAGCGCACAGATATAAAAACGGTTAGGCTAGACTTTCATAACGTAATAACACCAATTCAACAACCTTCCGATGTGGTCTAGTGGCTAGGATACCTGGCTTTCACCCAGGAGGCTCGGGTTCGATTCCCGGCATCGGAGAAACAGGTCCCATGGTGTAATGGTTAGCACTCTGGACTCTGAATCCAGCGATCCGAGTTCAAATTTCGGTGGGACCTACTTTTTGAAAAGTTTCATTGAATTACTTTCTAGCAACTCGAAGGGATTCGTACCTTCAAGTGAAGGAAATACATGTCGGCGTCACACGGCTCACCGTTGACTACGATTACCTCGGTCGCACGGTTCACAATTCTCAAGAGTGATGGGGAGCGTTCTGCTGTTGCCGTAAAAGAGTCAATCACGCGGTGCCAAACGTTCGGTATCAGAAGTGTGGCAGCTTGGGCTGATTGGTATGGCATGACGATAGTTATTTAGCGCGAGAACAAAACGACGACACAGAGACAAAAAGGACACGCGTCCTTGTCTCTGTGTCGTCGTTTTGTTCTCGCGCTATAAATATCGTTCGGTCTCAGGTACCGTCACACTTCTCAGCCGTCGATTGATCCCTCCTGTCGCCTGCGTAAAGGAGTTCGATGCGGATCTGGCCGGGCGCACTCAAATGTGTGACTCGAACGAACAGATCGGTATAATGACTCGCCTCGTGGGTACAACGACTTGAGTTGGACCGTGAAAATCATTCTAGTACACCGTATAGATAGATCATTAGACAGGACAGGAACTAAGGTTTTATCGACTTGTTCATTCAAAACGATACGCTGCGAAAGAGGTCGAGGTTTACAAGCATGTTTGCGAGTGATGGAGCACACCTCATTGAAAAAAAAAAGAGGAAGAAAAACGTAGTGAAGTACGACGCAAAAGCTATATTTCTGGGCTTTGTTTTTCTAGCATAAGATGCGAAAAAAGAACGTACGCATTTGTTTCCTGCCTAACAACGAAACCGAAACAAGCACAAAGTACGCTTCATTGTGTCATTTTAGTTATTAGCTAAACTGTACTAAAACGTAACAAATGCACTCTAGCATAACTTAGAAACAACCGTTGTGGCCCAAATATTTTGCAAATTGTGGCCACAAACCGTCAATATGTTAAAGCCTAGTTTGTGATCTAGTCTAGGTGTAAAGATCAATCTGGCAACACGCAGTATGGCGGCGCCCATCGAGTTGTTTTTAACACAATAGTTTCGTGCGCTTGCAGCGCTTGTAAACACACACGTTTTCCTCTATCGACAAACGCAAACTGTTGTCTGTCACTGCTTTTTGTAGTTGTCGTGCGTTCACCTGAACTTTTTCGTAGGTTTATAGCAACCTCCTTGATGAATCGAAGAAGGAGGTTACCTGTTCAGGTAGTACTTTTGTAAAATCGTAGTGTAAAGTAATTACCCGCGTTGAGATGTGTACGCTCAAAGTTTACCTTGGTTTCCAGCAGAAGCTGCCAGTACCTCAGCCTTCTACTTCACTGAGCTCGGGAGATCATAGCGATGATGAGGTCCGTTCATTAAGTGTAATGTTACAAACCCCATGGGACTGAACACCTTCTTTTTTACCGCAGGACGCCAACGAAAAGTTCGAGCGAGAGCTGAAGTGGTGCATTGAGCAACTCAACATTTCACTCTCCCACGCCGACGCTAAGAAAAAAAACTGTAAGGTGCTACATTTGCCGATCTTTGGAAAAAGAGTTGATGCAAGCGATCTACCCGTCCCCTTCCCTTGTTATTTTTTATCAGACAATGAAGAACTGCGAGCTCTTCAAATGCTCCAAAGCGTCAAAGCGCCCGTCGCGAAGAAAAGGCAGGTGATGAGCGTTACGCTTGGGAACTACAGGGCGAAGATGGAACAAGAGAAGGCGAAGTTCATCACAGGTACTTTCGCGCGTCGTTACTGTTCTACATGAACTGCCCTGAATGTGTCCAATGAAGCGTCATTGGACACGTTGATTCTAAGCTAAACAAATCAAATAGCCCGAGAAAGTTTATATTCGATTTACGCAGCCGAGCTGCTGTGCGTCTAGGCGCACCTACATTGTTAAAGAAAGAAAAACATTATCTTTGTGGACAACGCCGTAAGACACCTTAAAGTGACTCGTATTCATTCAAGCAGGCCTGTTACACCAGAAAAAAAAAGGGGGGGGGGGGAGTCGGGGATTATTCACCATTGTCCGATATAGGTAAATCTACATTGCATTGTTAATCACTCGCTTGTTCTGAGCAAGCAAGGTTTGGTTGTGGGCTAGTTGATTTTACATTTCAAATGTGACTGCAGCGCATGTGAATACTCTGTGAATGTCTCTTGGCCAATGCACCTAGGTGGGTAGATGCTATTTATTCCAGGAGCATCATTATAGTCATAATCTGTTGCCTGCACATGCACTGCAGTCACGCTTTATTTGGTATGCGTAATTCGACTACAGACTTAAGCAGCCCTGTTTCCCACTGTCGAGTAACATTATTACCCATATTTCTATTCTGTTTTACCTTGTCAGCCCTGTGACTCTATCAAGAATTACCCTTCACATGGCAGATCAAGCCGGTTGGAGCTTGGCACGATAACAACACACTGTAAAAGGATGCACTGTTTCATTTGCTCCCAGCTTCGTCTTGAGTCTCCATTTACATGTGCTGCTGTTGCAGTGACATCAACTGATCCACTCGGCATATTTTCATTGCAAGCAAGCATATAAATCGTGTTGCTGTTACTGGCACATCAGCCGATTTGGTTGTTCTACAACTGCAAAGCTGCCAGCTAACCCTCACTGATGTTTGTTACATGATAGAGTTTCCTAAAATTAACTAGAGGGGACTGCCACTGCAATCATTCAGCCATCATGGGAGTGATGGGTAGTATGAAAAATTGTGCAGTCTTAGTTTGTGGGCTTCAGGCGCACTTGTGGCTTCGTTTATTGTAGTGTCTTGGTTTTGTTTTGAGTAAAAGAATAGACCGTTGTGAACTTCGCGAGTCGGTTTGAATTGGCGAGCCTTAAATGTTAAGGTGGTCAAGTGCATCTGCCGAACATTTGCTGATTGTGGTTTTGTGACAAAGCAGCTTCAAGCCACGCGAAGTCAAACGTAGCCGAAATTACGAAGATTAGACAAATATGTGTGCTACCCATCATTCCCGTGCTGGCTGAAGTGCCGTGCATTGCAGCTTCCACAGACACTAGCGGTAAAAGTTTCTTCCAACGTATTTATAAGAAACTCTGTGTTACATAATACATGACAACGAGCGAAGAAATGGACGACGCAAACGAAAGCGGACAAAGGGCTCTCTGCTATCGTCTATGTTGCCTGTTTCTTCACGCTTTACCTCCACTTATCATGAAGTACCAACTAACCCTAACCACCACCCTTCCGTTTTACACCTGCCACTGTGACTTTGCAGACTCTACCAGGAAGACTAGGTTGCAGCCTCAACCTTCTGCCGAGACCAAGTCTGTCTTCCTGAGGAAAGTGGCGACAGGAGATAAGGACAGCCAACCCAATGGGCCAGAGACCGCTAATGAGTTCAAATTCAACTTCGTCATTGACAGCGAGGACACTTGAGGTGCCTGCCTTATCTTAATTATAATAAAGTGCCTCTTGCCTGTACGTGTTACTTGTCATTGGTACCGTGGGTACTTAGCTAGCATAACTCTTCCTTCCTTCGCTCCTAGTATAAATCTTAATAACTGCTGTGGTTTTACGTACCAAACAAGAATGCGATTGTGAGGTACAGCACAATGAAGGGCTTTAGATAACAATAACTTGAGGATCTTTAATGTGGAGTGATATTGCATAGTGCATCTAGCATTTTGCCTCCCTGAATGGGACTCTTAAAGGACCCCCGACAGAGAAAGTTTTGTTAACGAGATTTTTACAGTAATTTGTAGCTTTGCATTCTGTAATGCTCACATGATATCGTAAGTGCTCTAATGAATTGTATAATTAATGCTAGCAGCGTAATTTTGCGTCAATTCAAAACGCCCGCCCAAATACCATAAGAAACTAGTGCCCCACAGCGGAGCAGCACCTGAGACTACGTGCGGTCAAGCTTCGCAGACGCTGAAACACGCTGCTTTCAAATAGGGGAACCAGCGCGCGGTGAAGAACGAAACAGTGTGGGGGCTTCGCGCATGTCCTCCTCGTGAAAAAGACAAGCACTCCTGGCGTAAGCAGCCAAAACCACCTCGAGAGCAGCCCGACGTCGTAGTGAGAGGGGTGACAAACAATGCTCCTCACTGAGTGCCAGTCGGGTATTGTGCGCGCCCTGGAAATCTTCTTGACCTCTGAAACGTCACAAGGGAATCCCCGGTCTATGTAAAAACCACAGAAAATGTTGATTGTACCTGAATACCGAGGAGCAGTACGCTAGCTTTGAAACCAAATTAAATTATCTTCTAGGCAACGCTCGCTACTAATAATGGGTTAGAGGTGGCCCTGCATGCAGGAGTGTCAAACAACACAAGCACCTAGAGTTTTCTAATTTGATGTTAGGGGTCCTTTAAGGCAAATATCAAGTTGTCATTGCGGGTTCTAATAGCAATGCAGAAACCTCATAACGCTACTTTCATGCCGAAGAAATGCTTTAAAGTAACGTTTTAGTGATGAACACGACAAAACATACGCAAAAGGTTAATAATTGTATTGTTGAGGTTTAACATCCCAGAACCACCATAAGATTACGAGAGATGCCGTAGTGGAGGGCTCCAGAAATTTCAACCACTTGGTGTTCTTCAACGTTCACCTAAATCTAGGCACACAGGCCGCAAGCATTTTTCCCTCCATCTAAAATGTCGCTGCCACAACCGGGATCCAATCCTGCGAATCAGCAGCTGATTGCCTTAGCCACCGGACCACTGTAGCGGTTGTATGCAAAAGTCTGTAGAAATGCAGGGTTACTAGATGATGGTGTTGATATCTTTTGATGCTTTGTGCAACCAGTCATAAACACATTTGTATTTGCCTAGCGTTTTTGAGGGATAAAAATCATTGAAAATACAACTCATTTCACAATTTCCTCGATGCAACGCGTTCACACCAGAAGTAGAATGCATGATGTTTCTGCAATGAAACTTTTTTTTTTGCATACCTGGTTCAAATGGGCCCTGCGAGATGGCACCATTTAACCAGGCAAAGATGAAACTTTTAAATCGATTGCACCATTCCCCTAGGTAACACCAAGCGGTTCTTTTTTTCAATGAACCATGCAAATGGAGAAGCAGCGTTTTAATACATGCTGTAATGCACGTAAGGTTCTTTTTTTATTGCAACTGGTTTAATTACTAGTGGTTGATTGTAGCCCGACCCTTTGACGTCATTGAAATCTCTTCAAAATGTCACACTCTTAGCGCGTATGGTGTTGTACATTTACCTTAATTTTTTTAAGAAGATAGTCTTTCTTGGGGACCTTCGACGAAAACATTGTGGTCTGTCTGTACATTTGTCTGTATGTCCGCCCTAACGATGCCTGAAATGGCACCAAATGGCCAACCCCATCCGCCGGGCCCACCAATATTGCTCAAGGTTTAGCGTTCATTGTTGTGCAATTGTCAATTAAAAATGCAAATATTGCACATATCTGAGGTGCCATAACAACATGTCTATGTTTTGTATGTCTGTCTTTGTACTAAAAGAGGCACACACACATAACTATAAGGACTGTTGCGTTTAACGCGCTGCGCTGACAGTGCAACGCAATGCTCAAGAAGGTGTTTCCAACACTTTGCTACAACGGCACGGTGGTGGCACCTGCCCGTCGCTTTGGATTCTACACCTTATCACCTCCGAGTTTGGCGTGCATCTTTCTCCGCGGTCGTGCACGCCTTCGTTTTCAAAGATAACTGCCAGATGGCGCTCCTGTCTAACATGCCTAAATGCGCTTGTTCGCCTCTGTTACACGCTTGAGGCACTCTAACGCAGCGCCTTCAGAATACCATTCACCGAATTTCATGCACAGAACATCAAATACACGTTTTGGTCACTCTCTCCAGATGCAAGACTATAATCTTTCGACGACATTTACAGTGTAACATGTAGATTTGGGCCAATTTTTTTACAAGTGGAGCAGTGCTGTTGACAACAAAGACGTTTTAGACTTTCTTAAACATTGATGACTCTGACGTAAATTATTTGCCTTTATTGTCTCTTTAAGCTGAGAATGCTAATGCCATGATCGAATCGGCAACTTCTGTGCCAGCCAGTTGAGTATTGTAACAAATAAGCCACCGCAATGTCTAGCCTGTAGCTTAGCTTGCAATCTTCGTGTGTCTGATACAACTACTAAACATAAGCATTAGAGCAAATTATACTGTTAAGGCTAGTGTGTTGCATGCCCTAAACATCAAAGGTCAATTATTTCCCAAGGTACTGGGAATCTGCCGAAATTTTTATTCCAAGTGCCCACAATAAACCGCACTGCATGGCCTAATGTGCTGAACTGTTTGCTACAAAAAAAAAAAAAAAAAGCGTCACTTTTCTGAATGCATCTATACCTTTTCACAGACTGCTTCTTGAACACCACCACAATCCTCTTTGGGCTGTGCCAAATAGGCACAACTCCCAAAAATGCACTGCCAAGGCTATAACACCTGCCTGTGTACTCGCACATAGCCCAGCCCGGCAGTGTTTGTCTTTTTTGTCAAAATGTCTATAAAAGCTACTTTTTTCATTCGTGCTTACTTTTTCATCTACTTTGATTCCACCAAGCTGATGTCTGCGAAACTCCTCTCTCAAATCTGATCCACACAATGTGCCCTGGGTGGCATCAGGAAAAAGGCTGATTCCTAGCCACATAAGCCATTTTTAGAGAGGGTTAAATGCAGAAACATCTGTGTAATACATAATTAAGAGCACTTTAACAATTGCTGTATTGTAAAAAATAATCTTTACACTAATATACTTTGGCACACATTTATATTTTCTCGCATTATTGTCACACTAGGTGTGCTGAATTGACTGGTTAATCTGGAACAAGAAAAAATATAACCACATGACACTCTATTGCATAAGTGCAGCCTGTTTTGACATTTGTCAGTTAAAGGAATTGACAGAAATATACGATGAAGCAACTATGAAACGAGGTGTTATGATTCACATCAGTACTCGTTTGGAATTTCGCAGACTGGTCCTTTTAAACCTCCATTTCTATCCTTACATTTGAATTTGACCCCTTTCACTTATGCACCTTGTCAACAAACAGCTGCACAAAAAAGTTAAAATGACGTTTATAAAGCCAAACTGTGCAAGATGCTTTATTCAGCGTGCTTTCAATATATTTGTACAGTCAGTGCATAACATGTAGCAAAAACTGGAGGCCCTGCACTCGCTCAAAGCATCCTGATAGTAGTTATAAAAAAATCACTCTGGAAAATACATGGACACCACACTCAGCAAAGCGACTCATCCATCCATCCAACACGTGAAGCCAAAGACACAAACCAAGCCACTCTCGAACTACCCAGACAGCATAAGTGTAGCTTCTTCCATCGGATGCCAAGACGGTATCTGCCAAAGGGAAGCAAGCAGAGGAACCACACCCACGCACACAAAGGATACGCTGACGGGGCCCTTGAAAAGGACATGTCGTCACGCTGAAATGAGATCACTGTAGCTGATATTGTCATTTCCATTTAAAATCTTGAAAATAAAAGTAACCTGAAGATAAAATAAGTGCACAACACACATATATATGCAAGCATGTGCATTGATTAAGTGCAGTGCTATGCATTTGCTGGCATGATGCTGTTCTCCTTCTCCTCCGACGAGTTGGACCGTTTGGGAGCAGCCACGTAGTCTGCTTTGCCAGCTCTCTGCAAATTGCTTTCCTGTAGAGACCTCAACAGGGTGTTTGGGCGGCTCGTGCTCTTCAGCGCGAAGCGTTCACATGGTGGCGTGCTGCTCACTGTCAACTGCTCCAGAGTGCCACTGAGGTCTTCATCAGATTTTTTCGCCTTCCTCTCTGCAGTAATAAATAAAATTGCCAGTTGCATAACCTGATGTTTAGAAGAGCACAGATGAAAGCATATGCTTTCATAACTAGCTCATTAACTTAATTGGCTGTTCAGTCTGCTAATCTGTTCAATCTGCTATTTCCTGATTATCCCGGGTGTTAGAGTGACAAACTGGGGAAGGTATGGATCTAGGGTTCACTCCTAAACGAGCATGAATTTTCCTGCACCTATGAAGTTCTGTATTCGACTGTGTAGCCATGGTATGGATAAAAATTTCTTCCCTTTCACCAACCTGCAAAACCATTTCGCAATGTTACGGCTTGTAAGACTGCCAAAAAGCCAAGACAAGAGGGTCACTGGCACAAATTTTGAAGGCGAGTTTATTCTGCCATACAGAGACTGCTCTACAGAACAGAAGCATGAAGCTGAGAACATGTTCATTGGTGCCAGGAACAGAGCTTCCGGAGAAATGTCTGGGTATCTTGTGCAAAGAACTCTACGATGCTGTGGCATCAGGTTGCAGTAGGATACGAAACTAGCTTTTAAAAGTACACTTGAATTGCGTTTCCAGGGTGCACTCATCCTTACCAGGACATTTTCTAGGCACTTGTGTGCTTGGCTTTTTATTTGATGCAAAACATATGGCAGCTGGAAATTTCCGTGTCAGTACCTCTTTGATCTACAATTCCACTCTCACGGATGCAAGCTTGACAAGCAGTGAGCATGAGGCAACTCTTCATTTAAGAACAACGAAGTTGATGTGCATGTGGCTGACAATTTTGCTAAGCTTTTGTAACTGTACCAGTGATAGAAGCGACATTTTGCTATTTGGAGCAGAAAAAATGGTGCTTTGGAGCAGCCTTGAGTACCTTCGGAGCAGAAAAAAATGCTACAGCTTAGGATTGCTATTGGTGTTTTCGGAGCAGATGCATGTTTTTAACGACTCCTGAAGTCTAAAACATCACTGAAGTCTAAAGCATCTAATAAATATATACATTTATTATTGTACATGCCATATGCTAGTATGCAGCTAGTATACAAGCAGTATAGCTTGCTTAAATCAGTGGGGGAGGGGGGCGGGGGTTAAGAGAGTTCGGACTTTTCTGCTGTTCAGGCTAGGGATGACACCCCTTGCAAGTGTCCCACTTAAGATTTAGCTTGGCCATGTGATACAATTGAGTTAACAGTTAAATAAGGCACAATAATTTTTTTAAAGACTTTTTATCTTTTACTGCATACCTGTGTTAAATGCCCCTCAGCTGTGTAAACTACGGAAATCGAAAAAAGGTGTAAAAAGGAAACTAAATAGAAGAATGCAATTGCTCAAGCTCAGACCCCATGCTCGGTTTTTTTTTAAATTTTATTTGAAAGCATGATTTCATTCCTATATAAATAAAAATACAACCCATATTAAAAATATTATTTGGACACTATGGCCCGATAGGTGTCACCACTTGAGAATTTTCTAGATTTACGCCACTGCGTAGCATACTAGAATGATAGTGCCTACAGCGTGCTTTTTGGTTTCGCTTAGGCTCATGGGATATTCCCATGGTTCAACTTTGTTCTTTTCAGTTTGCCAACATCTTTTTGGAGCAGGTTTGGAGTAGTTACTAGCAAATATTGCACTTTAGAGCAGCATTTCTCTTTTGGAGCAGTGTGGAGCGATTGGGGCAGCACTTCCATCACTGTAGTACAAACACACACACACACACAGTCTTTTGTTCCACTCTAACAAATCTGACAATCACATCACCATCAGACAAGATTGTCGCTGGTGGACAGCAACAATTCTAAATTAGTGACATGATTGCATAAAAACTGGGTTAACTATTTCCTGCTGCTTTTTGAAACAGTAACAACTGCAGTGCATAGCCAGGTATTTCTTCTTTCAAACAACACGAGTGACTGTGGAATTCGAAGTGGCAGATGTGGCTATAGCTGTTGAATCATACCAGTTGCTAAAAATGTTTCAAAACCCGGACATGCCCGTAGTCAATTCTGCGGCGCTTGCACATTTTCGCGCCATTTGGGATCAGTAACACGAAACATTGGAGCGCTGTGGTGCCACCCCCTGTGCGCACTTCTCACAAGCCACTTAACACAGCATGCAGCGATGTTGTTGTTGCGAGCATTTACTGGTTTATTTTTTTGGTGAACAGGTGGGGTGACTATCTGCAAACCTTTGTGATTTCGGTTAATGGTGTTTCATGATTTGATACATGGGGTTTATGAAGAGTTCTGAAACTCGTATGACTCAATGCTGGGTTTGGCTACATTTCGAGGTCAGCATTATTGCCAACAAAGAGAGACTAAAGCTGCACGTCTGCCCTAGCACAGTATATGCAACATGTGTATAAGAAACGTAGCATAAGCTTGTCAACGTTGCAAAGAGATCACGGTCAACTGTATCTTTTCGTATCTCTTGTCAACTGTATCACTGATGACATTACGAAGGTGACAAGAGAACACACAAACCTTTGCGTTTCACTGTGCCTGGACTATGCGAGGCATTCTCAGAAACACGTCTCTTCTCGTAGCACACAGCCATCGGGCTTTCCGCATCCACTTTCTTTTTGATCATCACTCCGAGTGGTATCGGAGTGCGCTGGAATGCAGTTGTGGGAGACCTTGGGTCGATGTTAACACCTTCCTGTGTCAAATAGTCGGGTGTCACAGATTCCTCCATCTACGGAGAAGAAAAAACAAAAACAAAGAGATGCTGACTGCATAATAAAAGCTGCTATGAAGGTAATATGGGTATATACTGTGCAGCATGTTTTCTGGAGAATATTAATTCAAAACTTTTGTTTCCCCTTTTAACACTGAAAAGTGGCTACTTCTTTACTGAAGCATAGGAAAAACAATGATACAAGCATGCTTTTGTTTAGCTACTAACAGCTGTTGCCAAAGATTGTCGATGTGACAATATAAAACATCACTGGCAGACAACACAGTGAAGAAAATTTTGCAGATACTAGAAGTTCTGTGAATATTGTACAACAAAATCTTAAATTTTCACAATTGTGAAGCCTTGAATTGCATTTTGGACAACAGACAGACAACACTGTTCTTCATGCATGCTTTCAGAAAGCCTAAGTAGGCTCCCTCAGTGTTGCAGGAAATGAGTTACAAAAAAGTCACCTTATTTTTGGGAATGAATATGCTGGGAGCTGTCTGTGTTTTGGTGAAATGTGAATGACAGAGGGCACAAAAACAAGCATTGACATGGAAATAAAAAAAAAACGCAGAAAAAGCACTGTCCTGGGCTACTTTCTTGTCCATGTGTATTTCACACTGCTTTTTTATCTCCGACTGTTGTCGACTGCCTCACATTCGGAACTTCTTAATTAATGGAGGTCATTAAAGCACTGTGCTCAATTAGTCAATCATGTGGGCATGAATAAATTTGAATGCAACGCCACCATCAATAAGGTAGAATTGCTTCATCTGTAGGGCGGCGCTATAGCACAGGAACTTACTAAACATGCTCTCTAAAAAGTTGGTAAACCCAAAAATGGCACAAGCTGATATCGCCGGAAAGTTGCAGTTTGACAGGCTGTGTAAACCATTTCTTGTGCGTGTGTGAGCGCAAAAAATACCAAAATTCAAACCAGCGTCATTGGAAAGGGCAATGGACGCATCACACTTTTCAATGACTATGATGGAATACCGTCCTATTCATCGCTCCGCACGGCGACCACTCAGTTGTTTCACGCCTCTACCATGACAAGGACACATCCACGTTTTTCATAAAGTTTGTAGACCACGGATGCTCAGCGCGAACCCATAACTAAGCGCAATAATTCGCCGGTAATATTTTTCGATGTCAACGGTTACGAAATACACCGCAGCATTCATCCTGCCGAACAGAAACAAGAAAAACGCTACACAATGCAAAATGTAGAAAGGAAACATTAAGTTTAACGTGCACACGAAATTGGTCAGACTATTTGTTCTTGTTATAAACATTCAAGGCGCGGAAGGTGGACTGTAAGATGGTGATGACGTGTAAGCATAGCTATGCTACTGCGCATCGATTCATCATACCAGTTACGCGAAAACGACAATTTATTTTTAACCTCCCGTCGCACGCAATGCAACGGTTTTATAGGACATGACGCCTGAAACGCGCATTTTATTTTAGCCAGGCGGAGCACCTGCCCAAGAACACTCCGAGTCGCTGGGCAAGTTATCCTGCGAGGCTGTAAACGAACCGCGAAATGTAACGCGTTCGGCAATACTGTTGCGTTCGGTTGTGAACGTGACGTAGGCTATGTTCAAAAAGAGAAGCTCTCAGAGACGACGAAAGGCGATGGGTGATGAGCGGTTTCAAGGCACTAGCGAGAACACTTAGCGCAGTTCAAATTTTCACGGAAATGCGAAGCCGACTACCGCAATTACCGCCATTATGACCCGTAGAAAAGTGGCGGTCAAGTGAAATCGGCGTGAGCGAGCGGCGTCAGATATAAGACAGTGTTTCACCGGCCTATCTAAGATGCGCAAGGAAGTCAGCGAAAATGATTCGCTTACCTGTATCGGGGTTCTCATAATTTCGGTGGTGGGAGATCGCGGGTCTAATTCCGAGAGAGTCAGCATTCGGGCATGCCTCCGCACAGGCAACGGGGTGCTCTGCGCGGGCATACCGCTGTTTTCGCCAACAGACCTGCTCAGGTACTGTCCCATGTCCACATGTGTTTCGAGTAGGCAAGCCGGAAGAAGAAAATGAAGCTACACTAAAACCCGTTCAAAATCGGATGCGAACTTGAATCAACCGCCAGCAACTGCCATAACGTCTGAAGAACAAATGGGGCAGTCGCTGCGCGTGTCACTACAACGACGCCACGCGCGGCGGATGTCAGAAGCAAAGGAAAAAGAAAATCTCGGGTGTAAGCGAGCGGCAGTGGGCGGTTTGCCATTACCGGTGGCGTTGCCGAGAGCATTATCGGAGTTTCGCTAAGGTTGATAGATGTTGTTTGATGTATTTTTAAATCATATGGGCTTAACGAACGATAGAAAGTTACCCGGAAACTCAATTTTGACGCGCAACGCAAGAATTTTGAGTTTGAGCGACAATAACACTTTCCGAGTTAGAATCAGATAGTAAATCTTTCATAACCCTGTAAACGCTATCACACACAGCTTGAATAATGTTCAGGATTCGAAACGCTGAAACAACGATATGATAAGGAGGCATGTGGCGTGGGGAAGGATGGGGGAAGCCGTGGTTTGAAACTGAACCATCACGCTCAGGCTGAGCAGCTTAGAACGATCGTCTACTTGGGTAAGATTTCAATGACAAAATTTACTGTCTTTAGTGGCTTTGTCTCGGGGCCACAGTGACGGGAAAATCGCTAATGCATTACAGTAATGTCTTAATGTTTAGGTTATGAAACCTACTTTTTTTTTTCAAGTTCGTTTTTTCCTTCAGATTTTCGGATTCATTGTTTCAAATCTATTCTATTTTTTTATTGTATTCGGAATATATATTGACTTATATGTCTCCTGTCTTAATTAATCAATATTTGAACTTTAATTTCATAATGCCCTTCAAAAACTAACCCGTTCTCGGTCAATTCTCCAGCGTGGGTATGAGCCACAGTTGCTAGAGTCTACTAATTAAGCCGCACACCACGGCAAGAAGAAGAAAAATGTCGTTACGAACCGTCTGTAAAGAAGGCCCGGACAAGAAGACAACACGATATCGGCTGAGGCACCGAATTGCTGACATTACTAGCCTGAAGCAAGGCTGCTCAGTCACGCACCGCGCGATTGACGAGATGCATATAATGCTTTTCAAAACGCTTCCCTGGACAAACAATACATTGATTTTACTACCGTCATCATGAACCATCAGTCGCTCTTCGTCTTCTTCTTCGTATTTTGCTTCCCCCCAGAACAAGTGCGCTGATTTGTTCGGCGCGGTATGCAACAACGCTGATGAGCCAGAGAATGAGAACAAAGAAAGAGAGAACAAAATATGGGGAATAGAAATTTTTGGCGAACAAATTTTATGACGACGCGGGAGTAGAAGCTGTGGCGTACCTATATACCATATCAAGGCGAGCGACGTAATCACTCGGTTGTCCAGGCACGCTAGCGGAGCATGGTAGAGCAGGAGGGGGGGGGGGGGGAGTGAGGGTTACGAGATGAAAAAGGAGGAGAGCTAGTAAAGCATAGCCTTGCATAGTCTTGTATAGCAAGGAATCACAGAGGGATATGAAGGGGGCCACGAGGAGAAAGAGGAGGAAAAGAGAGAGTAAAAGACAGCATAGCAAAGTAGCAAGGGTGTCCAAAAGGGAAGCGAGGACGAGTATAGGGAAAAGAGGAGGCGAAATGTGGGGTTTCACGTCCCAAAACCGCGACATGATTATGAGAGACGCGGTATAGTTGAAGGCCCCAGAAATTTCGACCACCTGGTGTTCTTTAACGTTCGCTGACATCGCCCAGTACAGGGCCCCTACCATTTGACCTCCATCGAAATGCGACCGCCCCGACAGGGATCGAACACGCGACCTTCGGCTGAGCAGTCGAGCACCGTATACCCACTGCATGATGCGGACGAGGAGGCGAACGCCACCTACTCCGCTGCTTCCTCAGGAGGCACATCCTTTGTGCGTAGCTGTCCCAATTTTTAGAGGGCAAAGCTCGTTGTGGTCGAGTCTTGTCCGTTGACGTTGTGTGCCGTAGCCGCCGCTGATGATTATGTTGATGACGATGAAGAACAAGCGCGTTCTCTTTCTGCCATCACGGCCCAGTACATGCAAGGTACCCACCATACGTCATGACGATGACGCTGATGATGCATCAAGATGGTGATCCCAGACAACGATGGGCTTGCGCAGTAGATGGCGTCTCGATGTGCTCTACGATGCATTTCGGTACGACTGGAAGTAACCAACAACCACCAGGGGAAGCAATAGTGCAGTTATCGTCTGTGTGAGACTATGTTTTTTTTTTTTTTGGCCAATCCCCCAGAGTGGGTATGAGCCATGAATTCTAGGCTACAAACAAACGTGCCCAGACTTCGGATTCGCCAACTTAAGGCTATATCGGATACCACAAAACAGTATTAATGAAGGCAAAACGAAATTCACAACTCAGCACGACATACCATGCAAGCTTGGCCAATAAACATTCTATATAACTGTACCCCACTTGGCACTCATTATCATGCGTGAGTGGTCAATGTCACGGGTGATTTACGGTAACACCGAACGACCCCACTGCTTCGCCCATTCATTATCATTCACTTCGTGGATGCCGATGGTGCAATTAGGCCTCTTGCCACACGGTTTTCTGATTACTAATTAATTTTGTTCTCACGGCTGAAATGGAGTGTGTGTTACCATGGAAGTAAGAAGTGCAAACTAAGTGACACAAAATTGTTAGTAAGAAGTGTGCATCTACGAGCTCGTTTTCTTTGTTCGACACAATATTAATGGGAACTGACCGACAATAATGCCAGAAAAAGTATAGGGGATATCAATCAATTACTTCTAATGATATCCCCTATACTTAGAAGTAATTGTAATGTAATTGAGAAGAAAGAAATGTGGACGAACAGATAACTTGCCGACGCATTGCACTAAGCCTGCAACCTTCGAACAACGCCTCCGATGCTTTGTTGAAATGTGTATTTTTTTCTCCTGGAAGAGATTGTATTTATGAATCGGCATTTTCATCAATCGAAGAAATGGCCCGTTTCCTCCTCTTGAGCGACATGCCGTTTCAGCGGGTAAATGAAGACGAAGTCCTTGCGCAGTCTCGCGGACCTCGAGCCGAGCTGAGCGGCGACCCGACGTTGAAGAACGGCTCGGGCATCCAGGCGTCTCGAGCTGTGCCGCTTGTGTCCAGGACAGCCGTGTCTGCGCCCGGACACTGCAGCATCAGTGAAGGTGAGCCGCGGAACGTCGCGCCTTCCCTCATATCACGCGGCCGATGGCGTATCCGGCTCGTCTTTTGTGAACGATCAGGCACCACATAGCGTACAGCTACGCGCGCCTGAGCACACGGAGTGCAGTTCATATAGAAATATAGGAGCTTAGGTGTGTTGGTGGAATATAGGAAGGAATACAGCCCGATAAAAAAACGAGGGCAAAAAAGGGTCGCCATTCAGCGCTGTGCCACTGTACGCGCGTCGTCCTTCCTTGTCCATCGATTGATTGATTTGTGGGGTTTAACGTCCCAAAACCACGATATGATTATGAGAGACGCCGTAGTGGAGGGCTCCGGAAATTTGGATCACCTAGGGTTCTTTAACTTGCACCCAAATCAGAGCACACGGGCCTACAACACTTCCGCCTTCATCGGAAATTCAGCCGCCGCCGCCGGGATTTGATCCCGCAACATGCGGGTCAGCACCTTAGCCACTAGACCAACGCGGCGGGGCCTTCCTTGTCTATGTATTCTATAGCGCAGTTAATAAGTCATTCAGCACAGGTCATACGCCCGTGGTTGCCGGAATCGGCAAGACCCTATCAACAAAGACGTCATCGTGGGGGTTTTATGTCCCAAAACCGCGATGATGATTTTGAGAGACAGCGTGGTGGAGACGGAAATTTCGACTTGTGCAAACGCTTCTACAAACAGCTTATTTCCGTCAGCGATATCATTGCTCGGGCGCTTCCAAGCGACTGCAAAAGTGGATGTTGCCGTCTTTGGTTGTTTCGGAGCGCTCTCCCGAAAGAGAGAGGATGAGAAAAGAAAATTACTCCTCTCTCTCAGAAGGGCGCTCCGAAACGACCAGTCAAAGATGACATATGAAACTGGCACCTGGCGCTTCGTCCCATGCTTCGTCACATGTACTGGTGTTTACGCGGCTGTAGCGAGCGATAAACAGACTGTAACGTAGCAAAGACGGGCGTGCATAGAGCCATTCAGCTGTAAGAAAGCGCAGCGATGCGGTCGGACATATTTGGCCACTGCTCCCATTGTCTCATTTTGGTCGAGACAAACTCGCTACCAAGCTTAGAACAGCTTCGAGGAAATTGCTAAAAGGACGTATCTGGAGTGCATTTCTGTTCCGAAACGATGGCCGTCGTTAATCTTGCGCGCGTCATTCCTTATCAACGCGCGCGAAGTATACTTTTCGGGGTCACGAACGTTGTGGGCGCTATCAGCGTGACGTGGCATTCTCAACACGAAAGCGGTCAGCTCCGAGTTTTTAGTATCGGGAACGCTACCAAGCTATATGACGATATTTCTTGCGAGGATTAAAACTACCGCGGAATGGTGCAGGTTTTTAAGTGTGAATACACTTTATAAGCGACCCCAAACCATCCACCGCCGTCGGCGGCGTCCGCAGTCTTCTCTCTATCTTTAAAAGAAAGAGGACTTGGCGGGCCGCAGTGCGACGCTCTACCGAATAAGCCACGGACGCGACGCTGATATCGGTGTCGCTCACTGATCAGTGGTGTCGCTCCTCCGCTCTCCTCGCTCGCTGCAGCTGCGCCCGCACCCCCCCTCTCTCGCGCGCGCGCCTTCTCTCTCAGTGTCCCGTCGAGAGCGGGTCGTGAGGCAGAGTAAAGTTAAAATCCGTTGGCATTCGCCAGTGAGTTAACGTAAACTCCCCCGTGTGATCAAATTGCGATTCCCAGGAACCATTACACCATAAAGGCACCATAGTGTGATTAATAAATATAACAGTGCGAATTAATAAATACCCCTCATAGCATCACCCCGTGTATTCGCACTTAACCATGTTCACCCTCGGGGAAATGCTTGGGAGTTTTTTTTTCATAGCGAGTGTGACAATGGCTGACGAGTAGCGTGATAAAATTGCTTCGCCGCCACCTGCAGGGCTCGGCCTGCCGCCCCTCTCGGTGAAGGCGACAATATCGTGCGGCAGCAGCGGACCGCCGAAGAGACAAGATGGGGGACGAGTCAGTGGCGTCCGGCGTGTCGTCGGCTCCTGATCCCGGCGCACCCCCTGCTGCTGTAGGTGCCGCCCCAACTGCAGAGTGAGTTTCTTAATAAAATTTGGGGTTTGACGTCCCGTAATCACCATATGATAATGAGAGACGCCGTAGAAGAGGGCTCCGAAAATTTCGGCCACCTGGGCTTCTTTAACGGGCACCTAAATCTAAGCACGCGGACCTCGAACATTTTCGCCTCTGTCTAAAATGCGGCCGCCACTGCCGGGATTCGATACCGCGACCTGCGGGTCAGCAGCCGAGTGCCTTAGCTACTAACTAGACCACCGTGGTGAGTTAGAGTGAGTTTCAGATATGATAATAACGTGCAGTTTTATATGATAAGCACCTTTGCGAGATGCAAGAGTTAACGGGAGTGAATGTTGATCGCCACAAAAAGTAGTTCACATCTGTTGCACGGAAATCAAATGTTGCACGGGACACGCTATGCTCAGTTCCGCGAATGGTGTTTTGAAGATACATAATCTTCAATGCCGAATTGCACGGATTCGAAGCAGTACAGAGAAGGATGCACAGGACGGAGGCAATACCTAAACATTAGTGTTATTTCTCTGTCCTGTGCTAAATTCGTAATATCTTGTATTCAAGTCAAAGTACTTTTATTCAAGTTTGTGAACAAACTACCCCAGTCACGAATTTTGAAATATATGGATACTTTACTCTTTTTCTCTTTGCTGGGGTTAAACGACCCAAAACCCCGACATTGTTTCGAGAGTCATCTATAGAGGGCTCCGCAAATTTCGAGCACATGGGAATCTTTAACGTGCTCATACGGACCTCAAGCATTTATCTCCCCTTTATCAGTAGGAAAGAAAAGGAACTGTACTTTCTTTGAAGTATTTCTGTTAGCCTTTGCTCGTCCGGGAGCGTATATTAAAATGCAAAACTGGCCGTTGGGAAGAGACGTTTCGGCATTGTGCAGAGCAGCGTTCTTCGCCGCGAGGAAATGCTAAAATACACGAACGTCTATATTGCATATTACCTCCACCGAAATGCGACAGCCGCGCAGGGATCGAACCCGTAACCTTCGGGTCCAGCAGCCACTGTGTACCGCTGCACGTGTGCCACCGAAGCCGCCGTGTCCGCGAATTGATTCCGTGTCCTCGCGTTTATAGGGCTGCGCGCGAGAAGTCATCATTACGGTTAATTACGTTTTAGTTATTCCGTGTGAAATGACCATAGGTAAGGACTATGCCCTGCATAAATGCGCTGCAGGTGATCGCATCAGCAGCCATGGAACTATTTTCAAACTGCCGGTTTTCTACAGGCCAGGTACTAAATGAAAATGCTTTAGAGTCAAACCTTATTGCCTTGGTGTCGGCGAATCAATACGACTTTCAAAAAAGTAAAACCTCCGAGCTAGCTATACAGGTCGTACGAGAGAAGATTGCTCACAGTGTGCCAAGCCAATACGATAAGATAGTAATATTTCTAGACTTCAGTAAAGCCTCCGTTTCTATTAATGTATCTATTCTAAAAGATACCACAATATGGAGCTCGAGAATCGTCCAGTTGATTAGCTTAGTTACCTTCAAAACCAATGACTTACATATATGTTGTACGCTAAGTGTCCATTTTAGATCCCGCCCTTTTTTTTCTGCTGTATAAAAATCATATTGTGAATACTCCTAAGATATCTGACATACTAGTATATGCATATGCGACTTACTTTTCGTCCGCTAACGTATCCTCACTCGTTCTATGCAATGAACACCTGTTCAATGTTAACCAAGTACTGCTGAATGTCAAACAATACCCATATTAAATCATCCAATCCATAAGCCACCTGTTACGAGTGCAAGTACATTTGTCTCAATCGCGGCATACCGAGCGTAAGTTTCTAGTTTGCTATGAAAACCACCGTCAGACTTCCCATGTTAACTTTACCAAACATAATGTACAGCTCTATCAATTGGTCACTGTATAAACTAGACCTTTTAGATATGATGATCGTTGGCCTTCTACTTTCCGAAACCACGATGTAATCATAAGTATTGGAGGACTCCGGAATTCCCGAGCTTGGGTTCTTTAACGAGCCCCTAAATGGAAGTACACGGGCCTCTACTCCTTCGCTTCCAACGATATAAGGCCTCGACGGCCATGATTCCATCCCGCCACCTTCGGGTCATAATATGGCAGTCCAAGAACAAGTTCCAGTGACGTTCTGGCGCTTAGGGTCATGGTTACTGCAACTTGATGCTGTCCCCCGCGAAGTCCTCTTCACATCGTCCGAACGTTACGGGTGTTACTCAAGTGTGCTGGTCTGCTCACGCTCTGTGAATCCTATTGCAGGGGCATCATGAAGAAGCTTTCGAACTACTGGCTCATCGTCGGCTCAATACCGCTGGTGATGTTCCTACTTGTCTGTCTCCCAACTGTGTTCTACGTCAAGTCCATTTCAGGTAAATATCGGCAGGAAAGAAGACAAAGGTGACTTCCGCCTAATTTAGGGCTTGTATTCAAAAACCAACCTTATCCTTACCTTATGTTTCTTAAAATTTCCGTACACTGTACATGTGTTATAAGGGCACAAATGCGTTAACAGGGTAAAATATAACAAAATTGGCCTGGGAATACCATCATATACTTAGGTTTACACAGCGAACTTGAGGCTCAAAACCGATTAAAAAAAATTCGAGATCGGTGAATGCATGTGGTATATGCACACAAAAACGGTAACAGGGTAAAAGATTGGTTTAGGAACGCCAGTGTACTGTTTATGAAACGCATGGATGGTACATAATTGATAAGAAAAGCAGGAGATAAAGATTAGGTGGGTTTGTGAATACGGGCCTAAGGCTCTTTCACGCTTGCGAGTAAAGTTTCGGTCACGCGACCAAGTTAACCAAGTCAGTCACAAACGGTCGCAAACGGCCGTTTTGGTCGCGAAGCGACTGTTTTCGCTCAATCACTCGCTGCTCATTTTTTAAGTCGCGCGACTGCTGTCGCAAACCACTGAGCCAATCAGGCGCGCAGGAATAGGTCAACTTATTTCAGTGGACAATGGCAACGGGAGCAACTGCAGAATCTGTGTGACGTCGGGTGTAGACCCGACGTATATACCCGACGTATATGCCACTGGTTGTAGCAGGGGACGATAGTTATAGCACGAGAACAAAACGGCGACACAGAGACAAGAAGGACACGAAGGACACGAGTTCGTGTCCTTCTTGTCTCTGTGTCGTCGTTTTGTTCTCGCGCTATAACTATCGTCATGCCTTACCAACTAGCCCAAGCTGCCACACTTCTATGTAGCAGGGGCCGTCGGCATACCGAGGCGCTTGTAGCGATGTCGCGGCGCTCAGTCTCCGCTGGGCCCAAACTGCCCTTGTTTGATCACGTGACTGAGTGAGTGAGAACGACTTTATTATGTTCCAGCGCAGACGCTGAGGTTGCCACGCGTCACCCGGCTACTGCAACTGGCACAGAAGCTGCAATGCTGCCCCGGAGCACAGCACGTCGGTGAGCCTCCCACGTGAACACGCGATAGGCTCACCGACGCGTTGTGCTCAAAGTGCCAAGCCAATTTGATCTCAACAGCTTGTCGATTAGTTGTACAGCCACTTCCAGCCTGGAAAAAGGTATCCTCGCGTCCACATGTCGTCGAAAACTGCAACAAATGTTTACAGCCTTCTCACAGAGAATGAGTAACACACAAGACAGCTCTGCCGCAATGCGTGATGGTTATGCGCTGAAGCATACATAGGAGCCAGAGAAGGCCACTGTCACAGAACATAAGTGTGCCTCCAAATTCGCGTTCTGATGTGTATCGTGTAAATTGGTCGGTTAACTCGCCCATGAGTTGACCCACTCAGATACTAGTCCAAGTGAGTCCATGCTGAAGAAAATGTTTGTGAGTGCGAGTCTGAATGAGTCCTGCTCAGGAAACTCTTGGTGAGTCTGAGTCCGATTGAGCCCAAAGTGCAAGATCTATTTAGGTGATTCTGAGCGAACTCCGCTTTAATTTGCCAACCTATGGTCGTTGGAGCCTCAGAAAAGGCTTCGCGGATCGCTTGGGTTTTGCATGGGGACAGATTTTTGAGGAGCACTCCTCTATAAGACGCACAGTGCGAGATAACTCACTTTGCAAATAACAAAAAGAGATTTGTGTAATAGGTTGCTTTCTTCAAAAGGGAATGCTTTTCATCAAACACGCGTAGTACGGAAAAACATGTGTCGTACGGAAAAGGTGGCAACGAAGGTTTCGAAGCTCGCTGATTTTAGGGCACCAGCTGGAACGAAAATTAGACTGTAAGCGCGTGAACGTTGAGTTCATTACACAATCGCTGCTTTATTTTCCTTTCAGAGTACAAAAACGCCTTCTACTGCAGAAGCAAGGCATGCGATGCCTTAGGTAAGTTTGCTTTGCAATATGCGTGCGCTGGAGTTCTTAGTGAAATAATTGGTCGGATGCTTTGTCCCAAAACACGATATGATTGTGAGAGACGTCATAGTCCGCTGGAAATCTTGTCGGGCTGTGTAGCTGTAATATAACATGACAGGGGCGAGGCTTGACGTACAAGGACGCCCTTCCGACCTAGGTACTTCGTTTTCTTTACGCACCGATTTCCGCCCTTTATCTTATACACCAAAACACGTGGACAAACAAAAGAGTATGTGTTACTCTTTCCGGAGTGCCACGTACGACTCCTAGAAAGACGTTGAGTCCTCTCTTGTGGGTCGCACGACCTTTTAAAAAGAGTAGAATGCTCTCCGGAGATGCTTCATATGTCTCTTCAGAGGGATTCACATACATGAGAAGCCAAGACTAAAAAAAGTTTGGAGCGTGACTGCTTGTTTAGATGATAACAATTGTTGGGATTTAACGTTATAAAATGACCGTATGATTATGAACAACATAGCAGTGGGGGGCTCCGCAAATTAGGCAATCTGGTTCTTTAACGTGCACATAAGGCACGCGTCCGCCGCGGCTGGGATTCGATCCCGTGACCTCGGATCAGCATCGTAACACCGCAGGCACTAGTCTACCCTGACGCGTGGAGCCTTTCGAGGTGTTGTGCTGTCCGAGACAACGGAAATCCAGAGAAACTTCATTAGACTGTCCCGTGAAGAAGCGTCCAGATAAACAGAATTTTCGGGATATACTCTTTTGAGTGTTCCCTTTCATATAGCTTTAAACTTAAGCAGCAGCCATCGATATCTGCTATACTTGAACTGAGCTAGAATTTCGTAGTGGCAGTCTTTGAAAAGCTGGCTCAGCTAACTTTGTGAGAAGCAAGTGGCGTTTCTCTCGACATATTCGGGGACGCAACGTTCAACCACTGCATAATGACCTATTGAATTGACAAGAATTTTTTTTTAAAAAGGAGCCTAGGTTCATTAAGTATACATCAATACGGAGCTGACTGTTTTCTTGTTAGCAGCATCAATTAAGTTTTATCCAGAATAGTACTGTATATGCCTCATTTATGTACAACAACAGAACAGCTGGGATGGTTACGTAACGTGATCGAGCGGGTCTCAACAACGCACTTTTGTTTATGTATCTTGGAAATACAGTTGAGTATTTTTAAAGGTACTCTACCGTCAACTACTAAGCCGAAGTTGGTTGTTGAAATGGTGGCCCAGAAACCTCGTAGTGTTACTTTTGTTCCAAGGAAGGGCCTATTTTGAAATAAAATCGCGTTTTAGTGGACCGCTTTGGCTTAGCGCACATCGAATTACCCGCCTCAAGAAGCAGACCGACCGGACCGGCTCACGTCACCGTTGCCATGTGCAACGTTGCCCGTCTTTACTGCGCTAGTCACAGTAGACCGAAAGCAGCGGTAGCCACAGCAGCAGCAACGGCCTATGATCAATTGCCCGCCATTGGCTTTGAGATTGCAGACGTTTTTGTTTCAACTGCGCCCTACTAGATGGCATCGCATGTCCCGTGTAACTACGCGAAAATTGAATTTTCGAATCACTCATTCCATTCTTCATACGAACGTCCGACGGTTTTTTTTTTTCCATGAATCAAACGGAAATGAACAAGTAGCATTTTATTGCGTTTCTTAACGCACGGAAGGTTCTTTTGTAGTGCAGTTAGATCGATTACTAGTGATTAATTGTAGGCTGTTCGTTTGATGTCATCAAGATCATTTTGAAAATGTCCTACTGCGGCGCTTGTGTTCTTGTGCATTCACCTTAATTTCTCGGTAAATAGAACACTGTTGTTGATAATGTTGCTGTTTTAGATGTTGTAATACATTGAGCTTTCACACTGACGTAAATTGTTATATCACTTTAGGGTCCCCTTAAGGATCTGTATTCGTGCATTGACACACATTTCTAGAATGTATTTTTATCGCATTAGCGAAATAGTTTATCTCACTAGCCAAGTACTCTAAGAATGTAACGAATATGTCGAGATACAGTGCGTAACATGCATATGTCGTCACTTTTTTAGTCAAAATAGAGTCGACTTGCTTTCATGTAATTTCTAGATGATTAATCATATGCGGGGTTTCACGTCCCAAAACCAAGATTTGATTATGAGAGACGCCGCAGTGGAGGGCTACAAAAATCGACCATCTGGCGATCTTTAACGTCTACGGACATCGCACAGTTAGAGTGTACTAGTCTAGTACACTGTAGCACAGTACACGAATCTCTAGCATTTTTCCTTCATCGAAATGCGACCGCCGCCACAGGGATCGAACTCGCGACCTTCGGGTCAGAAGCCGAGCCCCCTATATATTCATTGATCCTTCGATGTGGACTTTTCGGTACAATCGGGGCTGAGCTTTGAAAATAGATTACGAATTCCGATATCCAACATCAAACGATCAGGGGACACTTCTGATACCCTTCCAAGGCTTTATACGAACTAACCGTCATCTATGTCAGTGGGGTAGTGAAGGTGTTTGGGGCCGCATTGGTGAAAACTACCAGGGATAAATATCCTGCATGGTGGCGTCACACGCTGACGTGTAGTAGTAAAGAGAGTTCTATTTACTTAAACACGGCCAGGGCCACGGTGTCCTACAGCGGTTATGGCACTCAACTGCTGACCCGCAGGTCCCGGGATCGAATTCCAGTCGTTGCGGCCGCATTTTCGATAGAGACAGTATAGTAGTAGTGAACAACCTTATTAGAGAAGCCGTTTGTTTAAAAATGCTTAAGTTTCGTTTAATTAGATTTAGGTGCGCGTTAACAAAGCTCACTTGATCGAAGTTTTCGCATTCGGTATGGCGTCCCATAATCTTCGTTTTTTGGGGGGGAGAGTTAAACCCTATCAATTATATATCTTCTGCGTAGTTATATATTATCTAAGCGTAGTTTTGATAGCTGATTTGGGTGGACGATAAAGGACCCCAGGCGGTGAAATTTTTCGGAGCTCTCCACTACGACGTCTCCCATAATCATGTTGTGGCTCTTGGACATTGAACTCCATCAATTACGTATTATGTAGGTAAGCAAGGCTTGTTTGGTACCGCTAAACTGCGTTGTTTTTCTGTTTTCAGCGCTAACAACAAAAGCAGTCCGCGATGCGAAACCCTGTGATGACTACTTCACCTCCGTATGCAAAGCGGCACCGCTTTTCGACGTCAAGAACGTCTTGAAGAAGGACAAGAATTTCATGAGTACGTACGCATGAGAAGGCACGTTGTGAAACCTATAGGCACTGCGCCGTGCTCCCGACAGGGTTGCAGAAATTAGGTGCCTTTTCTCATCTAACCACTACCACCACCACGTTGTGAAACCCTTGCCATTAGCGTTGGTAGGTCTCAGGTGCCGGCTTCTCGCTCTCCCACTCGCTCACTCTCCACTCGCTCACTGGCTCGCTCTCACTCGTTTACTCTCACCCATTCACTCTCACTCACTCGATGTCATTCACTTTAACTCACTCACTGACTCACTAACTGACTCTGACTCACTCACTCTCACTTACTAACTCTCACTGGCTCATTCTAACTCGTTTGCTCTCACTTATACCCATTCACTATCACACTCACTCAATCTCGTTCGTTTTCACCCACTCGCTAACTAGCTTTCTCACTCACTCACTCGTTTACTCACTCACTATTTCACCCACTAGTTCTCTCACTCTCGCTCATTCATTCCCTCACTAAATATCTGCTTGTGTTCACACAATTAAAACCAACCTGCAAGAACAACCAGCACGGCTGAGCATATATGGTAGGATGCCCAACGCAGGTGCCCGTCTCAGTTTGGAGCGTTGTGCTCATGGAAGTGCGTCACTCTGATGGTGAACATGCCACAGCATCCAGGAAAAAAGGAGGAGACAGTCATTCGGTGCATACACAAGGTCTCGCACGCGCTGAAAAAAGCAGCAGGTCAGATTGGCGTAAAGGTGGTTTTTTTTCGTCACCCGATAAGCTTAGCCACCTGTGTAAGCAGAGTGACCCTGTCATTAAACAGACGAAAGGGTGCCAAAGGCGCCAAAATCCTTTCGTGTCATGCACAGAAGGCTTGGTATAGAGCTTGTTATAGAGTGGACTCGTGGCGGGAAATGTATCAATGATAGCTTACAGGAGCACAAACAAAACGTTGCTCAGTGCAAAGATGAGGCACCTGCCCACACACTGCAATGATTGTGGTTGTTCACCTGTTTATTTGAAATGCAAAATACACAGGCGCCACAAAGATAAGTTCACTTGGGAAATCATAGAAGCAAAATGAGAAAAAAATTGTCACCGAAAAGGTGAAATGTGTCAACATACCACCTATTTCGTTGTCAGAGGAAGAGGTGGTATCCTTAATTGCTCAGCGCCCTGCAATCGTCTCGCGGCCAACCAAGCGATACGTCGAATTCTCAACACATAAAAACCAGTTGCTGGAGCGCTTCCGTCTGTGTCCGTGTGCCTTCCTTTAGTCCGTGTTTACAAGCGCTACCCTTTTAAGATATAACACAAAAGTGTTATATCCACTGAGAGTTAGTAGTCCCCGGCATAAAACACATAAGTGTTTTATGCCGGGGACTACTAACTTTCAGTGGGTCCGTGTATCAGCTCAAGCTACCTCGCTTGCCAAGTTCAGCTGAGCCAGCTGGGTGGCGAAGCGGCTGTTATCCTCCTGGGTGTACCTCTTGCGTCAATTCGCTTGCTGTTTTCAAATAACGGTACGACACTCTGGGACCGGGGGTGAGCGTTCCCGTGGAAACTGATATTTGTGCACTCCCTCGGAACACGTAGGATGATCCTAAGAGGACAGACATTGTACGAGCAACGAAAACAGGGTGATCATCCACTCACATGCGTGTCACCCACGTTCACCAAGTGAATCGCCACTGTAACGTTTATGATTTCTACAAACATGAATATTCCATCAATTTTGGAGTCCTAAAACACTACGGCATAAACAGCTATCTTGAAGCCGGTAATTGAAGTTAATTAACGAGGTCTTGTTACGTATGCACGTGTATAAGGGCCGCACTTTTTTCCCGCGATTTCGATGGGGTGAGGCCCTTCCACAGGAGTGTAAAATTTTTGTTGAAGTTTGGGTCCACGTATAAAAAAAAAAAAAACAACCTAATCGTGTCATATATACCTAACGAAGGGACAGTGAGGATGCTGCCGTTTGCAAAAAACGACGCTGCCTTCTGCCGGCGATTCTTTTTTGTTTTATTTTGCTTTTAACTCTCTTTAATAATTCGGACTGACAAGCTGGGGATAGTTAAACCTCATTATTTTAGAAATAGTTAAACTCCATCAATTGTATATTTTCTGCGTAGTTATATATTATCTAAGTGTAGTTTTTATAGTTGATTTAGGTGGACGTTAAAGGACCCCAAACGGTTCAGTGGAATTTAGGGGCCCTTTCACGAGCGCGGTATTTTGTATTTACTAATTGCAGAGTACCACTAACTGCAAGAAAGTACATGCGCGCGAGCTTAGATATATCGTACGCGATGACGGCAAGTGACAGTCGTATAGCTCTTATAAGCAATCTCTATGGTCTATAATAGGGGTTCCCAAACATGTTGGTGCCAGGGAACCATGCTAAGCTACATTAAATGCCAAAAAACCCCCTCCGGCGAGCTTTTTTCATTTTTATTTTCAATACGAAAATAAAAACACTGAGATGTCTGCTTATTGACGGTCGGGCGTCAATAATGGAGGTTCCCTAGATCGATCACACCTCGGGATCACCATCTAAGTGAGTTGAATGGGCGAGTGCGGAACCAGTGAAAACTTATCAGTGGCTCGCGGAACCACAAAAAGGGGCCTGCGGAGCCCTTATAGGTTCTTCACATAAAGAACAGCGCCAATAACGAGGGACCAGAAAAGGAAGAGACAACCAGTTTATTTGCGGGAACCGCGCTTCAGAATGTTGGCACACGTGACGTTCATGGTACGTTATCACGATGATCACTCGGTTGTTAGGTGAATTCGGTTTTCTTTGGTGTGTTATTCCTCTTATTTGTCAGATACTGCTCAAGTATATATTGCGCGGTTCCAGCAAATAAATATTGTAGTAAGTCAGTGCCGCTGTCTGTCTCCTTCTTTTCTTGTCCCTCCTTATTGGCGCTGTTTCTATGTGAATAATTTCGTAACAGAGTCTCCCAAGTAACCACGTTGGCTACCTTATAGGTTCCACGGAGCACGTGCTCCGCGGAATTTAAGGGTTGTGAACGGGACTGGGGTGTTCCGCCCGCGTGGGTCTGTTGCCCCTACCATGACCCAGTCAAAGCCTCCGAGATCGCGCGTAATCTTGGAGGCCATGACCCAGTATATTGGTTTCCCGAGTGCACTGTGAGATGTCGCTACCATCGTTGTTGCCGTTAACACGTCGCTTCGGTTGACCGTGTTTCGTTGCTTTCGCAGACAAGGCAGCCACCATGTGGGGCGATAATCCACCGGCATACGTCTCGCTCATTCAGTACTACGGAGGTTGCACGGACGCTGACAAAAATGGTAAGCGGAGTTCAATAGACCGGTGGATCTTTCACGCTTCTCGTTTTTTTTTTTTCTTTTTTGGTATAGCCATTCGTGCACGTCTGAGTGGGGAGGAGTATGGCGAAAGAATGGCAAGTTTGGCTAGATGGTAACTGCTCCGAATACGGGCGGGAACACAAAAGAAGAACCAGAGAACGGGCGCAGTTTGTGCCTGTTTGTGCTTTCAACGTTTTTTTTTGTTCTTGTTGTTGTTCTCGCGTCTGATTTTTTGCGCAGTTACACCGAGAAATACGACTGTTTCGGGAGCACTTGCGTCGATAATGATCGAGGCAACCTTGTCCAAATCGCCCCGTCGTGGTGGTCTAATGCCTAAGGTACTCGACAGCTGACCCGCAGGTCGCGCGATCGAATCCCGGCTGCGGCGGTTGCTGCATTTTCGATGGAGGCGAAAATGCTGTAGGCCTGTGTGCTCAGATTTAGGGGCACGTTACAGAACCCCAGGTGGCGGAAATTTCCGGAGCCTTCCACTACGGCGTCTCTCATAATCATATGGTGGTTTTGGGACGTTAACACGTATCAATCAATCAACCTTGTCCAAATAGGATTGCGCTGGCCAGGGTGGTCTGCCGGTAAGTTTTATGGCTATTAAAAAAGTGACTTGGCCTTTTCAAAAAAGTGACTGCTCCTCCTCCGCACCGTAGTAGCTCTTGCTGCTGGGGATCCGAAAGTCTGCCGTGTTGTTGGCGCGGCTTGCATGAGGCGAGGTATTAAAAAAAAACGATCTTGCGCTTCTATATAAGATCCCACTGACTTGGAAATGTTGGGTAAAGGTGCACGAGAAGGAACGTGCATGTTGGGGTACTTATGCTCAAATCAGTTTTTTTTTAACTTTCGCTGTGGATCCGCAAATGCGGGAGGGGGGGGTGGTGCTGTCGAAGAACAAAGAAAAAAAATCGCACACATCTCCACTTAAAGGAAATCCTGAGTAACGTGAGAAGCAGCCATAGGTCGACTTAAAGTTGTGCAAAGATTTGACTGACATGTGGGGTTTAACGTCTCAAAACCACCATATGATTTTGAGAGACGCCGTAGTGGAGGGCTCCGGAGATTTCGAACTCCTGTGGTTCTTTAACGCGCGCCCAAATCTGAGCACACGGGCCTACATTTTCGCCTCCATCAGAAATGCAGCCGCCGCAGCCGGGATTCGAACCCGCGGCTCAGCAGCCGAGTACCTTAGCCACTAGACCACCGCAGCGTAGCGTCTTCGCCGCACTGGTGCTCATGTCTTTATTCATACTACTACGCTGTGTGTGAGAAAAAAGAAAGAGATAAGTAGGCGCTTTTATTATACTCAGCAGTGTAGCGCCATCTAGCGATTTGCACTCACACCAGAGCACGCCCGCAGTGGAGCGAGCGCTCTACCATAGAGCGATCTAGCGGGCACTCAGAGTACCAGCGTGGCTACGACTACGGACAAGGGACATGCCCCGACCGTGAACTGCTTCGCACCTAAAAATAGAACGATTATTGGCCCGGGTGCCTTGACACTCGGGCTTGATCACACCCTGCCGCTGTTCAATGTGAATCAGTCGTAGCTAGTCGTAAGTCAAGTAAAGGTGTTTTCGTCGAGCGGCGTCGCCGTCAAAATCTGTGACGTAACCGCTATACATGCAAAAATAAAGTAAAAAAAAAAACAAGAATCGAACGGGATTTCAGCCCTTGCCCTTTCGTAGCCGTAGAGTATTCTACAACAGAGCCATGGTTGTGATCGAAATTAATTCGCAAAAAAGCCCCTGTGCAGGTACCATGTTGGGCAAGAAATTGCGTTAAGCTATGTCGTATCGTGGCCGAAGAAGGAAATGACAAGCCATCACAAAATGCTAATGGCGCAATGAGTGCGTGGTTTCGTGCATGCTTCCTACCCACTGCAATGTATTCTGCCATAAGTCATCGTCAGCCTCATACAGCATTAAAATGCACATAATTCCTTTCGTATATGCGCAGCGAGTGTATCGTTTATTCACAGGAAGATGAATAATGGCGTATTGGGTGTTGTCTTACTTCACAAAAATTATAATTTATGGCGTAGTCGATAGCTATGTGGCAAGTCGAAGCTTCAACCGCCGTTTGATTTGCCCCAACGCGAAGCTCTCAGAATTCGCATTAGGCAGCGTCGTAATACTCAATGAATATTTTTTAACCTTGAATTTATGTAGTTAAATAAGCGAGTAAGACCTCGTTGAGTCACAAAAGATCAAAACCACATTCAAGGAGTTATATATATGTGACGCTACGATGAATGGGCGACGTGGCCTGGCGCATACCCCATGTTTATTCTATTCTGCACTTCTTCCTTCTCGGCTTCTACCAATCATCGCTTCATACGTCACACGATTCCCCCTCCCCCCGAAAGAAGGCATGGATTACGAACAAGGAAAAGTACACAAGAAGAGGTTGAGAAGTCACAAATGTCAAAATGCACAATTGGTTTCATGGCCCCGTGGTGTTCCGTAAACTCCCTCCCCCCGAAAGAAGTCGTGTCAGACGAACAGAAATGAAAACTGAACATGCACGGCTTAGAACTGAGCACTGTCAAAAAGAGAAAATCATTCCAAGTCCGAGAAAGTTTCCGTTAACACACTATAGCTTCACAGGAGAGGACAGCAATCCGGGGTATCAAGTACAGCTCTGGAGGGCGAGGCTGGCTGTTGCGCTCTGGACAACATAAGCATGCTTTGAGCGTGAAATCAGATGGAAACACAGCCGGTATTCTTGCGATGAATGAACGTGGTGTGATGGCCTTGAAGCATTGGCTGGATGATTTGCGCAGGTGTCGTGCTATTTGTCTTGATTGGAACCCATGCGTCGCCACCCGTTTGCGTGCTTGTTGACCGAGGCTGGTGCGGTGATTTCTGCGTCCTTGCGGAATACAGGGTATGGTTTGGCGCCTTTCTCGACGTTGTATGTCGTGTTGCCTGAGTCTTGATCTCGACTGGAGAAAGCTTACTCGACGTCCCTTGGGAAAATATCCTGGATTCGATGCTTTCTTTGTTTCGAGCGAGAAATCTTGAATATGTCGTTGGTTTGGTTGACACGTTTGTAAACGGCTGTCCAAAAACCGCGTGTGCTCTTCCGAAGATGATTCCATTCGTCGTCGTCCTTGTTCGTATAGCCCTTGGAATCTCTGTTGTTCTTGGATTTGCTAGCATTGATGATGTTGCTGCGAAAAGACCTGAGGTGGCAGCCCTTTTTCACCATGAAACTGACTTTCTGGGCAATTGAGTGTGGTGTTGAGTGGGCAGGTAGTAGTCTCTAGGCTGTTGTGCTGCACTTCGGGTAATGGAGGTAATGCTTCAGAGTTGATAGATACATCAACAGGGGCTTCTTCTTCGCTGTTCGCAGCGAGTGGTTCTTGCACCTGAAACTGGATGGTAAGTTCAGGGCTTGGCTGAGTATTCTCCGAGCTCCGCAGCTCTATCCCGACCGTTGTGAGCGTGCTAGATGTGAGGTGGGCGTTGTGAGCGACGAAAGAGCCAAGTGACGGAAAACCAGGAGGTAGCCCAATTGTGCTAGATGGAAAGTAAGCTGATCCCATGTGTGAAGACTGATTTTCACTCTTCGAGTCGTCATGGCGTTGTTCGGCATTTTCCTCATGTGTCAGCTGGTCTACCATGAACAAGGCGTACTTATGACACGAATAGTGACCGTTAGGAGCCTTTGAAGAGCTGCGTCGTAGAAAACCAGGTGATGGACCATGTATGCGAGACGAAGCATGAAAGGCATCAGTAGGGTAAGCGACGTCTCGTGTCGTATGTTGGTGCCACGACTTTGGAAATGCCGACTTTCGTGCACAAGGGAGCTGCGCTTGACGGTTGGGTTTTTCCCAATATATGCATGGCCTTCTGTAAGTAAACTCATGTGCCACTTCGTCTTGAGGCAGTTGTCGACTCGCGTTGGGCTTTCGAATGCTTGAGGACTGCTTAGGGAATTGATGATAGTGTGCGGTTTTCTCCAGATGGTCGGCAATAAGTAGGTCTTGTTCATAGTCGTCAAAACGAGTGAACATCTCTTCTTTGATCTTTTGCCATGACTCGTCATTTTCAAAGACGTGGGTGAGGTAAAACTTAAATGCCTCACCGGAGATGTAGTCAGTGAAGTTGATGATCATCTCCCGTTCCGACCAAGATGCAGCGGTAGCGTGGTGCTCGAACAGGTCGAACCAGTCCTGTACAGGTCCATCGTCCGCTGCTCCGGTGTACTTGGGGATGGGAAGGTCAGTCGGTGCTTCCGTCATGATGGTGGCAACGGTGTCCAGTGGCAATGCACTTCTGTGGTCCGTGTTCGGTCACTGCGTCTCGCTGAGGTCTTCGATAATGATGGCCGGTCGATGAAGTGGCTGCCAGGTCTTCATCCTGTCGACTTGTGTGACGCTACGATGAATGGGCGACGTGGCCTGACTCATACACCATGTTTATTCTGTTCTGACTTCTTCCTCCTCTACTTCTCCTAACCATCCCTGCCTTCTTACGTTACATATATATATATATATATATATATATATATATATATATATATATATATATATATATATATATATATATATATATATATATATATATATATATATATATATATATATATATATGTGTGTGTGTGTGCGTGTGTGTGTGTGTGTGTGTGAAACTTCGAACCCTCTTCCTGTACTATTATAAACATGTAACGAAACTGCAATATGTAATAAACTTGACTAGTTTCCTACGACACCATGAACTCGTATACCTGCCTCCAGCGCTCGCTTTGTCCTGTTTGTTATGTCCGTTCATGTTGTTTTCGCGCTGTTTTTTACGATGAGTGGGATGTATGACAGTGGCTCATGAGTGGTCGAAAGTCGTGTTGCTTTGATGCTAAGGCTACGAGCATTGAGTTCGCTTTACGATGCGAGCTTGCTTGGCGGACCCATTCGTAAGTATGGATGCCGTACAGCAGCTGGCTCTATATCGTTGGCACATTGTGCCACAGGGCGGTGTGCACTGTTGCTGTTGACTGTGGACGGTTGGCAACAAGGACGTAGAGGGTATAAGGAAGGAGAGGCTCGGCACGAGCAGTGGAATAAATATGGTGTTTTTGATGTTGGGCTCCGGTTAATTATTAAGCGACACATTATTATTGGGGCCGAAACTATTATACACAGACTGCAAAAAAAAAAAAATCATACCGCACTGCGCACATTTTTTATGGCTCTACCGGATCGATTTTGCGATCAGCTCTGACAGTGCGCCGTTGTTACGACGTGTTACCGTTGCTATTATCGCGGGCACAACAGGTGGTGAGGCGAATTCAAATGAATCTCGTGTGTCATACGCAACGCATAGTTGACCGATGTAGAATGTCACTTGGCAACGTTTGGAGCATCTGTGGCAGTTTTTTTTTCTACCTGAAATGGAATTCCGAACGCACACTATGTACACGCCCTGATTCTTCCTCAGGTCCGGGAGCTGTCACATGGGCGTGGATCGGCAACGCTATTGGTGTTCCGTCAATCAAGGACGCGATGGCAAAGATGGGTCAAGGAGGGTCATTGAGGACCGACATTACGCGCATATGCACTAACGCGGTACAACACGGCATCGACTGCATGTTTCACTTCGAGTGGATGCGTGGTGCCACGCAGAAGGCCTTCAGCAAGGATCCGAAACCGACCATCGGAGAAGCATTGCCGACTCCGGCGGTAAAGGCCGACTTAGCTGTGAGTGTCCACTGTTGTCATGCCTTTACGGCACCACACTTTATGCGCTCTTACCGTTGGAGCCTCATTGCAAGGGGTCGGTAACCCGCGGAGTAGCATTATGCGTCCTGCAACATGTCAAGCCCTCTTCCACCACTCCACCCTCCCTCCCTCTATCCCCTTCTGTCTGAATTCTGAAATGGCCGCTTTGAACTAAAATTGAACGATCACTGGTAACCACAGATCGGCAAGATTGGGGAGCTCACTCAGGCTTACCGACGAAATATATTTTGGGCTGAGGATTCACTCGGACTCAAAACTCGCCAAAATATCACTCACGCGACTCACTCAGACGGAAACTCACGACTCATTCTGAGTTTAGGCGAATTCAAGTGAGTCGATTCATGAGTCCGTTAGCCTATAGACCTTATCAGGAACGCCTCCTTGGGCGCCGCCATAGATCTTTCTGGGCTGCGCAAATTGACGTGACCCCTCAAAAATACACTGACAAGGCTGCGCCCTTGGCCTTTGTACTCCCGCGCGCAGCCCATCATGGCGGTGTTTTTTTTTTTCCGTCCTGTGAAAAGGTGCATAGAATTACTTTTACCTAACATCTCAATACCCTAATATCTCACGTAATCAGTGCTTTTCTTGGAGCATTTCTTTATGCAGTACCTTCGAATACGAGTTAGTAGTTGTTGCAAACCAATAAGGGAACGTTTCTTGAAGGAGATAGGATAAGATATATTTATCAAGAACGTCTTTCGAAAACTTTGCGAGGGGAGATCATGACGCCCTTCCCCTATGCTATTTACGCCTCTTATCATATTTGAATGATGAATCAACGTTACTGTTTTAGAATACGTGCGAGTAGACACGAGTGTAAACGTGAATACAGGTAGGGCTGTTAGTAATGCTAAAGATCAGTAGGTAGCAGTCAGAACCTACGTTTGGTTGGAAACTTGTGACACGCGTGCCGAAGGCATGCGTAAATTTCAATCTAGTCTTGTAAATCGAAAATCTAGATGGGAGCCGACAGATGGAAACAGCGTAGTGGGATAATCATGGGACGATCAGTGGAAGTGCCCCAGACTGGCTGGCCGACGTTTCGATAGGAGGACCTATTTCTTTTAAAAGGCGCCGTGTCAACCTTGGCGTGTTAGTTTTAAAGGAGTTAGCGGTAAGCTATTCATTATTATTATTTGTCTCTTTATAGTCGTTGAATTTTCAAGCTCCTTCATATTGCGAAGTGTTGCGCGTTGTTTTCATTAACGTGCTGTAATCTGCTCATTGTGAACTGTCGATTTACGATGAATGATTGCATTTTTAGTTTTTCTTAAATAATTATTTTGTCTTTAATATTTACGTGCACTGTAGCATTTCGTATGAGTTGACTTATTTCACTGTAACCACCTTACTCAAAGCCTTCGGGGGTATTTTTCAACAATAAATCACTTCTTGCCGCCTGCTTCACATTACGTCGTTTTTCACAATGCGAGGGATCTGCCGGTTTTCTTTTCAGATTTCTGCTCCCGACATGGGAATCATGGAGCCCAGCCACTACCTTGTGGACTTGGGAGGACAGGAGCTGAGCGACATATTTAAGCCGGTAGTTGAGGCCCTGAAGGATATGGACGATAACCTCGACGAAGACGTGGTTGCGGCTTTCGAGGCTACGGCCAAAGGTGTTGCTAAGAGGATGTATGAAGTGAGTATGGGAGCCTCTTTTTAATACTGCCTGGCGTTTGCTGTAACGAAACTGCAGCGAGTATTTTGTTTAGGTTTCAAACTACCTCGCACAAAGCATTATATTTAACTATCTCGCAGCTTTCGTCAGGCCTGCAGCTCAGTTGTGGTTAGAAAGCAAATCTGTGATTAAAAAGAAACACCCTTGTGGCATCTGTATTTGCATTCCCCAATAAAAACTTCCAGTGTTGCCGCGTGAACATAACCATACGACGAGGTAAATAGCGTGCTTCGTCAAAAAGACAAGATCTCGGGAATTCATTAGTGCTATTGCCTGCATGTTGCTTAATGCTCAATTAATGCTATCACCTCAGGCTCGATGATCAACGAAGAGCACATAGGCAAAGTGTGGTTTGCGGATATTTGCCCTGCTCAGCAAAGGGGGAGGTGATTCGAAACAAATAATTAATGACTGAGTGTACAGTTCAGCCCTTTCTCGTGTGTAGCACGACATACATAGGTCGGCAAACCCTGTGGAGCCCACTCACTCAAGAAATACATTTGGCGCTTTAAATTTACGCTGGCTCAGACTCGGCAAACTTTTCGTGAGCCACACTCACACTCACGACAATTTTCTTCAACCGAACTCACTCGGACCCAAACTCGCCAAAATATTATTCACCCGCGGACTCACTCAAACTCATTACTCGAACTCAGTCCGAGTTAGTCGACTCACGAGTCCGTTAATCTAGAATTAGCTTTCTCGACCAAGGTTTCTATGCTCTTTGACACCAATGTCTAACGTAACCGGCGCTCTACTTGGCAGCCTCTGATATAGTACCATCAACTATGAGTTACGAGTGCTCGCAAACCAGTCAAGTCATTGTTTTTTTTAAAGAGATCTCTACGTAAGATATATTTATCAAGAGCATCCCTGGGAAAAGTGGACGGGGGCGGACGTGAAGGCACTCCCTACGTAATTCACACTGATCAATAATAATTGAAATTTTGTATGAACAAAACTGCATTGTAGTACACGTGAATAGACGTCATTGTAAACATTAATCCAGGTAGGGCTGATAGTAGGGCTGAATGTGAGTAGGTTCGGCAAAAGAACGTTGAACTCATTCTGACTCAATCAAGAAATATATCTCGCACTTTTGTCTCTCTCGGACTCTGGCTCACCAAACTTTCCTTGGGCCGTGTCACTCGTACTCGAAATCAGGAAAATTTTATTCAACTGGGCCCACTTGAACTCAGACTCGCCAAAAATATTACTCACCCGGACTACCTCAAAATCGTGGCTTGATCCGAGTCTGAGCGAGGATCGACTCGTGAACGAGTTCGCCGACCGACGTCAGCATATACAGCGCACGGCTTTTCTCATGGTCTCGTCCGGCACGCGCGTTAAGTTAAACCAAAGTCTTGTTCATTGGCCGTTATTCGGTTAATGCGCTCAAAATGACAGTCTGATGGGCCCATTAGTATGGTATAATTCAGTACAGTAGCGCGACGAAGCACACGGATGGTGACAGATCTAAGATGGGCCACGACGTGCGTTTTTTTTTTTCGCGCTGCTGTTGTGAATTAAGGTCAGTGCGGACGGTCCTTTGATTAAAATAAGATAGCTTAGCTCTCTATTACGTTAAAATGAATACGTGGTTGGCACGTATTCATTTTGAAAAACAGGGCTTGCAAACACGGACACAAGGAAGTCGGGACATCACAAACGCCTTTGATTGCGAAGCGCCGCCAGAGAGTGAGCACAGTGTTCGCAGACGACTAAAGCGATGCTGTCTTTATCACTTGGAGCCGGCGAGTGCCCCGACCATATTGGCCGTCGGAGCTGCCATTCATCAAAAGAGTAAAGTCGTCGGCGTAGAGCGAAAGCTTGATATCAGCGCCTTACAGTGCGGGCACAAGCATACGATGTGTCGAGGCTCGTTACGGACGAGGCACCGTTTACAGCGCGAGATCGCCTTATTTCACTTTATGACATTTGCACCAACTGCCGGTTAGAACGCTTAACATTCCCGCCACTATCGCGCAAATACCCGAGCAGGTGCGAAATTCTGTGGCGACAGCTGTAGCAACACCGACTAAATTTCAAGGCCGAAGGGCTGCCACAGTGGCGTCAGAGGGGAAGGGGGGGGGGCAGTTATCTAACTGAGCATGCTCAATAAGATTTTTTTCTCCCACATCTTTTATTCGGCCCAATCTAGCCGCAGTAGCTGCGACAGTGGGAGCGTTGGTTCTCCTAAAACGTGAACCAAATAGTGGCTTTCCGCCGCATCCGAGGCGTAACTGGGCCCCCACCCTCTGGCGTCACTGCAGCAGCCCTTCGGCCTTGAAATTTAGTCGGTGTTGGCTGTAGACTCGCACCTTTCCTTCCTCTTACTTCCTACACCGCATTCATTCGTCCAGTTACCCTTCTCTCTCTTGCAAATTCTGCGCCTCTTCCACAACAGACTTGAACCACATCATGTGGCGCTGCCCTAAGAGCCCCCCCCCCCCCTCACTTTTTTTTTCCTGAAACGCCTATGTTCGTGAGGAGCAATGGGAGGCTGCCTTGTGCAGCGCGAGGCCCAACCTTCAGCAGGCCATCCTGTAGTGGGCTGAGAGCGAGGACTATTTATTTCAAGTATAGCCCGCCCCCACATTACCCTCTGACCTATTTCCCTCTTACCTTTAACAAGAGGCAAACAAAATTGTTCATTCATTCATCAGTTGGTGATCACGGTGCTGCCCACATGTGAATCTAAGAAATGTAAAAAAAAAAACTCTTGTAATCACAACGATAAATTTATTTTACCCATAATAACTATTTTGGTTTTCGTAGAAAAGAGAACATGCTTATTTGAGCCAGGGAAACGATAAAGTTAAGTACCGGCTCCTGGTGCGCGGGTGGTTGTACGTGTCGGTTCTAGACAGCACGGCCATGAAATGCTGTCTCCCAGTACACTGTCACGTACATACGTTCATAACAAATTTACGGATATAACGAAGCCGCTTTTTTTTGGTGTCCGATCTGGCTTCGCTATAAAGAGCTTCAAGTTTGTCTCTAGCAATCTTGAAAATAGCACGCCCATTGCTTTGCAGCTTATGGAATACAGCAAAGATTTGGACTACACTGTGGCGCCGCGAATGATGGACACAGATGCCTTTTCACAAGTGGATAACGACATGGATGGATTTAACGACTACCACTTTGTAAGTGTGCCATATATTGTTATATTGCAGTGCGCAGTATAATGGATTAAGTTTATCAATAAATTATTTAGAACGAACGTTCGTTCAACAAGCACACAGCCACGATTAAGTTTAATATGAATGTTTGGGTTTTACGTCCAAACGTGGATATGTTTATAGAGACGTCGCTCTTCTAAGGGCTCTGTACCATGGTTTTTTTACCGTTCGCGTCATTCTCAGCGCGTGGGCTTCTATAGCATCTTAGCCTAATGAATAACGCATTGTTTTAACGCGACAGCGTTATAAAGAGCCCGTTTCGCAGAAAATCCGGCGTTGGCGTCGTTGGTTCTGAGCGAAAAATGGAGCATATTTTGCGTGACCAAAACAACGTGAAAGACGCTTATAAAGAAAATGTTAGAAAATTGTGGGTGTGAGGGGGATCAAAACCGGATAGTTTGCGTGGCCAGCGGTTGTTCTACGACACAGCCACGCTTTTGCTTTTGAATGCAGTGGAAATAACTTCCTCCGCTTGGAAATGCAGGGAAGGTAACTTTCATGATTTACAAATACACGCGTCCCGTATACATGCTTCGCAATATACATGAAATGTTGCCGTAATAATTCGTGGTACAAGCGTACTTTGCCATCGGGCGTCAGAACGTGGTATTATCATGACGACTTTGTTAGTTAGAAGCCAGTCATCCACTACAAAAGACACACGCACTGCACCTTTAAGGCCACGTAGTGGGTTCGTAGCAAGGAGAGGTCGGCAAAACGTGTGGCGCTCACTCAGATTCACTCGTTAAATATATTGCTACGGAGAGGAAGAAAAGGAAGAGGTGCGACTGACAGGCGCGCGACTGGGCCAATCAGCCATTGTGTCTCTTGCCTGTAGTTTTTACTCTGCAAATACATCTCGCTCAGAAGCAACCAACCTCGTAACATATTGGTGAGAGGTGCTGGGTAACCATCAGGCAACGGAGCTCCGCAGCGGACGTCGCATCGCCCTTCCAGCCATGGCCAATGCTCAGCCCTCCGCGTCAACGTCAGCGTCTCCGACGAACATGGCGTCGCAACCGTACGTTTTCACGCCTCTCAAGGATCCCGGTACATTCTGCGGAACCGATGGCGTCGACGTTGACGATTGGCTGGCCATGTTTGAACGAGTGAGTGTGCCGAACAGATGGGATCCCACACTTCAGTTGGCTAATGTGCTGTTCTATTTGAGAGGCACGGCCAAGGTGTGGTATGAGAACAATGAAGAAGAACTCACAAGCTGGGACCAATGCAAAGCAAAGATGCGGGAGGTGTTTGGCAAAACCGCCAGTCGGAAGATCGCCGCCAAAAAGGAATTGGCCTGCCGTGCCCAATCCCCTACGGAGTCATACCTCGCTTACATTCAAGACGTGCTGGCCCTCTGCCGAAAGGCCGAAAGCGACATGACAGAAGGTGACAAGGTGGGACATGTTCTGAAAGGGATTGCCGACGACGCGTTCAATCTCCTGATGTGCAAGGGCTGTTCCACCGTAGACGCGATCATCAAAGAGTGTCGTCAGTTCGAGCAAGTGAAAAGTCGCCGCATTCTACAAACATTCGCTCGACTCCCAAACACCGCTGCAACATCTACTTGCGAGGACCAGTCAACACCACAACGTGCATCGCCGCCGGGAGACCTTACACGCATTGTTCGTCGTGAACTGGAAGCTATGGCGCCCTCGGCGTTCTATTCGCGCAGTACCGATGCCACTCCTGTTACTGTTCCTCTTGTTCAAGCCATCGTGCGCCGGGAGCTTGAAAACATCGGAGTGCATTCCGTGTGCCATGTCACCGCGCCTAGAGTCAGCGAACGCCCTTTCGTGATGCCCTTCTCCGACCGACGGTCTTCTCCACGTACTCGCAACCCGGCTGAGTGGCGAACTGCAGATGACCGCCCTATATGTTTCAACTGCCACCGCGTTGGACATATTGCCCGTTACTGCCGCAACACATGGTCCTCGGCACATCGCGCAACGACCAATATGACCCGTTTCGACGATACCGCCCGCACCTTTCCACCTGCCGAAGAGCCCAATGCCATTGACCATTCTCGGAACACTTGGTACAGCCGCTCGCCTTCACCACGTGGGCACCAGTCTCGATCGCCGCAAACACGTCGCCCATCGTCCCGTTCGCCGCAGCCACGGCGCTTCTCGTCCCCCGTGGCTTCCGGCCGCGTTGTCTCGGAAAACTGAGAAATGCAGCCCCCGGAGGTGGTGCTGCATTGACGACTTCCGCAGCAAATCCTCTTTCCGTTCCCACCAGACGAAGTGTAATAGACGTTAAAGTAGACGGCGAACCTGTACAAGCACTTGTCGACACCGGCGCAAGCATTTCGGTCATGAGTTCAAGCCTACGCACACGTTTAAAGAAAGTTCTGACACCAGCGGCTGCACAAATGCTCCGTGTGGCCGATGGCGGCACGCCGATGGTTCTCGGTCTGTGCACTGCCCGCTTACGTATAAAGGACCACACTACTTCTGTCATTTTAGCCGTGATTGACCACTGCCCTTATGACATTATCCTAGGCCTGGACTTCTTGTCGAATCATTCTGCTCTGATCGATTGTGCTACAGGCGTTCTTCAGCTAGAGTTGCCTCAGATAGTCGCTGACCCCCCCACTGCCCCGCCGCGCCTGTGCTCTCTTCAGGATGTGCGGCTGTCAGCTCAGGCAGCCACCTTCGTCGTTTTGACCGCACAGCCCCAAGTTCCCGATGGTCAATATGTCCTCCTTCCTCTCGCCGACGTCCTCTTGAGCCGCAACATTGCCATTCCCCATACGCTTGTGACTGTTACTGACAATTGTACCTCGCTTCCACTTCTCAATTTCAGCTTGTGCCCTCAAGTGCTTCCTCGTGGCATGTTCTTGGCCAGCGTATCTAATGCTGACGAATTCGAAATAGCAGCGCTCACCACCGAGATTGATTTACTTCAGTCTCCAGTAGCGAACAGCACCTGTTCTCGGCCAGATCGTTTCTCGAAGATGATTGCACCCGACCTCAACCCTGCGCAAGCCAATGACATCCATCGCCTTCTCGCGTCATATACCGACATTTTTTCTTTCGACGACAGACCTCTAGGGCAAACATCCACTGTTCAGCACCGTATAAATACTGGTGACGCCAGTCCTATTCGCCGACGCCCCTATCGTGTCTCCCCCACTGAGCGTAGAGTTATCCAAGCAGAAGTGGACAAAATGCTCAACAAAGGTGTCATAGAACCATCAAGTAGTCCTTGGGCCTCCCCTGTCGTCCTTGTGAAGAAAAAAGATGGTACCTGGCGCTTCTGCGTTGACTATCGCCACCTAAACAAGATCACACGAAAAGACGTCTACCCGCTACCACGCATCGATGACGCGTTGGACTGCCTACACGGAGCTACATACTTCTCGTCTATAGATCTCCGGTCCGGCTACTGGCAGATTTCTGTCGATGAAATGGACCGCGAGAAGACGGCCTTCATTACACCAGATGGTTTATACCAGTTTAAGGTCATGCCTTTTGGACTATGTAACGCCCCTGCCACATTCGAACGAATGATGGACTCTCTCCTGCGTGGTTACAAGTGGTCTACTTGTCTTTGTTACCTAGACGATGTGATAGTCTTTTCATCTACTTTCGATAGCCACCTGACCCGTCTCGCTGCAATTCTCGCAGTCTTCAGAACAGCTGGGCTACAACTCAATTCCAAGAAGTGTCAATTTGGTCACCGTCAGATTGCCATTCTGGGCCATATTGTAAACGCCGATGGTGTCCAACCAGATCCCGAAAAGATCCGCGTCGTCCGTAGCTTTCCAGTGCCCCGTTCTACATCCGACGTCCGTAGCTTCGTCGGCTTATGTTCCTACTTTCGCCGTTTTGTGAAAAACTTCGCTGACGTTGCCCGGCCACTGACAGATTTGCTGAAGAAGGATACCACATTCTCATGGGGCCCTGAGCAGGCTCAAGCGTTCGCCGCTCTCATCGGCTACCTAACTACGCCCCCCATACTTGCCCACTTTAATCCTTCTGCTGCCACAGAGGTTCGCACCGACGCCAGTGGCCACGGTATCGGCGCAGTTCTCGCTCAGCGGCACCACGGTAGACAGTGCGTGATAGCTTACGCCAGTCGCCTGCTTTCTCCCCAGGAGATGAATTATTCCATCACCGAGAGAGAGTGTCTAGCTTTAGTTTGGGCCGTCGCCAAGTTTCGGCCATATTTATATGGTCGCATTTTCACTGTCGTTACGGACCACCACGCCCTCTGTTGGCTGACTTCTCTGAAGGACCCGACTGGACGTCTGGCTCGCTGGGCTCTGAGGCTTCAGGAATTTTCGTTTAGCGTCAGCTACAAGTCTGGCCGTTTGCACAAGGACGCAGACTGTCTTTCTCGATATCCGGTAGATCCTCCTGATCCCGTTGCGCCTGACCTGGAGAGCAGAGTAATGGCGTTTACAGACGTCAGCGATATGCGCATCGAACAACGACGGGATGAGTCATTGCGCACTATCATCGACGCCATCCAGTCTGACAGCCATGACGCTGAATCCCGTATGTTCGTGCTGCATGACGGCATCCTCTACCGCCGCAACGTCACCACTGAAGGCCCTGAGCTTCTGCTTGTCATCCCTCGTCATCTACGGCCTGCCATACTTCAACAACTTCACGACGCACCAACAGCGGGACACCTCGGCGTTTCCCGCACATACGACCGCGTGCGACGTCGATTTTTCTGGCCTGGATTGTACCGCAGCGTACGTCGATATGTCGCCACTTGCGACCTCTGCCAGCGCCGGAAAAGACCTTCTTTGCTGCCAGCTGGATATCTTCACCCAATTGAAGTCCCCTCTGAACCATTTCATCGCGTGGGACTCGACCTTCTTGGCCCTTTTCCGACGACGACACTAGGAAATAAATGGATTGCCGTCGCCACAGATTATGCGACCCGTTACGCGATAACAAAGGCCATGCCAACCAGTTGCGCCACTGACGTCGCGGATTTTCTTCTTCATGACGTCATCTTACACCATGGTGCACCCCGACAGCTGCTTACGGACCGCGGCCGCTCTTTCCTGTCCAAAGTTGTCGATGACCTCCTTCGATCGTGTGCTACAGCCCATAAGCTATCTACCGCCTACCACCCACAAACTAATGGCCTAACTGAACGTCTCAACCGCACGCTCACAGAGATGCTTTCGATGTACGTCTCCGATGATCATCGAGACTGGGATACAACGTTGGCCTATGTGACCTTCGCATATAACTCCTCTCGACATGACACTGCAGGATTCTCGCCTTTTTATCTTTTATATGGTCGCGACCCCATATTGCCATTTGAAACCACCTTGCCTCTCGTGCCATCTCCTTCCGAGTACGCGCGCGAAGCCATTGATCGGGCTCACATGGCTCGTCAAGTTGCCCAGTCTCGCCTCACCAGGTCACAGGATATGCAAAAAGCCCGCTACGACCACCGGCATCGAAATATAACGTTTGCCCCAGGTGACCACGTGCTCCTCTGGTCACCGTGTCGCCGTGTAGGTCTCTCCGAAAAACTTTTGTCCCGATACGCCGGACCCTACCTAGTCTTACGTCAAGTTAGCGACGTAACCTACGAGATAGCGCCATTGCACTCCAATACGTCACCAAGTTCGTCACTAGTTGACATTGTCCATGTTTCGCGCTTGAAACCCTACTTCTGTCGCACTTCTCCGGACTCTCGCCGAGACGGCGCTCCAACGCCCGGGGGTCCTGCTACGGAGAGGAAGAAAAGGAAGAGGTGCGACTGACAGGCGCGCGACTGGGCCAATCAGCCATTGTGTCTCTTGCCTGTAGTTTTTACTCTGCAAATACATCTCGCTCAGAAGCAACCAACCTCGTAACAATATTTTGCCCCTTGGATTCACTCGAACTCGCACTGACCACTCCCAAAACTTTTCTTCGACCGGACTCAGTCAGACTCAAACTCACCAAGACATTACTCACCCGAACTCACTCAGGCTCAGACTCACGGCTTGATTTGAGTGTGAATGAGTCCTTATGAGTCGACTCATGAGTCCGTTAGCCTCGAATTAACTTTTTTTTTTAAATATGGTGTCTGTGTTGTTTAGCACCAATATCTCACGTAATCAATGCTCTCTTTGGCGCCGATTGATATATAGTACTTTCGAATACGATGTATGAGTAAGGCCATTTTTCTTGGAAGAGATGAAAGCATAAAATATATTTATCAAGAACGCCCGGAAGAGGGTTGGCGAGGGGAATATAAAGGTACTCCGTACTTAGCACCTCTAATCAATAAATATTTATATGGTGTATGAAAGACACTGCTTTGAAATACGGGAGAGTAGTTGTGAGTCCCGGTAAGGGTGATATTAATAATGAAGAGTATATAGATACAACCATAAGACGGCAAAACAACTCGCCCAGACTCACTGAAGAAATATATCTTGCCATTTGGACTCACTCGGACTTATACTCGTCAGAATTTTCCAGGGCCGAACTCACGCAGGCTCACACTAAAATTTTCTTTAACCAGACTTATTAGTACTCAGATCCACCAAAATGTTACTGACCCGGGCTCACTCAGGTTCAGACTTACGGCTCGATCTGAGTCTGAGTGATTCCGAGTGAGTCTACTCACGAGTGAGTTTGGTGACCTATAGTATAGTAAGTGTGAACAGACTTCATTAAGTGTTCGAAGTACGCACTAAGAACAGAATGCCGCTGTCGCGTTCTACTTCGCCTGCATGCTTCGGTGCGCATGCGCGTCCCGTCATATCGGTTGACCTCTCATGTCCCTGGGTGTCGCTTTCCTTGCTCCATCGAATTAGTGCTGTTATTTTACATAGCTAGCGGCTGTGGTGGGGCCGTCTCAAGTGCCAGGCGGGCTCAGATTGTTATTTTCACTGGTTGATTCTCATCAATAAGCATAGCTAACATCGCACAACCTCATGAAGCCAAGAACACAAAATTACGTTTTCGCAGGCCAGCTTGCCTTGTCGGGTTAAGCCAAGTTAAACTTAAATGAGTCTATTTGAATCGATGCTAGTGTGGCTGAAACTAATCAAACCTGATTGAGCACGGTATCACGTAATAGACAGGTGGAAGCAGGTTTAGTTAAGCCCATTCCGGCTTGATGTTTTCATGTTAAGCTAAGTTAAGTTTTCTGTACCCAGATGAGTCGAGATAAGTACAGCCACATCTAATTATTCATAGTTGATTGTGCTATCCTTTAGTTTAGCCGGGCAAAACTAGCCTGAATAAGGCATGCCCTAGCCCGGCGCTTGAACCGATCCCGTCGCAGACGGTATACGTAAAAGAACGGAACGAATTTCAATGGAGAGCTACTCCCAGTTGTTTTGGATACGAGCGGCGACCCCATGGTCTGCACACTTATGCTCACGCTTGTACATATGCGGCCGAAGTTAGTGGGAGTTGTTATAGCTCTGACTTGCAACTGCACGCGGAACGTCAATTTATATTTCATCTGTCTTCCATCCTTTTTTAGATTTCTTTCGCCGAGGCCGTGAAAAACTTCGTTCCCGCAGCCGCAAACTTTAACCGCTTCCTTGTGCGGAGTCCAAATTACGTTGACCTGCTGAATCGGGCATTAAATTACTGCCCCGCTGGAGCAAAGTGCTACATTACAATGTAAGTAACTTGGCGTGTAACTGGCGCTCTTCCTTCCTTGCAGAAGATGCCATAGATGTTCCCAGTACACTGTTTTTTGTGCATACGACTGACCGGTAAGGTTATACTGACTGAATTGGCCTCCCTGGCTCTGGCCTATCTAGTCGCCGGCAACGACCACAGGCTTTCAACAAGATAATGGTTTGAGCAGCAAAAGCGTTTCTTCTGGCTGATCCAAAGGCGCATAGATCTATCTATCTATCTATCTATCTATCTATCTATCTATCTATCTATCTATCTATCTATCTATCTATCTATCTATCTATCTATCTATCTATCTATCTATCTATCTATCTATCTATCTATCTATCTATCTATCTATCTATCTATATGTCTGTCTGTCTGTCTGTCTGTCTGTCTGTCTGTCTGTCTGTCTGTCTGTCTGTCTGTCTGTCTGTCTATCTATCTATCTATCTATCTATCTATCTATCTATCTATCTATCTATCTATCTATCTATCTATCTATCTAATCTATCTATCTATCTATATGTCTATCTGTCTGTCTATCTATATGTCTATCTATCTATCTATCTATCTATCTATCTATCTATCTATCTATCTATCTATCTATCTATCTATCTATCTATCTATCTATCTATCTGTCTATCTATCTATCTATCTATCTATCTATCTGTCTGTCTGTCTGTCTGTCTGTCTGTCTGTCTATCTATCTATCTATCTATCTATCTATCTATCTATCTATCTATCTATCTATCTATCTATCTATCTATCTATCTATCTATCTATCTATCTATCTATCTATCTATCTACCTATCTATCTATCTATCTATCTATCTATCTATCTATCTATCTATCTATCTATCTATCTATCTATCTATCTGTCTGTCTGTCTGTCTGTCTGTCTGTCTGTCTGTCTGTCTGTGTCTGTCTGTCTGTCTGTCTGTCTGTCTATCTATCTATCTATCTATCTATCTATCTATCTATCTATCTATCTATCTCTCTGTCTGTCTGTCTGTCTGTCTGTCTGTCTGTCTGTCTGTCTGTCTGTCTGTCTGTCTGTCTGTCTTTGTAGTGGTAACACAACTTTCGTTATGTTGTGTTGGTACTCCTTATAGAGAACCGAAGCTCAAGTTTGCGGAGCGATGACAACGCCGCGCGTGGCTCTGGCGGCGAGCTCTGGAAAACTTGAGGGTAGGCGCGGGAGAGGGCGCAGGCGAGTCGTTGTGTTTCGCCGAAACGGGAGCGCGTGCAACACGCGCGGAACACGTTCTGCAGCTGTTCTGCAGTCGGTACGGGCAACTTTGGCGCCGTGCCGTCAGCTTGGCGTGCTTAAAGCCGTGCAAAGTTTCTTTTCCATGATTGTAGAAGCGGCCCCACGAAAACGTTGGCGAGATCCGAAGTATTGTTGTCTTGTGGGCTGCCACAACAATGCAGACAACACCAAGGGATGCTCTCCACACGTAAAGATGTGTCATTTTCCCAGCAAGTCAAAGCTGGTGAACACAGCTGCGTTCGCGAAAGATAGAGCAAGCATGACACGAAAGCAAAAAAAAACTGAAAAACGGGGCGAGTATTTGAACTTGACTCGCTTGGGTAAAGCTCAGCTTGCTGCTTCACAGTGAAGTCAGCGGGTCATGCCCCCGCGGCACAAAGACATTACTCAAAAACTTCTCGGACATTTTAATGCCATGACCGTATATTTTGAGTTTTTATTTATCTTTAGCGTGCCACAAACGTTTGCACATGACAGTACGTGGCTGATACTGCTAGATACCACATCAAAACAACAATTATATGGTTTTCATAAACGTCAATGCAGCACATCGATCGAGTACGCGGCTCTATGTCGGCCGAATGAGACTTACCTCGATGCATATGTCGTACACGGTATTGTCCCGGATCTAAGAAATGCATTTCGCAGTGGCTCGGGCGTCCTCGTCTTCCGTCGTCTGCTGCACATCATAAACTTGACTAACGAGCTTTACTCTTGTTGTTAGATTCGCTTCTCAATCTTGTCCGGCTCATAGATCTTTATGAAGCCACACGGCATACCGTACATTGTGATGTGACTCAAACTTACCACGTGCTCTTTGCACGAGCACACAAGTGAGCGGCAGCGAATTGGCGGGAAGGGAAAACGCGCAATATATATTCCCTATTTCTACTTTTCTACCAAAGATGGCGCTGCCTGTCGAGAGTGCTACCGGGAAGTAGTTTTGAGGGAGGGAGGGAGCAAACCAGCAGCCGTGACTCACGCTAGTCACCTAGTCAGCAGCCAGGTGCAGGTTTCAGAAGGAATGTCTGAACAGGTCATCATCGCCGGTGACTCAAATTTAGTCCGATGCGCAGCGGCAATCAAAGAAAGGGTGAAAGGCGACAAGAGAGTTGCGATAGGGACGTTCCCAGGACAAACGCTGGGGACAGTAATGAGTCAAGCGGGTGAACAACTCGCAGCTAAAGCTAACAATCGCAACCTCGTTGTAATTGCGGGAGGGTTAAATGACGTCCTAAAAAAAAGAATCGTCAGGACTAGCGCCGACCTTGGCGAAAGGGGTGGATGACATGCGCACCGTGTCCCCCCAGGTGCAAATTGTAGTATGCACAGTACCGGAAGTACCAGTACGCAACATCAACCTGCAAAGAGCGGTAGTCGACGCAAACAAAGAGATATGGCGAATTAGTCGAGAGAAGGGTTTCGAGGTAGTGGATTTAAACAGGGAAGTGCACAGGTGGGGTGGATTCCAAAGAGACAAGATTCATTTCGATAAGAGGCTTGGACACGAGGTGGGCTGGCGACTGGCAGGACGCGCAGTAGCTTTTTTGGGGGGCTCACGGGCCCTTCGGAGTCCGGGGTAGCTCGTAACAGGGAAAACAAACAGGAGGACGCTTTGACAGGTAGAATTGCGAAAAACCAGAAAAAAGGTAAAAGAAAAAGGAAAAAGGCGCGTGTTGCAATTAGTTACATAAACATGCAGGGTGGCAGAAAGAAGGCAAAATGGTTAGAGATTGAGGAGCAGTTAAACAAAGAACAGATAGGCGTGTATGCGGTTACAGAAACACACCTTAGAGACTTGGAAGAGCCACCACATATTAAAAATTATGTTTGGGAAGGGTGTAACAGGACCATATCGGAAAGGAAAGGTGGGGGTGTAGGAATGCTAATTCACCGCGGAGCCAAATGGGTTAGAGTGAAACAGACGTGTTCAGAGCACCTCTGGGTTCTGGGCACAGTAGGTGGAAAGGAAACGTGGCTAGGGGTAGCCTATTTGTGGACGGGGAATAACTGCAGAGAAAAGAATCAGGAGATAGTGGATTGCATGAGTGCGGATATTAAGGAATTTGGTAATGGGGCCGAAATCATCCTTCTAGGGGACATGAATGCCCACATACATGACCTTGACGGATATTCAGACACCAATGGGAAGTTGTTACTAGATCTTTGCGAGCAACATAGTCTGGAGATAGTTAACACAGGGCCTAAATGTGACGGCCAGATCACATGGGAAGTCGGAAACAAGCAATCAAGTATTGATTATTGTCTCATGACTGAAGGAATTTACCACAAACTGACAGAAATGAGGATAGACGAGGAAGGCATTAACAGCTTGGGTAGTGATCATAAACGAATAACATTACAAATGGGATACGAAACTAAAAATACGAGCATGGAATCAAAGTCTGGCAGCTCGTATTTAAATGACAAACAAATAATAAATATAGCCGCAAGAGTCGAGAAAGAAGTAGGCGAAATACCAGGCAAGGACTGGGAGTATAGGGAGCTGTTACATCTAATGACGAAGGAGGTAGGGAAAGAGAAGAAAACCGTTTGCTGGAAAGGAAAAAGGAAGCCAAAAAGTTGGTGGAACAAGGAAATCCGGGAGGCGATCGAGAAGCGACGCGAAGCATCACGGGAGCATAGAAAGGCAAAAAAGGAGAAGCGGCCGCAGGACGAAGTCAAAAAAATATGGGAAATATATTTGGAGAAAAAATCCCTTGTACAGAAATTGGTAGAGGCAAAAATTAAAGGTGAAAGTGAACGCTGGATGACAGAGATACACGAAAAAAAGGAGGCCGCGCCTAGGATTTTTTGGAGCCACATAAAGGCGCTAGGTAGGAAGTCTGTCACAACGCAACAACATATTCTAGATGAAGGAGGAAATCAATTGGAAGGGTACGAAGCGCTAGGTTACATCCAAAAGGTAACAGCCGATTCGTTTCAAAAGAGCGTCCAGGGGATCTCCCCAGTGAGTAAAAGTGTGGCGGAGAAAGCAACAGAGGAAGAGCTAGTACTAGATAATTTCAACTGGAAAAAGGCCGAAGGAAAAATTCCAAAGCGCACTGCCGCGGGTTTAGATGGGATTCCCGTTAGCCTCATTAACGAACTAGGACATAACACTAAAGAAGCATTGTTAAAAGCAGTAGAAAAAAGCTTAAAGGACGGACAAATACCGGACAGTTGGCGACAAAGTAGAATGAACTTAATCTATAAAGGCAAGGGAGAAAAGGACAAGATTCGCTCGTATAGACCACTAACCATTACATCGGTACTATACAGGTTGGCGATGCAAGCAGTAAAAATGAAAATAGAAACATGGGCCGAACATAACGATATTTTGGGAGAACTTCAGAACGGATTTCGAGTCGACAGGCGGTTAGACGATAACCTGTTTGTTCTCACTCAGTGTATAGAAATATCTAAAATAGAGAATAGGCCCTTGTACGTGGCTTTTCTAGACATCACTGGGGCATACGACAACGTTAATCAGGAAATTTTGTGGGATATATTGAAAGGAATGGGCATGGGCGACGACTGTATACAGCTTTTGAGGGAGATATACCGAGAAAATACAGTTTGCATAGAGTGGGAAGGAATGCGTAGCAAAGAGAACGTTGAGGTTAGCAGGGGTCTGAGACAGGGATGTCCTTTGTCCCCACTGTTATTCATGCTGTACATGGTGAGTATGGAAAAAAGCGCTAGAAGGTAGCAACATTGGTTTTAATCTGTCACACAAACAGGGCGGCATGATGATTGAGCAGAAGCTTCCAGGTTTATTTTATGCGGACGATATCGTCTTATTTGCGGACAGTCGAGATGATATACAGCAGCTGGCGAATATATGCGGAAGGGAAGGTGAAGCTCTTGGACTAGGATTCAGTGTAACGAAGTGTGGTTTGATGGTATTCAATGATCCCTGTGATCAGACGGTGTCCATACAAGGCCAAGAAATACCGAGGGTAAGTGAATACAAGTACCTTGGAGTATGGGTAAATGAGAGTGATAGATACATGGAGGTACAGGAAAAAGCCTCGGCAGCAAAAGGAAAGAGGAATGCGGCAATAATGAAGCACAGAGCGTTGTGGGGATACAATAGGTATGAGGTGCTTCGAGGTCTGTGGAAGGGTGTAATGGTTCCAGGGCTTAGTTTTGGGAACTCAGTGGTGTGCATGAGGGCAGAGGTGCAATCGGGAATGGATGTAAATCAAAGGACTGTGGGACGCCTCGCGTTGGGTGCTCACGGGAAGACGACAAACGAGGCTGTAAAGGGCGATATGGGGTGGGCAGGTTTTGAGGCGAGGGAAGCGCAGAGCAAAATAAGGTTCGAAGAAAGGCTAAGAAATATGAAGGAGAGTAGATGGGCAGAGAAGGTGTTCCGTTATTTGTATAGGAAGAGCGTGGACACACAGTGGAGAAAAAGAACTAGAAGACTCACTAGTAAATATACGGCTGGTATTGTGAGCCATATGTCAACAAAGAGCGTTAAGGGAAAAGTCAGGGAGGCGGAGAGGATTTACTGGATGGCAGCTATGGAGAAAAAACCGGCTTTGAGTAACTACCGAAAGGGCAAAAATGAAATAAGGAGGGAGGCATTTTACGATAATTCAAGGGGAAGCGCTTTACTGTTTGAAGCGAGATCGGGTTGCCTTAGAACACGTAGTTATAAAGCAAGATTCAGTAAAGAAGAAAAACAATGCACATGCTGCGGGAAAGATAAGGAAACGGCGGAACATGTTCTGATTGAATGTGGAGATATCCACCCAGGTGTACGTTTGGGCACGAACCTACAGGAAGCCTTGGGTTTTAGGGACAACAATGGAAAGCTGAACACACCCGCGATTGAAATAAGTAAGAGACGGTTAGAGTATTGGTGGCAGAAAATTAGAGAGAAAGGACAAAAATAAATATTGGAAAAAAAAAATATGGACAGTGTGCCGTAAATGGCAGAGAACTTAAGCTGAAAATTTACCTTTTTTCCATTAAGATAGAATTTATCGAAGTAGAGGCATTAGGCCAACATAAAAAAAAAGGGAAAAAAAGATTTTTTTTTTTTTTGTCGAGCCTGGTGGCATACTTGTCACCACCCCGTTATAAAGGGGACGCTCATAGCATCCATCCATCCATCCAGCAGCGCCACCATGCGTTGCTTTGGCTTCCTATACACACGTGAGATTCGACAATGTGACCCATAGAATGTACTTTTGTTTCTGTTGTTTTCACTTGCTCGGTCTATATTGCAACGCTCCTTTCTCAAGTCTACTTATCACTCCATTACGCGTGTAAGTGCTGCCCTGCGCAACCACGCCTATTGACTAAAGAACCATCGAGATAACCCGATGCGATAACGCGCACAACGGGAACATTACAGATTCTTTTGGAAGTTACATTGCCGCTAGCGATGACGCTAGAATATTCGACGGCACGTGCATAAATGCCGAAGTGCGTCACCGCTTGTCCGTTGGTCGACGGCTGATCGCTGCTATCCGTGCCAGTGTGTATTGCTGTAATCTGATTTTCTACTTACCGGGCACAACTGCGACCGAATAAATAGTTTCATCTTGGACGTACTGACCACTGTCTTTGTCAACGTCACGACTACGTGATATTTATCAGTTCGTGCGAAATTAAACGATGAGCAGGAAGCCTATAGCGCAGCGTCCTTGTCTTTTTTTTCTAAGTCCTTGTAAATTGCACGTACTCACACTTCATGTGTTCTGTACAGTACAGTAATGTACAGTGTCAATTTTTATGAAAGGGAACACGGGGGCACGTGGCCTGCACACTCCGGCGGCTGCTGGCAGCGCGTTCAAGCGGGAGCGATAGCAACCACACTTTCTTGTCGCGTCATCTCGTGGTGAGCAAAACAACCGTTCGTCGCCGATCAGGAACCAGCGGCAAGATTGTGACCCCCCCCCCCCCCCTTCAAGGCGATTACGCGAGAGTCGGTAATCGCCTTGAAAATGGAGGGGTTGCAATCTTGCCGTTATATATCAGCAACGAACGGTTGTTTTGCTCACCGTGAGATGGCGCGAAAAGAGACGGTGGTTGCTATTTCTCCCGTTTGAACGCGCTGCCAGCAGCCGCCAGAGCGTGCAGGCCACGTGCCCCCGTGTTCCCTTTCATAAAAATTGACACTGTATGCACTCTCCTAGCCTACAATTTCTGCAAGTATGCAAATTATCACATGCATATCATGACGTTACTTAGATTATAGCGGCACTTATTAGTGATCGTTCTGAGAAGCTACGTCTGATCTCGAAATATGAGGCGTAACTTCTCAAAACGATTACTAATGCGTTCTGGCTAAGCGTAAACCGAGAATCGTGACTGTAGTCTTCCTGCGTGAAGTGACCGCCGCCATCGTGCGAGACTTGGCGTCGATCTAGCGCAGTTCGTTGCTGCGCTGCTGTCACTCGGTTCGCCGGCTGCCTTGCACAGGGAGACAGTGTCGCAGCTTCAAAATTCATTCATATATTCGTTGGTATGCACAACACAGTTGCTGATTTCTGTACTGTATATACAATAAAGCAATATCAGCGTGTTGTGGCTCGGGCGAGTTGGTTATTCATGAACTTAGCACATATGAAATGTATTAGCACGGCACATATGAAAATGAAAGGGGAAATATATTAGCGTCTACCTTCCTGGCTGTCTCCGTCGTCTTTCTCCTTTCATTTTCATATGTGCTGCACTAATACAAGCTAAGTTCCTGACATCATCGCTGGTCGTGTAGCTCACATAAGAAGGGGGGGGGGGGGGTCGCAACGCCGCCAGACGATGCTCGCGATCCGTCAAAGGTAAAGACCCTGGTAATAGGGACTCTGGTAACAGAATCCCGAGTGTATAACGCAGCATATAATTCTTCTGCATTGCATCCCACTTGTTGTTTTTCTTACGTCACCTGCCAATGCAACTTTTCGGGGTGTAATATAGACTGGAAACCAGATTATTGAAAAACGCTACGATGTGTAGCGATGCTCGTTCCTAAACCGCTAGAACATATCACTCACTATGCGCGGAACGCTTAAACCGGTATGCAGATGATGAAAACTACAAACGCCGCCGGTTTTATGCGTTTGTAGAATATGGCCGAGACTGTATCACTGTAAGATAACCGTATCTAAGGAAGTTCAAGATCGTCGTAAAACGTCGCTTCGAAACCAATAAGGAGGAATCGAGAACCGCCGCATACACAGACTAGGTGACGTTTTAGGTGACGTCAGCGTAAGAAGAGTATAGACAAGCATGGACGTTAATTGTTGCTAAGCGTCCATGACCGATAAGCTTCCCGAGGCTTTGCCTCGATAGGAGTCCATACAGGTCGCTCCTAAAACGATCATTTGCTGAGAAGCTTAAGCACTAATTTACTCTTATGTTTATATGTGGCTACTAATTATATGCATATCTGGTTGATGTGCATACTTTACAAATGTATATATATATATATATATATATATATATATTGTTTACGTATATTTTTTTGTATGTATAATTGTGTATTATAATTATGCATATATGTCGCCCAATTGTAACCCCACCCCTTATGTCATACCCCCCTTGAGGGGGCCCTTAAGGAAATAAAAAGTGAAGTGAAGATAATGTGATTCCACAATATCGTTTAAGGAGCAACATTTCATGACCCCCTTTAAGATGTCTTATTGTAAATCTTTCTTTTCCGTGTTTTTCTTCCAATTGCAGGGACGAATTTTACGTGTTCATATTCTTAGACACAACACTGAGGATTGGAGGTAACTACGTTGTGAAAGGGGTGATACCTGACGACGTGAGGCTGCTGTGGTGTTCCCGCTACATCGACTGGATGCTGCCGACCGCGATGGCTTCTTCTGCTGAAAATTACCTGCAGAAAACTTACTGGCCGTTCGGTCTCAAGAATCCCAAGGACCCCAAGAATCCGCATTCGGTAAGAAACGACTATAAATGCGTCGGTTTAGCACCGATGTCGGCGGTGGGCAGAACTTACTGCTGGTGACTTCTAGGGCCTGTTTTGCAATAAGATATTATTTTATGGTCCACTTTTAATATCTCCATAGGCATAATACACCATGCTTCCAGTTTTCACTGGAAACCACAAATTGTTGGGTGAACGTGTCATGGCTGCTTTAAATGCGCGCATTCTTCATCTTATGAAGTCCACCCGATGAAAAGAAATTACGGAGGAACCTAGGTAATTTCGGTGACGTGTGAATAAGAGTGTTACTTGTTGTTGTTGTTAGTACGGCTGCTTTTTTATTGAGTGTATAATCGACCAAATGAATGTGTCGACAAACAATCCTATAACTTCTGGGGTTTAGCATGTCAGAACAACGGTATGATCATAATGGACGCCGTAGTAGAGCTCCAGAAATTTCGGCCAGATTTCATCCAAAAAAGTTATTGGGTGATTCTGTTGTTTGAAAGTGTAGAGTAGTACTTATTACATCCATAAATATGAATCAAAAGTGGACAAAAAAAGAATCGTTTGCGTTTGTGTGATCTGGTTATGATGCTTTACTAAATAAACTACAGCGAAAAGTGTTCCTTCTAGATGCTTCTGTACGGGTAACCCTTGGGAGTCTTGCAATTTAATGGCGTATGATGCCGCTTATTAAGACGAAAGTGTATGTCGTGGTCCACAGAGACTTCAGTGACGTATTTCCTTCACGGAAATGACGTCGTAAAAGATGCGCATTATCAGATGGCAGAGGTAAAAATCGAAGAACTAATTCCGCTCACAGGAGTCGAGCCCATGATTTATCAGTCGACTACAACAGATGCCGGGCACGCTATCCACTGCGCCACGGTCACATACTCGGGAGGCTTTTCGAACCCACACTCGAGCTCTCAACTTCGAATTTGCGGTGACCACAAGTGATAAGACAAGCTAGCGTTTTCCTGACTCTGCTTGTGAAACGCGTGACCCATGCTCACTACTACCACCTGCTCTGTTTGCGTTAGGCTTGTGTGATGAAGTACTCGCCGCTTGAATGGTACCGCCAAAATGTAGTGACACGTCTCGCATTCACGTACCTTTGCTTTGCAGGCTTTTACAGTCGGCATGCAGTTCACGCAGATGTTACTCGACGCCTTTGCCCACTCGTACGCTCTCTCCATTGCTTCCAGCGAGAAGTCTCGAGCAAACTTGTATACCAAGGTGAGTATAGGGAATGTTTGCCGAGCACTTTGACGAGCGCGTCCACCGTTGCTGTGTTTGCAGGTAAGAACTCAAATACGTAGCATTTCTCGCTTAGATACCTTCAGCTTTCTGAAACATTAAAAACAAATATTTTTCTTCCTATGTCAAATGCTATACCTGTACTAGTAATGGAGCAGCGTTGCGCTGTTTTCTTGGACCGTGCGTGATTACGTGGTACAGGTCTTCAGATTTTCGATTTCTAATGTCGATGAGGGCAGAATGACGTGGATGCGCAGTGCTTTTGGTTGTTCTGCTCACTTCCAAGTGCAGTTGAAATCTCGACGAGCAATAAGTAGTGTGCTGAATTAGGCGCCATGCAACAGTCCCCCCACCCCCGAGTCCCAGCCACTTAAACAAAAAAAAAAATAGTTTGTGTAATGCAAACGCCAGAGTCAAATTTTTGGAGCTGGCAACCTTCCTTGGTCACCGTGCATGTTTTGACGCCGCATACTAGTACGACAGTGGCAGCGACCTCACAACATGTTGCTATTTGGTTCAAAGTGAGGTTACAAGAAAATAACTAAAAAGTACCGAAGTAGCCGAGACATTTATTTTCTACTGCGATCGGCCTAAAAGTAGCCGAATAAGCGCAGTGTGGTCAAGCCTGGCAACCATGTACTGCAAGTGGCTGTATTTCCATCGACCGACGTTCGAACGTTAGCTCGATATCGTGTACCATTATGACTTGTTGCTATCGCATTCACTTCTTCGCCCTTTCGGCGGAACAGGGGATTTTTCAAAATTTAAAAAATAAGTTTCCTTCCCCATCAACTCTCCCCTTCCACACCACATACATAGCCGCATCGATTGTGGCAGCAGTAGCCGCACTTCAGCATCTGTAAACGTATCGTGGGCTGTATTCAGGTCAGGCGTAACCGGTAGCGGCGACTTTTTAATCTTGGATATTCCCTCTTCTTAGATGCTACAGTTGGATTACATGGCATTCTACCCGAACTCATCAGACAAGCCGAATCAGGACATGATTACTAAACTGAACTCGGTAAGTAAGCCTGCCTTTATTTACCATTGACTATGGGGTCTATAACACCAGCATGAAAGGGGATAATTTCGCAAGTACACCATCTGTATCACTGATGCAGTATAGGAACTATAGTTAAGGCTCTGATCACAGTGGTGCTAGCCACTTCTTCTCTCTTGATACTAATGTTATTTTATGTTTGTTATGCTTTGAGCGGCGCGTGCCCGCCTAGTTTTTTTAGGAGAAAACTGTTTTGCACTAAAGTGAGCTTGTTAGTACAATCGTGTGTGCAAGTTCTCCTTTTTCATCCTCTATTCACTTGGTCGTATACTCTCAAGGTGTATTAAGCGACCCAAATAACAGCTCTTCTATCATCTGCCACAGCATATGCAGGGCGCGCCATTGCAGAGGGGTGTGTAATGTCTTAGCGTATCGTTTTTATTTAAAAAGCTTAAGCGTCCGTCGTCACTTTCTATGGTATTCTTGCATCTCGACTTTCAGAGCGCTGCTCTCAGAGGGAGGGAGAAACTTTATTAAATGTTTATACAGGGAGTAGGCGGAAGATGGCCCGGTCTGGGACGCTCCTCCCAAACACTAGGTCGGCTCCTCACTGATAAACCTATTGGAGACTGAGGCGACTCGGCCTCAGTTGACCAGGGCCTTTGGCTCGCCAGGACGGAACAGCCGAGCAGGGCTGCCTCCCAGTATTTCCCCGTGGGATTTTGTTTTGGCGTGATGCGAGGGGTCGGCTGGCATGCCCACACCATGCGGAAGATGTCCGAAGACGTCTCCGCCCAGTGCGGGTATTTTCCTGCATAGGCAGAATTGAAATATTCTAAAACTACCGGACACACCAGTGTTTTGATGCAAAAGGGCCGGAGTAAGCGTTCTTCTGCCTTTGTAAGGCGCTTACATGGTTTAGGCGAATGTGTATAATTCAGTAATTTTTCTATATGTTAGAACCGGATTAAGTTTGGGATTCATTTCGGAAGCGTCTGAATATGTTACCTGGAGAGTGAACATGAGAGCAGCGGACTCTTCCGTTTAATTGGCTTCGAGGCCTATATGAGTTGGAGCCCATAAGATTCTATATGGTACGCGGGGGCTCCGACGTAATTGCTATTTTGTAAGATGCGGTATGCCAGGTGAGAGACGTAGCTGTGTATACTCTGGGACAACTTTCTGTGGTAATGAAGGGAAAGATATACGGAACCAAAGTGGCCGTGCGCCACCGCTGAAGAATGTAGTCCCACAAATGTGTCGGTGTTTTCCGCGTGAGGATAATAAAGAAAACAACATTGCTTTATTTCCTAAGGGATGATGTTTATAAAGCGACACTGAACAAATCAAGAACATATTAATATTTGTTTCACTTCGTGAAGCGTCATTTTGCGTTTGTGCACATCTGAAAACGTCGCACATTTTAGGTGCCCCTCACATTCAAAATGGCGTCTCCGTCTTTAGGTGAGCGCTCGTCGCTCTCCAGCTATTCCGACGACTCGCTGAAGGAGCTTGTGTCGAATTTAACTTACGAATGGCTGTGTAAGCAGACGTAGCCAGTTCTATGCAGTGGTACCATTCGAACACGGCCAGCATTCGAAAAGCGAGTCGAGCCGGACTATTTGGCGGAAGAGCACATGTGCTGTAGCTGCGCCCCGCATAGCTTACCCTTCATTGCCACAGAAAGTTGTCCCCGAGTGTAGAATATTTATGCTGGCCCCTTTCGAATTTGCAATGATGAGCGAGTCCCGGTCTGTGGCAGCTAGCGTGATTTCCTCCGCATGTGTTGTGTACTGCGCTCTGAATGTGAGGCCATTCACCGCGACGTTTCGATGGACGACTGCGACTTTCCCTATATACCTGGCATATACCTGGCCTACGACGCATCGTAGGCCAGTTCGGGAAGGTTAGAAAGTATCACTGTTGCTTTATAGTTCCCTGGCCACGTTCCTCGCTTCATTTTAGTCAGGGCTGCCTCCAGGTCATGGTGTCGGTACGGTTGATCCAGCTCTGCGTTCTTGAAACCTGCATACGAGTATACATAGGCCCTTGGGTGTCATCTTGAACAAGAGATATTGATCGCCTAGTTTGTATGCTGATTTTGAGGTGTCTCCGTCGAAGGCATAGATAGCCTAAAATGACGGTTAGAAGGGCAAGAGTGGGGGCTAGTTGGTTGAACATTGTTGAGACTCACACCGCGCTGGAATTAAACACACAAATAAAAGACACACTGAAGCACAGGTAGGACACACACGAGCGCGAACTAACAACTGTTTATTCGATGGAAATGTGACACACACATATATAGGTTGAAAGGAGAGGTTTTTTTTTTTTTTTTTTCTTTTTCTTTTTCTTCTTTTTTTCTCTCCTTTCAACCTATATATGTGTGTGTCACATTTCCATCGAATAAACAGTTGTTAGTTCGCGCTCGTGTGTGTCCTACCTGTGCTTCAGTGTGTCTTTTATTTGTGTGTTTAATTCCAGCGCGGTGTGAGTCTCAACAATAGATAGCCTGTTGAAGAAGTTTTTGTGTCACGGCTCTGGCATCGGATGAAGGCACAAAAGAGACGCTAAGTTATCCGGCCGGACCTTTGTCTAGCAGCCGTCTTGCATCGGTCCATGCAATTCGAGTCGGTGAGCTGGGCTGCGTGCTCCGCTGCCCAGCTCACCGTTAAGTGATTCGGCAATTCATTTTTTTTTTCGAGTGTCTCCTTTTTGTTTTGCAGTAACGGGCTGCAATTATCGAGCTGCTCGTTGTTATTCGCGGGGTATTCCGATTTCTTGCTATCGCATTCGTTATTCTGCCCCTGACGCGAAATGGCGAACTTTCGAAACAAAAATGATATATAAATATTACACTATTCACAGGTCAACGTCATAATGAATGCCATAATGGGCATAATGTGTAAGTGTATGGATGACTCTGGCGCTTTGGTGACACTGGAGTTTCAAGCTAGAACGCTTTGCCCTTTACCAATATAGAGCGTCGGTAGTGGCATGAAACATTGTGCTGCATGCATCTTCACAATTATATGTTTAAAACAAGAAGCGTATCGTCCCTCTTTTGATACGAGCTTTTTTGTCATCGGAGTTTATTATTGTGAAATTATCAAAGTATTCGGCTATTTGAATTCGAGCTATTCGTTTTGTTGTTTGAAATCCTCGCATTTTCGCACACGCTTACTTGTCTCGCACGAATGTTGATCGAGTGCGATCAAATAGCTTACTGCGTTTTTTTGTGTGTGTGTTTTTCTCTCTACAAGGTGAGATAAGGGCGTGTAAATGGAAAGTGCGAAATACTGAAGTGCTAAAAGCTTACCGCTGACATTGACACCGTCCTGTTATGAAGAAATAAGTGGCGATGAGTAGATTGCGCCTACACGAAGGGTAGTGAATACGAAAAAGGAACCACTCCCTCCTCTTTAAAGGCCAACTCCGGCGACTTTTCGACCATGTCAAGGCTATGGTGTTTCTATGCTCCTGAGACACTCTTGTCACGAGCCCAATAGCTGAAATTCTCGAGAAATCGTGAAAATAATTTTAATAAGCAAAAATGTGCGATACCGAAACCGAACCGAGTGCCCTGTCTGCGTATGACGTACTATTTGGTAGAGCCGGAGGCCGTATACTGGTTCCGCCAGCGTGGAGTATGAAAACTGTGAAAGCCAGTCGAGCGAAGCACTGGCCAAACACCACAGAGGAAGAAAGAAAGCATTCCCGGGCTATACCCGTGCCGAACACCGCCACCTTGTGGAAAGCGCAATAAACGCTGTGTAGCGGCCAAAGTAGCGATGCCATCGGTTGCGTCACTTCCGTTGACATGCCAAACGGGACGTCACACAGACAGTGTTGCCAAAAATTCTGGCAAGAAAGGTGATCTTTTCGAGGCAATCTTTAACATTCATTTGCAAACGATCAGTGCATCACTCAAACCTGTGATTTGGCATAAAGGACTAAAATGTGAAAGGGAACATACCCAGCGAATTTCATTGAGATTCATTGACCTCGAACAATCGCCGGAGTTGGCCTTAAAGCGCAGAGTGGCTTAGGAGCCCTTGAAAAAAAAAAAGAAACTTAGTCTTCAGTGCAACTGCTCTGGCACATCGCACATTCGCTTTCCATCGCCTCTCTTCCAGAAAATTGTTCCTAGCGACGAATTCAGCCTGGTCTCCTTCTTCGATAACAGAAAGGAAATTTTTTCTAATTACTGGAAGAGTGCGGAGACAGATCTGAAAGACGGTTACATTCAACGGTGAGTTTTCCATTCTTTGCGATGCAAGCTCAAAAGTGAGAGTTCGAACATGTCGCCCGCAAAGTAGCTGTCCCTAAAGGATAAGCGCGAAAATTCGGAGAACGGGGAAACAGTATACACATGACGATTCGCTTATATCACTACAACCCTTCGTAATCCGGCGCGCGTAGCTGTAAAGAAGGAAAAAAAAATGTGGAGCTGACTAAGCCTCACTATTGAAATATGTTTTGCGCTCTCACTCGGACTTGGACTCGCCAAGATTTTACGGAGCGGGACTCACTCGGGCTCGGGGAAACTTTTCTTCAACCGGACTCACTCAAGCTCGCCAAAACACTTTTCACCCGGACTCACACACTCAGACACACAGCTCAATCTCAGTTTGAGTGAGTCGACTCACGAGTTCGCTAGCGTAGAATTAGCTTTCTCGATCTTGCTGTCGACGCTCTTCAACACCTCCCGTAGTCCGGGCTGCTCTTCGCGCTTTTTTGATTTATGAGTGGTCGCAAACCAGTAGGTTACCTTCTTTTTTTCTTAAATGAAATGACAACATAAGATGTATTTGCTATCATGAACTTCCCCATAAGAGTTGGCGGGAAGGAGGTCGAGGCATCCGCCTAGGTAATTCGCGCCTACGATCAATAAGTATTGAAATGATATATGCGCGATACTGCTTTGGTGTACGTGTGAGTATAAACGCGAATCCGGGTAAGGCTGAGAACACTGAAGACGAGTTGACAGGAGTCTGAAGGCACAGCTCGATCTTTCGGTGAACACGTGAAAGGGGTCGTTTTTTCACCGATGATTGAATTCCGAAGTTCTTACAGGGGTAATGAACCGATTTTTTTTTTCAAGAAATCATTGAATAGTCTCAATCAGTGTCGGAGTTTGTTGCTTCGCGAGTGAATTGCCGTGAGAACGTGTCGAACCCGTCACGAACGAGCGGAGTTCGTCTCTCGCTTCAAGCGCTTCCTTTCTTCTCTCGTCCCGACGAGCCTGCGGCAAGCTACACAGGGAGGTGGGGCATTGAAGGGAAGTTACGTAAGTGTGCGTCATCACTTTGCGCGGGCGTTATGAAACGCGGTCGCTCTCTCCCGTTATTTCCGTGCGTGCGTGTGCTTCAATGTTTAATGTTTGAAGACTATGCACCGCCGCGTGGTGGCGCTCCGTGGCGTGAAGTACATCTGATGCATCTGATGATGATTTGTGTTGGTTACTGGCCAATTAGTGGCGTAAAATCATGGTGAGGGGACACGGACCTTGCGAATAGTGTCCCCCTTGGGATTTATCTTTCGTACGCACCATGCGACTTTCTTGACAGTTAGGGATAGCACACTGTCAGTAAAAGCAACTCTGAAATCTTGAGCCTTTCCAATGCGCAGATAAGAAGTAAAAAAAAAATAACACTGAGAGCTACTTGTCGTGTTAAGTTAGAAACGAACTTCGTCATGCTAAGTGCGTTAACGCTATTGGTAGCTCAGGGTTGTTTTTCCTTCACCTGTGTGACGCTCATGCTCGTTTTTTTTTTCTTCAAAACAATTAAGATTTTAAATATTGTACAGTTAAGAGTATCCATGTATAATTAAGAGTATGGGGGGGTGCAAAGCCAGCCTCATAACATTGACATAAGAGAGAGGGGGTGCTCCGAAGGAATTTTGCCACCCCAGAAGGGGAATCCATGCCTGCGCGCGCCCATGAGCACAAGTAAGGGTTCCGGCTAATGCATGGCTGCTTGCGCTAACCACCTTATGCGACAAATTTATTTTATTCTATTCAATCCCGATTCCATTTTTTTACATACACAAGAAAATGGCGCAGACCCGAAAAGTGAAACACTGTTCACTTGACGGGAATGATGGCCTTCTTACAAGGCATACAACATGGCATGTATGCAATATAAAAAAAATGGCACTTATACGAAAAATACCACTCGATTATACGTTTTTGTTTTTATGTAAAATAAACGGAATTCGTAAACATGTAAAAAAATATCAAACCGCAATCTGTAAGCGAGAGAAAAAGAAATGAGCACAATATAGAAGTGCATATAAGAAAGGAGAAACGCGCAATATTGCACTGGTATAATGTATTGAGAAGACACACAAAATGTCTGTTTTCTTTTACCGGTAGATTCGATAGCAATTTCACGTCAGGTCCAGTAGATTAGAAGTTTGTCATACCTCATAATTTCTGGCATAGCCCCGGGACGGCTTTAAGCTCTCCCATAGTAGAGTACCCTGTACTCTTAAATCGTTACCCACTTTTTCTAACCCCCCCCCCCCCCCCCAGTAGATTAGAAGTTTTGGAAGCCTGTTACAGAGCATCTGCTCGCTCATATGTAAACGTGCATATGGAATGGTTCAGTTTTTCATTATTCTGCCTACAATAGATCTGCTTTTTTTGTTCTTTTGGTTGGTAAAACCCAGGCGCGAGACGATCCGTAGCATTTCAGAAAGATCTAGCTCTATACGGTGACCTTTTTAAGAAAGGAGGAACTTGCACTTTTGTACTGAACGTCTCCTGCTTTAAGGGGGGGGGGAGGGGGCTTCAGATATTCGAGTCACGGAGATCACGCATTGCTTAACTCTCAAGCAAATTAAATGTTTTGAAATATTAGGAGGTGTCCCTTCATGGAAGAGTGTCCACTTGCAAGCAGAGGCCCTCCCAGCTTTAACACAAAAGGGAGGGAAGGGAGGAAGCCAAGACACACTCGACCCCCTCCTATTATTTACACGTGTGTGCACAAGAAGACAACAACATAAGTTACTGCCTTTCCCACGTTTATTTTTAATTTTTGTCTAGCGTTCTTTTCTCTTTGCAAGGAATAACGCCTCACGTGTAAAATTTGCGCTTCAGTGTAAGTCTATTTCGTGCGTTTTGCAAGAGACGCAATCGAGGCTTGTGACGACAGATGACCACAAATTCTCCACAGTGAATTCGATAGTTGTTCAATCGTGAAGTCGTGTTTTCTTTTATGTCCAGGTTCCCCATGATGTACAGCGACGACGTCGGCTCCTACGACTACGGAACAAACCTGATGTGTACGTAGGCAGGAATTTGAAACCATATGCAACGTCTCTGCACATATGCTATATAGCTCATCGTGATGAGGGGAAAGAGTACACGTTATCGCGGTTCCCGTCGAAGACGTGGCTGTGGTGCACTTTGGGGTTGGCTTTATTCGGTGAATTGGTTCGGAATTGGCAGGAGGGAGTGGTGCTCGAAATCCGAAGCGGTCGTGGACTATATCAGCAGCGCGACTTGCTCCGAGGTGCCCGTTATTATAAATTTGTTCCTCCGACTTTATGACGTTGCTTGATCACTGCATCAGTGTCGATTAACCCACCGCCTTCGCGTCGACGTCTTCTGCCCACGCGCTCAATACTTGTAGAAAAGGGCGTCGGGAATTTGTGACAACCACCGATTAAGTGGTCAACAATAGCGATTCGTGTATTTAATCCTCCACACGTCTTGCAATTTAGGCGTTGGAGATGACGAAAAAGGCCTCACATGTTCCTCTTCGCAATGTTTCGCAGCATTGCGCTCCCCCCTCGGATAAAAATCCTAGTAATAAGCCGTATTCATGCGGTGTGCTACTAAAAATGTTACCTGAAAAACTTCTGTGCTTTGTGACGTAGCGAGAGATGATAGTATAGCATGGTAATTGATGGTATAGCGTACACCGAGGACACGGACAAACGAAGGCACATTCGAGACATCACATCATGCGGTGTCTTGTATACATAAATGTGGTGTCTTGAATGTGATGCGGTGTCTCGAATGTGCCTTTTTTTTGTAAGTAGCAAGAGATTAGCTCGAAGACTCGAGGTTGGGTCTCCGCGCGCGCGTGGCGAGTGTTTTTTTTTTTTTTTTTTGGTTGTCTCATGCTGTCGTCACTTCGCGCAAACACAGGCACAGCCGTCTGTGAAACAAATTGAGCGCTTGCTTGCTTCAAGAAGTCTTCCTCCTGTTGTTCTTCGAGCGTCTTGTTGACGATATTGAGGGTGGAGCATATTAGGGACCCGGAATGTCGTATTCCGTCGCATGCTGTCGTCACTTGTCGTAATGCAGGAAATACCACGTATAAAAACAGAAAAACAAGGGAATGAGTGAGAAATAGAAAGAGAGATGAAATAGGAGTAAACAGAAATGGAGAAAAAAAATCGAAGAAATAGTAAAATTGAGGAAAAAAGACAGAAAACCGAAGATGGAAAAAAAAAGCTGCCCAGCTATGCACTTTTTTCAGGCTTGGCTGCACTAGTGTGATGCTGCATTTTTTATTCATTTTTCGGTCATTTTAAACCGTCTTCCTTTGCGTCATAACTGCCGTGCTTCAGCTGGAAACGTGTTATTATTCGTATACATCACCTGTCTTTATCTTCTATTGATTTTATTACTTGTTTTCTATGACGCTTATCAATTTTGTTTCGCAGTCATTCCCTTCGGAATGTTCAGACCATCGTTCTACAGGGACAGCACGGCCTAGTGAGTATTGCTTTTGCTTTGCAGTGCACTCGACACGAAAAAAGAGCAGGGGGTTGAAGCAGGAGGGAAAGAGTGGTTAACCAGCCGTGCAATAATAATAATAATAATAATAATAATAATAATAATAATAATAATAATAATAATAATAATAATAATAATAATAATAATAATAATAATAATAATAATAATAATAATAATAATAATAATAATAATAATAATTAATCTTTGTTGCTGATTTCCCAAGAAAGTATAGCACACATATCAGTCCCGTCAAAGCCACATATATAGCGCTTGAGCAGCAGTGCCTGACGGTAGTGTTTGCATTTCGTGTATGCGAATCAAGGAAGCACTGCAGACCCGCAAAGAAACAACCCTCTTCTCATTCCACTGCAGCCTAAAAAAAAGATAAAGTGAACACTGACCGATATATACTGCAGCTGTACTACACTGAGAGTCTTCGTTTTTTTTTTTCTGTTTCAGCATGGGGAATTACGCCGTATTCGGTTACTACGGCTCGAAGAACATCCTGAAAATGCTGAACAATGCCGGTGAGTTGGCATTGAGACGGCGGTACTACGTGTATAGGCGCATCGGAGGGCCCCTAATTACAAACTCTGAACACACATAGGGCGAGGACGTTATTCTCTGCTGGCGTTTCCTTTTTCGACGCAGTTCACGATGCCATTAGTTTGTTCACGTGACGTTATGAGAAAATGAGCTCTCTATTCGTTCATAAACGAGATATATACGTTTTGTATTATCTTCTGTTCTACTTTGTCAAGCAGCTGCACTCTGCCTTGTTTCGCATTGCTATTGCGTATGATAAAGTATTCCACTTTGCGTACGTTTTCGACTTCAAAAGCGGATGTGACGTCGTGACATTCAACACTCATCCCTGTCCTCAAGTACGGCGGCTTGTGGTCGCTTTTGGTGGCGTCTAGTCGCATGCAAGGAGGATTAACGTTTTTTTTATTCCTCCTTGGTCGTATATGTTGACTGATTCTTGCGGTAATTTAGTATGCCTGCATTCGCGCTCTTGTCGGTCACGCGAGTGCACTCTACAGCAAACTTTCAAAGACCACACGAGTTCATGCTCTATACTGTCGTGTCGTGTTTTGCTCTGACAAGAGAAGCCAGATGCAGTAACTCCATATACAGCTATGTGTGCTGTTTGAGGCAGAATGACTTATGTCGTACGATTAATATATCAATGTGCCGCATTGGGTGTATGACTGCTAGTCTTGACTGAATGAAAACGCGGTTATCTTCAGAAAACACGTTTTTTCTAAATATGTAAAATCACCGAAGTTCGAAGCAAGTTATCTTTTTTTTGTTTTCATGCCAGGAAGCTACTCGAAGGCTGGATATAACTTCCCGCTCATGTGGCCTGGCACATACGCAGTGGGCAAGATGAACGCGCACTACAGATGTTTCAACCCTGCCAGAACGGTACGCATAGCTTTTTATGTGTGTGTGGGAGGAGGAGGTGGAGAGAAGGGGAAACACGTGTTGTGCTCAGCCATGTAATATACTTCTGTTCTCTTACAAAATAACCAATCGGTCAGTTAAACTCGTTAACCTATCACTCTTTCTTTCATGTCCATTGTTATTCATTTTAGGAGTCCGGTCCCATATGACAGCCCCATCCAAGCATTGAACAAGATACACAGGATTATTTGGTAGTTGATAGCGCCTAAGTACTTGAAAGCTTGGTACACGAGGTCTAATATGTAAAGAAAACTGCACAAACGCGTTTCAAACGCGCAGCGCTGAGGCGGTGGCTAGTCAAGTCAAGGAGCATTTTTGGCACGCTAAAGATGGCGCATTCGAAACGTCCTTGTGCCGCATCGAAGGAGGTGGCTTACATGCCGCAAGAGATCTGGCCAGCCGCTGCCGCAGCTGATTTTGTTTGCTCAAAGCACGGCTGAAAAAAGCACGGTCATGGTGTGCAAGTGCGCTGGTCACGTGGATCATTTTGTATTTCGCAGCTTTTATTTGCAGATTGGAAAAACAGTATACGGGAGACTAACTATATGACGAAAAATTGGCAGATACCATGTACAGTGGGAATCGATTATGTGAAGCACGAATGAGGAAAATTGATATGACACTTTAAAACCAGCACAGCTTTACGAGGCGGACGTAAATTTGACGTACATGACTTCTATGTGATGATTATCATGTTTGAAAGTATAATTTAACTTCATCGTCTATTCATGCCCCGTGATACCAAAATTGGTATATGTCGAGCTAGGCAAAGGGTCGCCAGCACGCTATGAGTGTAGCATGTAGTCATCTTTTGCATGACACGCGTAGCATTATTATCATGTTTGGACGTGTCATATACCTTCGTCGTGCATTCACGTCACGTGATACTATACTTGGTATATGTGGAGCTAGCAGAACGGCCGCGAGCGTGTTATGAGCGTAGCATGTAGTCTTGTTTTACACGACGCGCGTATCATGATTATCACGTTTGGACGTGTCGTTTACCTTCGTCGTCCATTCACGTCAAGTGACGCCATATATGGTATATGTGAAGCTAGAAAAATGGCCGCGAGCGCATCGTGAGCGTCACGTTCTTACATGACACGCATCTCGTGATTATCATGTTTGCACCAGTCAGACCTTCATCATCCATTCGCGTCCCGTCGATTGATTGATTGATTGATTGATTTATATGTGGGGTTTAACGTACCATAACCGCCATATGATTATGAGAGACGCTGTAGTCGAGGACTCCGGAAATTTTAACCACCTGGTGTTCTTTAACGTGCACCCAAATCTGAGCACACTGGCCTACATTCGCGTCCCGTAATAACAAATTTCGTGTGCGGCAAGCTAGCGAAACGACTGCGAAAACACTGTAAGAGCATCATGTAGTCATGTTTTACATGACACGATGTCACGATTATCATGTTTGCACGTGTCATTTACTATCGTCGTCCGTTCGCGTCACGTAATGCCACATTTGGTATATGTGAAGCTAGTGAAACGGCCGCGGGCGCATCATGAGCGTGCATGTAGTCATGTTCTTACATGACACGCATGCCCCACCACGGTGGTCTATGGGCTAAGGTACTCGGTTGCTGACCCGCAGGTCGCGGGATCGAATCCCGGCTGCGGTGGCTGCATTTTCGATGGAGGCGAAAATGCTGCAGGCCCGTGTGCTCAGATTTTGGTTCACGTTAAAGAACCCAAGGTGGTCGAAATTTGCGGAGCCCTCCACTACGGTGTCTCTCATAATCATATGGTTTTGGGACGTTAAACCCCACATATAATTTACATGACACACATCTCATGATTGTCATGGTTGCACCAGTCATATACCTTCGTAATTCAGTGGCGTCACGTAACACCAAATTTGGCATGTGAAGCTAGCGAAACGGTCACGAGTGCTCCATGAGCGTGGCGTGTAGTCATGACTTACATGACACGCATGTCATGATTTCCACGTTAGGTTCTATATCACTTATGTTTGCCATGTAGTCATGGCACAGTTTTACATTATGTCGTGTGAATGAAATCACTGCAAGAGCAGCATGACCATGAAATTTAAATCATGACATTCACGATTTTCATGTTATGACTAGTCACTTATGTTCGTCATACACTCACGTTACTTCATACTAATTTTGGTATTGATACCGTTAACCAAACGGCCAGTAGAGATAAAAGTCGTAGGCGGCTACATAGATAGATACGCTCAATGTCGCCGAAGTTCGCTAAGAAATGGGAGATTCTGAAGGCACCCTCAACCTTTGAAAACCAGATGTGTTGCCTAAAATCAGTATTTAGCAAATCAGATAACTAATTCTAATTAACAAAGCAAATAAAAACAAATATCGTCAGCGGTGCGAAAGGTGAGCGATATGCAACCGATTTCACTTGGCTACCTCTAGCATTGTATTTTTTAACCTTTGCCTAAAGATACCTGGGACACTCGGCATATATACACATTTTTTCACTTCTTCCTTCTTTTCAGAATCTAACAGTAAAGTCACGCCTGTTGGCCGAAGGAAACAACCCCATCTCACCCGGATTCCGGGTTCGTAATTTTCCTCCGACTTGACTCGCGCCTCTCGCGAGGACCACAACTGTGACAAGCTGCGTTGTTACGTTCCTCACTTTGTTTGTTAATTGTTACTTTTGATGAACTCCGGGTTCATCAAACTTATGGCACACTCGGGGGTGGGGGGGATCGTTTGAGCGTGCTTGTGTAACGTGTTTTCAAGTAAATTTCAGTGTTTTTAAGGTGCCACCAGGGGACCAGCATGCAGATATGCAAGTTGTTCCTTCTTCTTTATCTATTGCTGGTCCGCTTATTCTATAGTAGTAATGCTTAGCCTCTCTTTTACATTTTTTGGCTTCCGTAGTGCTCTGAAACAAGCACCCGAATGCACCATTAGTTCGCTTACTCATCATTGGACTCGAATGGCTGAGAGGTTGTGCCTTGTGACTCGCATCTTTTGGGTGTAATCGCGTAAGCATCCGTGATGCCTATATATGCTTATTAACTGAGCATTATCTGAGAACAGTGAAAACTACGGGATATTAGAACACCCAGGACGTATAGCGCTAACTGCCACCAACGTTGTTTCCTGTATGTTTCGCTGTTCCGTAGTTAGCGCTGTTCTGCCACAATGTTCATGAACGAACTGCAGCCCACCTAGGAAACCGTGCACGTTAAACAGGTCCTCCTAACAGGGCTCGTTAAAGCAGTTAAAAAGAACTCTGGACAATCGCTGGTTAGATCCTTCTGTTTGAGAGCGTGTCTTAGCTAGCAACCTGCTATTCACGCATATACTGCTGCACTTTCGGAGCGGTGGTATCTTGACGTACCGTTTTCACTCGCCAGCAGCGCACCAGGGATTTCTCCCGGTGAAGGAAGGGGGGTGATTTTGGCGTTGTGAGACCGCGGTGGAAGAGAGTAGAGCAGACACTCTGCAGAAGCGCCGTTTCATTGCTTAAGCTGGAGAAAACCCCAGCAAACAAAATATCAAACTCTAGAACATTCATGATACTGGTGCTAACGATGGTTGCCACAGCGTTCTACAAAATTATCCTGCAACTAGCTTAATAAAGCCAAGAAGCTGTTCTGAAAAGCATTGCTCTTAGAAAATAAGTGTCAAATAAAATGGACCAAAGCGCGACATAGTTTCTCAATGGAATTGTTTGGCACATACTTATTTTTGCCTATTTTGCCACTCATTGTGGAGGTGTAATCCTGCTCACGTGCCGAACGGCTGGTGGTCGCACTGTGCTGCTTTCAAAACATTCTGAAGCCGAGCAATTTCTATGGCACATCCCATATTTTACTTTCTTTGAACTACGCCAAATTATACAAATAAAATTTATATAAATACATAAAAAGTATATATGCACAGTTCAATGCTGAAAATTTTGTGCAATCCTCAGCCCACGTATATACTGCTTTCGCCTTTGTGACGCATTCGATTGTGTGTCTGTCTGCTAATTTATCTGAGCATATGGACCTTTCTTCTGAATTAAATTCAGAAGAAGGGACTATTCAGAATAATGTTCTCTGAATGAGATTCGCCTCTGTCTGGTCCCAACATGATTTTTATTGCGGGGGGAGGGGGGCAGGGGGAACCCTAGTAACTCTATGTCACAGATAATACGTGTAGCGTTGAAATGCTAATGCGTTGTCAAAAAATATCTGCGTTTATAGGCGGGTTGTTATAAGAGAAAATTTGTCAATGACGCTTTGACACGCTTACTGCATATAATATAGACCACCAACTGCCAGACACCTTTTGTAACAACGTCGTGGCGTAAATCCAGGGGTATAGGAGCAAACTCGCTGCTCCGATCGGTGCCTTACTGATCGAGTATTATAAATTGCACGTTAATGAACCTGCGGTGGAGAATCTGCAGTGTTGCGATAGCTGAGAAGAGACAGAATTTAAGACCACTCAAACTAGTTCAGGTAACATGCCTTGTTCAGTTGAGGGATTTAGTACCAAGGGCACATATATGCGCATGCGCAGGGCCTGGTGCAATATCGTATCACAAGAAAAAAAAAACAGAATTCATAAGTATAGGTGTGATGTTCTAAGATTTTGGGTCATGATTACAAGAATAATAAGAGAATCGTACCTCAGGTGACTCGAAGGTGAAAGACATCGTATTCATTTACTTCTCAGTTGATGCATTAATCCTCCACCATCCCGTTCCGAAAGCTATCTGCACCTAGCGTTACGTTATCCTTGGCCTCCGTGATCAGAGGCATTGCAGGTTTTTCTCACTTCACCCGGGTTCTGCAATGATTGCGTGACTAGCCCACGTTCGGCCAAGTGACAACGCGTCATGACGTGACGTCACGCCATGTGATGCCATAGTTAGCTCAATATTTCGTCAGTATGACGTCAAAATTTTTTTTGCGATTTCGGACCATAGAGTTTCCTTTATATACACAATAGGGGGCCCTGGCGCTAGTGTCTAGGGGAGCTGCAACGCAAGGCGCTTCAGCCTTCATGGGGATGATAGGTAGTACACGGATTTGTCTAATGTTTGTTCTTTCTTCTCTAGCTGTTTGGCTCCACGTGGCCTGAATCTGCCTTTGTCGCAGCACAAAGTTCAGCAAAAATTTGAACAGCTACGCTTCACCACTTCGACCTTTTTAGGCTCGCTAATTCAAATCGACTCACGAAGTTCACAGCGGTCCGCTCTTTCATTCGAAACAAAACCGAAACACAGCAATAAACAAAGCCTTAAGTGCGTTGGGAGCCCACAAGCACGAATACAAGAGAAATCCGTCTACTACCCGTCATTCCCACTGTGGCTGAACGATCGCTCCGCCAGACTCCCCTCTAGTTTGTTTTCAGGAAACTCTCTGTCTGGGGCTTCTCGGTGACGTCATTCAGTGACTTTATCACGTGATTTTCTGCCTCTCTTATGTTGACGCCATGCTGAGGCACGGCGATGGTCAGTTTGTGTGTTTGATGATGCCTCCAAGACTCCTGCCTTGATTAGTGTTCGCTTAATTGCCCTTCTTCTAAAACACCGCAGTATTTCCGGAAGCAAGCGCTAATCAGAGCCCACCCACGCCCAGAGTACCGACTCGACGAGGACGCCAAGGCCGACATGGAGCAGATCTACCTTACAGCTGTGATGCGGGTGAGTGACGAATCCGCCTATGTGACGAATCTAGCGTCAAATAGCTTAACCCCTTGAGGCGCCAATTATTATGCACTCTCCGTGAATGCCTACATTTAGAACAACATAACTTTAAGGTACCCGTTATTACATTCCAATGAAGAAACTATACTGTTTGACTGACTTTACTAAATAATATTGTTACGGGAAGGAGACTGACTCAGAGGGGTAGTCACCGATGTATTTTCAGCCGGTTAGGCGAGCAGCGCCAGCCACACAGATTAGCTCGCGCCAGTCTATCTCCTTCGTCTTCTTCAGCTCCATGCACTGGCACGTAGCATGACCCCCGGCGGCGGAGGCATCGTCCCGGTGCTTTAAAGGTCGTTATCTGACGCATTATTGTAGGGCTTGATCCGCGAGACGTGTACGATATCACTGGGCCGCATAGTAGATGATGGACAGATGGGGCTGATCTCGTAGGTGACAGGTGTTACTTGGCGCAATATACGGTAGGGTCCCGTGTAATGAGACAAAAGTTTTTCGGATAGGCCCAGCCGACGATGAGGGGACCAGAGTAAAACGAGGGTACCGGGAGTGAAATGTACGTCTCTATGTTCCGCATCGTACCGACGGCATTGGTTGGTTTGCGACGCCATGAGCCGAGCGCGAGCGAGCTGACGGGCATGATCGGCTCGCACAATCGCGTCGCGGGCATACTCGGTGGTGGACGAGGTGTGAGCTGAGATGACTGTGTCCAGTGGTAAAGTCGGCTCTCTTCCGTACAATAAGTAGAACGGCGAAAAGCCCGCTGTGTCGTGACGGGATGAATTATACGCGAAAGTTGCGTAGGGTAAGGCAAGGTCCCAGTCTCGGTGGTCGGGCGACACGTACATAGCGAGCATATTTGTTAAAGTGCGGTTAAATCGTTCCGTGAGGCCGTTTGTTTGAGGGTGGTAAGCGGTTGTCAGTGTGTGTTGCGTGGAACAAGAACGCAGAATGTCGGCGATGACTTGGGATAGAAATGTACGGCCACGGTCTGTGAGAAGCTGTTTCGGAGCACCGTGAATCAATATAACGTCCCGTAACAAGAAGTCAGCGACGTTGGTTGCACAGCTGGTCGGTAGAGCTCGCGCAATAGCGTAGCGTGTAGCGTAATCTGTAATAACGGCTATCCATTTGTTTCCCAATGTTGATGTGGGAAAAGGACCAAGCAGGTCTAACCCAACACGGTAAAATGGTTTCGCGGGTATGTATATTGGTTGAAGATGGCCAGCGGGTAGCAGCGACGGTGTTTTACGACGTTGGCATAGGTCACACGTGGCAACGTATCGGCGTACCGAACGAGCAAGGCCTGGCCAGAAAAAACGGCGCCGGACGCGCTCGTACGTACGGGATACGCCAAGGTGTCCAGCCGTGGGAGCGTCGTGAAGTTCGGTGAGAACACAGCGGCGCAAATGCTTAGGCACAACAATGAGAAGGTCGGGCCCGTCTGGTCGGAAATTGCGACGGTATAGGACACCCTTTTGAATGACAAAGTAGCGGACGGAAGCGTCATTTGTGGAGGATTTCATACGGCTGATGATGTCAAGCAGCTCTGGATCACGCTGCTGTTCTTCCCCAATATTAAGAAAGTCGGACACTGACAAGATAGAGTTCTCCGTGGGCTCATCAGTGTCCTCAGGATCGTCGACAGGGTACCGAGAGAGGCAATCGGCATCACGGTGTAGGTGGCCAGATTTGTAGACCACCGAATAGGAAAACTCTTGCAGGTGCAAAGCCCAGCGACCAAGGCGGCCTGATGGATCTTTCAGAGAGTTGAGCCAGCAGAGTGCGTGGTGGTCGGTAACTACCGAAAATGGGCGTCCGTATAAATTTCGCCACCGCCTATACAAGAGCCAAGCACTCACGCTCTGTTATCGAATAGTTACGTTCAGGGGCGGATAGGAGGCGACTGGCATATGCAATAACGCAATCATGGCCATGTTGTTTCTGAGCCAGCACTGCACCAATGCCATGCCCACTTGCATCTGTACGGATTTCCGTAGGGGCAGCAGGGTTGAAGTGCGCCAGAATCGGAGGGGTAGTGAGAAGAGCGACGAGTGTCGAGAACGCAGAAGCCTCTTCGGAGCCCCATGAAAACGGGATTTCTTTCTTGAGGAGCTGCGTAAGCGACCTCGCTATGTGCGCAAAATTTTTCACGAAGCGTCGAAAGTAGGAGCATAGTCCGATAAAGCTGCGTACATCCTTAGCAGATCGTGGTACAGGAAAGTTTTTGACCGCGCTCATTTTTGCCGGGTCTGGTTGTACACCGTTGGCGTCTACTAAATGGCCAAGCACTGTGATTTGATGGCGTCTAAAGTGATATTTGGACGAGTTGAGCTGCAGGCCAGCGCGACGGAAAATTCCCAGAATGGCTGAGAGGCGCTCTATGTGAGTTTGAAATGTTGGTGAAAAGACGATGACGTCGTCCAAGTAGCACAAACAGGTGGACCATTTGAATCCTCTGAGCAGGGAGTCCATCATTCGTTCGAAGGTGGCTGAAGCGTTACAAAGGCCGAAGGGCATGACCTTGAACTGATATAGGCCATCGGGGGTGATGAATGCCGTCTTTTCACGGTCCATTTTATCTACCTCTATCTGCCAGTAGCCGGAACGAAGGTCTATGGAGAAAAAATAGTGGGACCCATAGAGGCAATCAAGCGCATCATCTATTCGTGGTAGAGGGTAGACGTCTTTTTTGGTAATTTTGTTTAGGTGTCGATAATCCACGCAGAAACGCCACGCACCGTCTTTTTTGCGGACTAGCACTACAGGAGAAGCCCAAGGACTGCAGGATGGCTCAATGATGTCCTTGGCGAGCATTTTGTCGACCTCACTTTGGATGATGTGACGCTCGGCTGCCGACACCCGATATGGACGCCTATGAATAGGATGCTCATTACCAGTGTTTATGCGGTGGCTCATACCGGTAGCTTTCCCCAACGGACGGCCGCTGATGTCAAAAACGTCGATGTAGGACAGCAGAACCCGGTGGAGCTCATCAGTCTGCTGCGGCGTCAAGTTGGAAGCGATCATCGAAGTAATAGCGCTGTCGGAGCAAGTGGCAGATTGATGTTAGCGTGGGGGTCAGAAGGGGCGGCCATCGCGAAAACATCTACCGCATTGTCTTCTAAGGTGCCGAGCAACGCCAAAGAGAACCCTTGTAGCAAAACTTGAGGTGACAAGCTAAAGTTGACAACTGGGAGGCACGTAGAGCTTCCTGCGACGGACAGAATGGTGTGCGGTAATGTAATGCCACGGCTTATGAGGACATCGGTGATAGGCGTCAGAACATAGTCCCCGTCGGGAACTGGTGGTATTGAGACGAGCTCTATGTAGGTCAGTGTCTGTGGAGGGAGGCGTGCGTGTCCCGTTGTGCAGAGGCGACTCGGCCGTTGTGTAAGAGGTTCTGTTGCGGGCAAGTGTAGACGGAGCGTACTGGTCGAACAGTCTATGAGGGCAGAATGCGCGGACAGGAAGTCGAGGCCTAAGATTACGTCGTGGGGGCATTTATCAAGGACGGTGAAGAGAACAACTGTGTGTCGATCGGCAATGCTCACACGAGCGGAGCACATTCCCACGATAGATGCTATTCCACCATCCGCAACACGGACGAACTGAGTGGTCGCAGGTGTGAGAACCTTCTTGAGCTTGCGGCGAAAATCACTCGTCATGACGGAAAGTTGGGCGCCGGTGTCGACAAGAGCAGTGACATATACGCCGTCTACTTGTACGTCTATGAGGTTCCGTTTTGTCGGTATCGTCAAAAGAGAATTTTCGGTCAGTCTGAGCGATGCAGCGCCACCTCCGGGGGCTGCAACGCTTAGTTTTCCGTCGGGGAACCTCGTGGGAAGGCGGGGGAAGATGGTCGGCGGGGCTGTGGAGAACGAGACTGGCGACGTTGGGGGGATGGAAAGCGGGAGTAGCGTTGTTCAGAAGCAGGTTCCTGGGCAAAATGGTCGCGGCTGGTCTCATGGCGATAGGCAGGACGTGTATAGAAGGGACGAGAGGACGGTTGTGCAGGAGGACCCCAGCGACTTCTGCAATGGCGAGAAATGTGCCCGATTCTGTGACACGAGAAGCATATCGGCTTGTCATCGTGTGTTCGCCATGCTGACGGATTACGGAACGTTGAGGGAGAGCCGGTGCGGGGAGGCGGTGAGATAGAGGGAATTCCCAAGCTGGCGATTTCCTGCCGGACGACTGCTTGAATGAGAGGCAACGTAATTGGCGGATAGGGGTCGGGGGACGTTGGCCCCACCTTAGCTGAAGCAGCCGCTTCAAGCTCCCGCCTGACGATTCGCGTCAAGTTGTCACAGGTGTCTGGTGGATGATATGTGTCGAGACACGAGGACGTCGGAGTGGTGTTCGGGAGGCGCTGGAACTGATGGGAGATGCGTCTGCTTTTAGCTTGTTGGAACCGGCGGCATTCTTGAATGATCGCATCAACAGATGACACATTGTTGAATACCAACAAGTTGAACGCATCGTCGGCGATACCCGTTAGGATCTGCGCAACCTTTTCAGGTTCAGACATATTTTCGTCAGCTTGGCGGCATAGTGAAAGGACAGTCTGAATATAACCGATGTAGGGCTCCGTGGAAGATTGTGCGCGAGTCGACAACTCATTTTTCGCAGCTTCACGACGGCCAGAGATGTTGCCAAAAAGCTCACGGATCTTTGCCTTGAAGCTGTCCCAGCTTGTTATGTCATGCTCGTGGTTATCAAACCAAACACGAGAGGTTCCGTCGAGGTAAAAAATGACGTTTGCGAGCATAAGAGTGGGATCCCACCTGTAAGTGGCGCTGACGCGTTCGTAGAGGCGTAGCCACTGGTCGACGCCGGAACCCTCGCTGCCCGAGAACACGCCGGGGTCTTTGAGCGCGGGAAGCGTCACGAAAGCTGTTGCGGACGCTGGGTTGACAGGTTGGGCAGAAGGGGGAGCGACCGGAGAGGATGTAGCCGAGTCTTGGCTGGTCATGTTGTAAGCCGCGAGGGAGCGTCCACTTCGGAGTTCCGTGGCGAGGACGGGGATCGCACAACTCCACCAAATATGTTACGGGAAGGAGACTGACTCAGAGGGGTAGTCACCGATGTATTTTCAGCCGGTTAGGCGAGCAGCGCCAGCCACACAGATTAGCTCGCGCCAGTCTATCTCCTTCGTCTTCTTCAGCTCCATGCACTGGCACGTAGCAATATTAATTAGCGCGTATTTAATTATTTACTCTGGAGTCAGTCATGTTCTATTTTTATACAAAGAAAAGAACATTTTAGGCTCAAAATGTACGTGTAGTTTGTTTTTGGCTATATTAATTTTGAGCAAAGGAAATGAATACTCATTAGGTTAGCACTGGAACGTGACACTTCGACAAACCCGTCGAACATCGCAGTGCCTTCACCAGAGTAATCGGCTGTAGTCATACACAGCACATTTGGGTTAGTAGGTTTAATTGATCTTATGAATAATGGGTCTTACCCTCTCTTTCCCACTTGTCCGAACAAGCGAAAACAAGTTGAGTCCACAAATGTTCGCGCTTCGCCTCGAGGGGTTAGAATTCGGACACGAATTTTACATATCTTGAGCTCTAAACAAAATAACTAGTTTTGAGAACCATAGAAAGTGTATAGCTGTGCCTGCTAATGTGTCTAATATATTTTTAATACCGCCACATGAAAAAAAGTGACTTTCGGTTTTGGTACCGAGGAGGCGGCTTAAAATTACATGTCGTTGCAGTATGGCATCACGGGAAAACAACAAATCGTGACGTAATAGTGTCAGATCTGCCATCTGCTCGTGATGCTCGTAAACAACGAGTGTAATTGTCGCCCATTGACCTTGAAAGTGGTCTCTGTGATTTAGGCTGAGTTATGGGCGCCGAGTTGGCGAACTCAGTAGAACTGCATTGACTGGTCGGAATTAATGTCCATTTCAGTATCGCTCGCTTGCAAATGCTCTGTGCCGAAAACTTCCGAATCGAAGTAATCTCTTTCGTGCGGGTTTTCTGACCCTGGCGTGCACAGAGCGTTAACACTGCATACGGAAGAAAACGAACGCCGATGTATCGAAAGCTCCCTTAACGCGCTCGGATATAACTCGGTATGAATAGCGGAGTCTCTTCATTATGAACTGGAACGTTCTGCATTTTGCCAAACTGTGGCCGCCTCTGCAAAAAGGACGCGTTATAAACGTGCGTCGCGAAGACGCCGTTTTTGTGTGCGTCTTGGAACGCTGGATTTTATTCAGCGGGTATTAGCCAGCAGTGGCAGGTAACAAAGTAAATATCAATACAGAGCACACTGAAGTGCGAACTCATGATTCGTTGACGTTAACTAAGGGCAACCATTAGCAGAAGCACAGGCTGATATTTGCCATATTAGCCAGGGTTATATATAAGCCTTTCAGTCACAAGTTGATTTCGTTCAATGTAAGCAACTGGCATCTACAGTAATAGACCTCTCGACCAGGCCAGGCCAGGCAGAACAGCTCCAGTGCGTCACATGCCACAAATGACATTCTCGCTGGCCACAAGTCTGAACGAAAGGTTGTAAATAGTGTATAGTGTAAGCGGGTGACCGGATGTGTTATGTGTTTATCACTGTATATATCATATTCATCACCGGTACCTGAAGTAGTACGTCGGGTGAAAAGCCAGGCAAACTTTTCCAGCTCTCCATTGAAATAACTTTCTCTTGCCAGGCCAGTATTTCGTATTTACAATTTTAGATGCACATGATCATGGTTGTAAAACAATGAAAATCTGCGCTTACATTTTTTCAATCGAAAATATTTAGTCATTTCGCTCATTTGTCCATCATTTGCTTAATATTTTGAATAATAATAGTAGTTTATTGTCTCAAGATATTTTGATGGATGGCGTGTAATTAGTAAACAGTAGCCAAGATTTATTTGGTATGCAAGACTAAATATCCTGCATCTGCAGGGCGCGAGAAGCTGCCTCATCGAATTGCGGAAACAGCGTGAGCGCTTCTGTATCGAATTTACTCGATTGTAACGTGAGGAAGAAAAAAAAAATACTTATTTAGATATTCGATTGTAACGCGGGGGCCGACTTCTGGTAGCTAAAATTTGCTAACAACTCTCAATTGACAGAATATTATACTTTAAAATTATCAAATTTATAGAAAAATGAATATTGAGCCCATCATTACATTCGTGTAAATACGGCACTTTCTTGATTAACACCTGCTCTCCCTTTCCTGAGTGTGCTAGTTTGGCAACCTATGCGAGCAGATGCTAAATATAAGTTGTAAAACTTTTCTACTATAGTTGGTTGCTCACTTACCTACAAAACTGATTATTCCAACTGGAGTCATTTGTGCTGGAAAGGTCACAGATGCAGGCTTCTTAACCTTAGAAAAGTGAGCTTATGCGTTGTCAGAAATTGGGAATTAGCATATTGTTCAGCAAGAAAATTTGTTTACGTGCTCAAGGTAGGAAGAACAAGAAAAAAAGACCGAGTGTTTCACATTCCATTCCCACGAGGTTTTACTGCCATTCAGATTGATATTCACCAACCGTTTGTCTCTGCTGGCGCCACGGAACAGGCAGAGAAAGTGGGGAAAGCAATTTGCTGCTGTTTTTGTTTGTTCACTCGTGCTTAACGATGGGCTTAGCAGCACTACGTCAACACAGTACAGCCGCACTTTTGTTTCAAACTTACTTTCTCGCTCGTTGCAGACCTACTGTCGCTACAAGGGAATGAAGGCAGAGTGAGTACCTTCCTTTACCATTCGTACGAGACTGCGCTTGAAATTAAATGTGTCGAAGAGCATCCCGTGCCTAGAAAGGAGAGATTGCTCCTATACTCGTAATAATAATAATAATAATAATAATAATAATAATAATAATAATAATAATAATAATAATAATAATAATAATAATAATAATAATAATAATAATAATAATAATAATAATAATAATAATAATAAATGGAGTTTTGTGTTCCAAAATCACCATACGAGAGACCATAGCGGAGTGCTTCAAATATTTTGACCATCTGGTGTTCTCTAACGCGCACTGACATTGCACAGTGCCAGCGCTGACAGTGTACAGTGTAGCAGGCGCTGACAGTGTACGAGTCTCTCTGCCAATTCACCTCCATCAAAATGCTACTGCGGTGGCGGGGTTCCAACCCACGACCTCCGGGTCAGCAGCCGAGTACTCTATAGCCACTGATGCACCGAGGCGGACGATTGGGCTCCTACTCTTGAGTGACACAATGTGATGATCGACGCTCGTTAACGAGACGCGACGTCGCAAAGTAGAGCTGCGGATTGCATAGCAACGCTTAGCTGTAAGTGTTTGGTTCGTGCACTGACTCTCGCCTCTGCTCTGGCGCGTCTCTTCACGCAGCATAAACACAATGTTCCAGCACGACTTGTACTACCAGACCGCCTACTGCGCAGACGGTGGCAAAATGAAAATGGACCCAGCCAAGATGTGTTACATTTGGCACAGCACCAGGCGGAGCTACTGAGAGCGCGCGGCTCTTGGATCACTGCTCACACGTCAGCTCATTAAAGAAAAAGAAAGCTCCATGGTCACTGAACACAAGGCTTTATTACTTCTGCGTGTGCTAAACCTTATTTAGTATGCCTTAGCGAAGGATTCCGTGTTGCAGAAAGGCTAAGGGGCCACATTTGTAGCCTCTGGTCGGTCGGTATCGCTAATATGTACGCAGTCAGGATTAGCTAAAATCTTTCATTTACGAAAAATTGTAGCGTAAGACGCCTGTTAGAAGGTGAGTCAAAGAAAAAGGTAAAAACAAATTACTCATCAGTAGAAGCATTCGAAAGTGTTTTGGTATGACACCTACATCCTCAGCGTACAGTAATGAACAATGAAAGAGAGCAGTGAAATAGCTTTCAGAAGGTCATCGAAATTAAACGCGGGGAGGAACACAAATGCGTTTGTAACAACAAAGTTTCAAGCGGAAAGGTACTGGAAAGTACTGATCCTTGCCTGAGAAAATTGTTTCGTATTCCTCACCACAGTACAAGAGTGAGCCATGCAATGCTCTTGTGGTGACAACTCCACACAGTGTCTCCAAATTTCAAGCCGACAGTTTATCTATGAAAAAGTAATCCTGTTACGCTGCCACTCAACTCGGTCGTGCATGCTCTGATAAATTATTATTCCGGCTACAGCGGCTGTCTCTGAAAAGTGGTTTAGGAAAGCGTTTGAACGTCCCCTGCGAACAACAAGTAACGCTAAATAAAGAAATAAGTGCTCATGTGTCGCATGCCTTATCTTTGTCTTCATTTTGTAAGCTGAATCCTTCATGTTTCACAAACATGTTCAAGCAGTAAGCTTGGCCACGACGGCCACAGCGCCACGGCCACTGGATCGGAGTTTACTTCGCGTTTTTATCCAGCGACTGTGGCTTAGACTATATTGACACGTGCGGTTCTTTTCGTTTGCGAAGGAAGACGCTATCACTTTCTGTTAAGCGCAACGCAGGCCGCGTTTATCTTGTATGCCACTTTGGAACGCGTTACGACGCGTGTATAAAAAGCCGGCGCAGTGCGCCACTGGGGGTCTTTTTTTTTTCCGTCGGCCGACGACTGTTCACGCCGCTGTTGCTGTGAGTTGTGTTTGGCCCTGTTTTGCTGGGCACAAGTTCGCCCAATAAACAGTTCGCCTGACACCGCCCTGACTCCTGCGTGCTTCCTCTCAAGTGCTGCGTGTATCACAACCTCGTGACATCTAGTGGAGGTGCTTCTCGGTCCATGTACCGTACGCCCCCGCCCAGCCGTGAGCCAAGCCCAAGCCGCCAAGAGGACGACGCCGACCCGGTCGTTCGAGTGAGCCGAAGACAACAAGGACTACCGCCCGAATACCTGCCGCTCCCCGACAAGGACAAGAAAACAAAGGCTGCTACGAAGCCGGCATCCACGATGACGGAAGCAAGGTCTTCGGCAACCGTGGTCGTCAACCAGCTCAAAGAGCCGCCTACCTTCCGCGGATCGACCTACGAAGACCCGGAAAGCTGGCTTGACATTTACAACCGCGTCGCAGCCCTCAATAAGTGGGACCCGGACGACAAGCTGCGTCATGTGTATTTTTACCTGGAAGACACCGCAAGGACTTGGTTCGAGAACCACGAGTCAACGCTTCGAACCTGGGAAGACTTCCGCGTTGCTTTCCTGCGCACCTTTGCAAGCGTCGTGCGGAAGGAAAGAGCCGCATCACTGCTTGAAACTTGGGTGCAGCTCCCCAACGAAAACGTAACGATCTTCACGGAGGAGATGACGCGACTTTTCCGCCACGCCGACGCCGACATGTCTGAGGACAAGAAGGTTCGCCTGCTTATGCGAGGAGTGAAGCAGGAGCTCTTCGCCGGACTGATCAGAACCCCGCCAAAGACGGTACAAGAGTTCCTCTCCGAGGCTACCACCATCGAGAAGACTCTTGAAATGCGGACCAGCCAATACGATCGGCGCATGTCGCCAGACGTCGCAGAAGTCCGAGGACTCTGCCCCGACGACCTGCGCGAGACCATACGCGCTATTGTTCGTGAAGAACTGCGCCGCATGTTGCCATCGTCTCAGCCCCAAGTCGCCTCTCTCGAAGACGTAGTCCGCGAGGAACTACAGCGCTCACTAAGCGTTCCTGAACGGCCACAGCCCCAACCGGAGGCGATGACCTACGCCGCTACTGCACGACGACCTGTCGCCGCTCCTCGCCAACACCAGGACCCAACGTCTCCGCAGTTTCGTCGCCAGCCACCGCCGCCACCCCCGACGCCTTCCCGCTCGCCAGTAATCCAGCGCTCGCCGAGGAAAACTGACGTTTGGCGCACCCCGAACCACCGCCCACTATGCTACCACTGCGGCGAAGCCGGGCACACCTACCACTACTGCCAGTACCGTGAGATGGGACTGCGTGGCTTCGACGTGAACGCGCCGCGTCCGCGCCCAGGTGAGCGACCTCGCGACATCGCCGACTACATCGCCGGATCGCAGTGGCAACAACGACGACCATCCCGTTCACCTTCGCCTGGCCGCTACGTCTCCCCGGATCGCCGCCAGTACACCGGCCCTAACCGGGGCCGATCCCCAAGCCCCTACCCGGGAAACTAAAGGCAGCAACCGATGGAGGTGCGGTTGCTGCACGACGCAATGCCGAAGATCCTCCTCCGCCGCCGCCGCCGCCGCCGATGACGACGACCACGACGCACGAACTTTCCCGACGTAGTCGCAGTACGCCGCCTGAGCAGAGTCTTTACGACAAAGCCTCGCCGCCGACGCGACATAGCAGCACCGGACCAAGCCGACGCAGCCGTGATCCGACGCCCTGACCTAACCGGAACGCCAGACGACGAACCACCGACCTCGACGTGAACGGCCACAGCGTCACCGCCCTAGTCGATACCGGCGCCGACTACTCTATCATCAGTGGTCTCTTCGCCGCTAAGCTCAAGAAGGTAAAGACTGCATGGGAAGGACCGGATATCCGAACAGCAGGGGGCCACCTTATAACACCGACTGGAACCTGCACGGCAAGAGTCACGATTCACAGCCAGACGTATTCTGTGAATTTTGTGGTCCTGCAGCAATGCTCGCGAGACGTCATTTTAGGCATGGATTTCCTGGACCAGCAAGGCGCAGTAATCGACCTAAGATCCAGGTCAATCACGCTGTCCACGGATAATGCAACGGCGTCAGACTGCAACGTCGCTCACAATGCCTTGAATGTGACAGAAGAGCAGGTAACCATCCCGCCACTGTCGAGCGTCATCATTTCCGTCGGCACCAAAGCGTCTACCAACTTACAAGGTGTCATCGAAGGCGACCAGCACCTGCTCCTAAACCGTCAGATGTGCGTCGCAAGAGGCATAGCCAAGCTTCATAACGGCGAAGCCAAGGTAATGGTGACGAACTTCAGCAACGAATATAGGCACTTAAATAGGGGCACGACGGTAGCACATCTAAGTGAATTTGTGGAAGCGAGCAATGCCTTCGCCCTCACTGATTCTCAGGGAGCCGCAACGTCGACAGCAGTGTCCGCGCCCGCCTTCGACGTCAATCAAAGCCTTTCCAGGCAGCAACAAAAGGAGCTCAAAGCCTTACTCCACCAATACAAGGACTGCTTCTCGTCGTCGTCGAGGCTTCGTCAGACCCCTCTCGCGAAACATCGCGTCATAACCGACGAATATGCCCGTCCGCTCCGTCAGAGCCCCTACCGAGTTTCTGCACGGGAACGCGAGGCCATCAAGAAACAAGTCGACGAAATGCTGCGTGACGACATCATTCAGCCGTCTACGAGTCCGTGGGCATCACCCGTGGTGTTGGTGAAGAAGAAGGACGGAAGCCTACGTTTTTGCGTCGATTATCGTCGCCTGAACAACATCACGAAGAAAGACGTGTATCCCCTCCCACGGATAGACGATGCTCTGGACAGACTCTACAACGCCAAGTATTTTTCGTCGATGGATCTCAAAACCGGCTACTGGCAAATCGAAGTAGACGAGAGAGACCGAGAGAAGACTGCCTTCATAACACCAGACGGCCTATTCGAGTTTAAGGTCATGCCCTTTGGTCTTTGCTCGGCGCCTGCGACGTTCCAACGGGTTATGGACACAGTACTCGCAGGCTTGAAGTGGCAGACTTGCCTCGTCTACTTGGACGACGTAGTCGTATTTTCTTCCAACTTCGACGAGCACCTCCGGCGCCTTGAAGCTGTTCTTCGGGTAATCAAAGCCTCGGGACTTACCCTGAAGCCAGAAAAGTGCCGCTTCGCCTACGAGGAACTATTGTTCCTTGGCCACGTTATCAGCAAGTCGGGAGTGCTCCCTGATCCACAGAAAACAGCTGCGATCGCCGACTTTCCTGCACCCACCGACAAGAAAGCAGTACGCCGATTTCTTGGCCTCTGCGCTTATTACAGGCGCTTCGTGAAGAACTTTTCGCGGATCGCCGAGCCACTGACGTACCTCACGAAGGCCGACGTCGACTTCAAATGGGAAACGCCGCAAGTCGAGGCATTTCAAGAATTAAAGCGACGCCTGCAAACGCCGCCAATACTGGCGCACTTCGACGAAGAAGCTGACACCGAAATTCACACGGACGCAAGCAGCACAGGGCTCGGCGCCGTGATCGTGCAGAGGACCGACGGACTTGAAAGGGTCATCAGTTACGCTAGCCGGTCACTTTCGAAGGCAGAAGCCAATTATTCCACGACAGAAAAGGAATGCCTTGCCATCATCTGGGCTACATCAAAGTTCCGCCCCTACCTGTACGGCAGGCCTTTCAAAGTCGTGAGTGACCACCACGCCTTGTGTTGGCTAGCTAACTTGAAGGATCCATCAGGGCGCCTCGCACGGTGGAGTCTCAGACTACAAGAATTTGACATCACCGTCGTCTACAAGAGCGGACGAAAGCACTCCGACGCCGACTGCTTGTCTCGCGCCCCTGTCGATCCGCCGCCCCAGGATGACCAGGACGACGACTCTTTCCTGGGACCCATAAGTACCGACGACTACGCGGAACGCCAACGAGCTGACCCGGAGCTCAAGATCCTCATGGACTACCTGCAAGGCAAGACCGCCGACGTGCCGAAAGTATTCCGCCGAGGACTGGCTTCGTTTTTCCTGCGAAACAACGTCCTCCTGAAGAAAAACTTCTCGCCGCTCCGCGCCGACCACCTCCTCGTGGTACCTTCAGCGTTACGTCCAGAGGTTCTGGAAGCATTACACGACGACCCGACAGCCGGACATCTTGGTGTTTCCCGCACACTGTGACGAATACAAGAGAAGTACTATTGGCCTCGCCTCGCTGCCGACGTCGCCCACTACGTAAAAACATGCAGAAACTGTCAGCGACGCAAGACGCCGACAACTAGGCCAGCCGGACTTCTGCAACCCGTCGAACCACCTCAACGGCCATTCCAACAAATCGGCATGGACTTACTGGGGCCGTTCCCGACGTCAACTTCTGGCAACAAATGGATTGTCGTAGCGACTGACTACCTCACCCGCTATGCCGAAACAAGGGCCTTGCCCAAGGGCACTGCCGCCGAGGTCGCCATGTTCTTCATTGAGAACATCGTCCTCCGCCACGGAGCCCCCGAGGTCCTCATCACCGACAGAGGTACGGCCTTTACGGCTGACCTAACGCAAGCGATCTTGAGGTACAGTCAGACAAGCCACCGCCGAACCACCGCGTACCACCCACAGACGAATGGCCTCACCGAGCGTCTAAATAAGACCGTCGCCGACATGCTGGCCATGTACGTGGACGTCGAGCACAAGACGTGGGACGCCATACTCCCGTATGTAACCTTCGCTTACAACACGGCCGTGCAGGAAACGACGCAGTTTGCTCCATACAAGCTCGTCTACGGACGGAGCCCAACAACGACGCTTGACGCCATGCTACCGGTCGGCACCGACGAAGAAGACCTCGACGTCGCCAGCTACCTGGATCGCGCTGAAGAAGCTCGACAGCTAGCCCGCCTGCGTATCAAGAGCCAACAGACGGTCGACAGGCGCCACTACAACCTTCGACGACACCACACCGAATACCAACCAGGTGACCTTGTCTGGGTCTGGACGCCGATACGACGACGGGGATTGTCTGAGAAGCTCCTGCGACGCTACTTTGGACCCTACAAGGTAGTCCGACGTCGTGGTGAACTGGACTATGAGGTCGTGCCCGATGGCTTAACGTCATCCCAACGACGCCGTGCACGACCCGAAGTCGTACACGTGGTGCGACTTAAACCTTATTACGCGCGCTGATTAGCTGTGACGCATTGTTAATGTAATTTATTGCATGTACTCTCTCTTATGTTCTGTCTTTAGCATCGGGATGATGCTTTTTCAGAGGGGGGTAGTGACACGTGCGGTTCTTTTGGTTTACGAAGGAAGACGCTATCACTTTCTGTTAAGCGCAACGCAGGCCGCGTTTATCTTGTATGCCACTCTGGAACGCGTTACGACGCGTGTATAAAAAACTGACACGTGCGGTTCTTTTCGTTTGCGAAGGAAGACGCTATCACTTTCTGTTAAGCGCAACGCAGGCCGCGTTTATCTTGTATGCCACTTTGGAACGCGTTACGACGCGTGTATAAAAAGCCGGCGCAGTGCGCCATTGGGGGTCTTTTTTTTTTTCCGTCGGCCGACGACTGTTCACGCCGCTGTTGCTGTGAGTTGTGTTTGGCCCTGTTTTGCTGGGCACAAGTTCGCCCAATAAACAGTTCGCCTGACACCGCCCTGACTCCTGCGTGCTTCCTCTCAAGTGCTGCGTGTATCACAACCTCGTGACAATATATACAAATAAAACAAGATTGAGACGAAGTTAAAAAAGACCGATTCGTTTACAGTTCCGTGTGCTTTACAAATACCTCTTCTACTTTATTATCCGTTTATTGGACACATTTTTAGTCTTTTCCTTGAGTTTTCCCAAGCCGTCTTCGTTAGATTGAGAGGCAAGCATTGCCAAGCAACTCTCTTCTTCGGAGAATATGGCAACTGAAACTTGACCATCTTGACAACACACTGCATATAAATGTACGTACTACACGTGTGTTCGAAATTTGCCTTTATCTTGCGATGAGCCACTCGCCAAGGGTTTTTATGCGCGCCAGCCAGAGTGGGTGAATACTCGTGAACGGTGAACTCTGTGGCAAACTGCACTTGCTTTGCGAGCAACCCCCCACGCGGACGTGCCCCACCACGGCAAGGCAGGCGTATACAGGTTTGCTTTAATAAGTGAGCTGTGCTCTGGATGAGCGCGTGCCTCGTGCAACGATGATAGTGATGTGCAGCCAGCAGTACTGCACGGCTGAAGCAAGCAAGATCTAGGCATATGGTCTAGGCTCGTAGCCAGTTTTTTTAGGTAGGATGATGGGGGGGGGGGGGGTATGGGAGGGGCTGAAGACTGAATGTCTCAGGAAACTGTCTTCTTTATTTATTTCGGGCAACAAAAAAACCCTCCATCAAAATGTCGTGGGGATCCGGGCTCCTATGGCACCCCTTCCTCACCTGGCACGCCTGGAGACGTCAACCATATCCATGTTCGCCAATGAGGAACCATTGGCAGGTATTAATCGGGTTTATCTCGTTTCCCACGTCACTGTGCGTGTCTGCGTTGGGTGTGGAGGACGCTTGAGCTTCACTTTCTCTTTTGATGTCCAGGCTTCACTTCTCCGCGGTAATATCGACCGTGCCGCGAGAAAAAGAACGTCTCGACTCGCGACATTGGCCTTATTTGATTCATCCTCTGTATAAAATTGGATTAATCAGCAACAGCGTCAACAGCCCGAGTTGACCATTAAGCCAGAGTTTCTCGTTATAGGGGGGCATTCAAACAAACTTATATAAAAGGCTGGTGTCTTCACCGTGCCCTGCACGCTTGTTAAAGGGACACTAAAGTCAACTATTAGGTCAACGTTGACTGTTGAAATGGCGATCCAGAAACCTCCTCCTGTTGCTTTTGTGCCAAGGAAGGGCCTATTTTGAAATAAAATCACCTTTTAGTGCTCCACATCGGGTTAGCGCACTTCAAATTACCCGCCTCAAGAGGCGAACCGGTCGCCTCACGTCACTGTTGCCGTGCACAACGTTGCCCGCCTTTATTGCGCTAGTAACAGCAGACCGTGAGCAGCGGGAGCCACAGCAGCAAAAACGGCCATTGATCAATTTCCCTCCACTGGCTCCGAGATTGCAGATGCTGTTGTTTCAACTACGCCCCACTAGATGGCACCACCTGTCCTGTATAACCAGGCGAGAATTGAATTTTTGAACCACTCGCGCAATTCCCCATAGTAACGTCCGGCGGTTCTTTTTTCCATGAATCAAACAGAAACGAACAAGCAGCATTTTATTGCATCTCTTGATGCACGGAAAGTGCTTTATTTGGTGCAGTTAGATTGACTACTAGTGATTAATTGTAGGCGGTCTGTCTGATGTCATCGGAATCATTTTGAAAATGTCCTACTATGGCGCTTGTGTTCTCTTGCATTTACCTTAATTTCTCAGTAAGTAGGGCACTGTTGTTGATAATGTCGTTTTAGGTGTTGTTATACATGGAGCTTTCACTCTGACGTAAATTGTTATTTCACTTTAGTGTCCCTTTAATGTGCACGTTTCTGGAAGGATTGCTCCGTACTCGTCGCTATCCTCCAAGTGACGGCATTTGTATCAACTTAAAGACTCACCTCAGGCAAAACTTTTACACCCGAAAAAGTTTGTTCTGTGTAAAACAAGTTTCTGAGTCATGTGCGAGATGTTGCAACGCTATGGTTCGAGTAAGAATCAAACACGGGTCTTCTGCGTTGCAAGCAGATTTTCTGCCACAAAGCCACGCCATTGCCTGAAACTGATTAGAGGAAGGAAAAAAAACGCTCTATGAATATCGCGTTGTGGGAGGAGTCTTCTTAACGCGTGTAATATTGGGAGAAAGATGCGTGGAGCCCTTGCTGGCAGCAAAGAATTATCAGCACCACAATCATCCTCATCATCATCATCGTCGTGGTCGTCATCATCATCAGCAGCAGCAGCGTCAGCATCAGCAAAAGCGAAAAAAGCAGCAGAACTAACAGCTGCGTAGGTTCGCACGTTACCTTACACGGACGCGTGGAGAGCTTTTCGCTGATTCGCAAAGGAAGGATAATGGCGTTGGTACTTCGCAACTGTACTTTCTGTAGACGTTCTAGGATAGTTTGAAACAGCGCATGTTACTTTTACAGACGTTCGTTTTCTTGCCACACGGTGGACGCATTCTCAGAGAACCAAACCCAGGCTATAGCAATAAAGAAGGCAATGCGAACAGGGCCTGATTACGCTATCGCATTTTACTCCTAATGGCCAAGCTCGAGTGACCTCCAAGTCTTTACAACGACATAATGTCAGCCTGTAAGGCTGCTAGGTGATGGCAAATTTACCTCGAGGTAGAAAAACAATGGCTGTAATCTTCGATTGTACTCCTTTAATATCAAGACAGTCATAAAAAAATTCGTCCACTTCAATCAATAACTCGAGACTACATGTTTGATGAAAAGCAGAAATCGACAATATGGACGACTACTAATACAATGCTGAAAGAAAAACGATGAAACAAGAACGAACGCGAGAACAAGGATTCGCGCACCTGCATCCAAGGATGCGTAATACTGATAGTGCGTCGTTTGTTACGTGATAGTTCACTGGTGAAATTTGTGGGGCCCGCTGCATAATATCGTTTAAACGAACCGATGTGGTCATTGTGTCCCCTGGAATACTCTGTCACCTTTACTGGGGCTCTCGGGCCAGCCATGATTTACAAGTATGTATGTTCCCTGCTGGACGAAAACCTCTCACAGCGATTGCGGTTCTATTTCTATTGCATAAATTTGAAACGTAGCATAGCGCACTTCCCTACTCTTTCATCATCCATTCTGTAGCTACTCCCCTGGTTATCTTACTTACGCGTTACGTGGCCTGCCCAGTCTCTCCTTTATTTATTTAACACCTCGTAAAGTCAGTCGTTAACATTGATTACCCGAGCTGCAGTAAACAAGAATGGGCTGAGGTTGTTCGTGCCTATGACAATATTGTCACTTAAAATTCGTAATTATCCGCAGCTGATCCACGCGTGTCACACACGTATACCGTGACAGCACGGCAGTGGCTTTCACCTGTAGGTGTTAAACCGGGCACGCTAACCCCACCCCCCTTCTAGAATGTTTTCTGCCATAAAATAAAGGGCACAAAACGACATTCGACTACATCTGCCTGCCCGGCCCCCACTTGAGACAAATGGCGTGCAACCCTCTGCACTAAAGCAAGTTTCTGCCTATGCCATAGCAGCTTTGTGACCACCTCGGCGACAGCGGAATATCCTGTTCGTATACTGTAGAAAGGGCTGTCGGAGAACAATCGCTATATCATCACTGCGCGATGGCATACGGATGTCCCCAGTCAGTGCTAGAGTGGTAATCGCAGTATTTGTGACAAGAAAATATCGCGGGTTCCTACCCGGCTATCACTTTCTTTAGTTGTTGAATGTATAATGTACATGTACAGCCGCGGCCACGTCTGTGTATAGCGCTCGAGCAGTCGGTGTTTGCTCTGCGGGTCGAAACCTTGAGGCAGTTTCGGGCTCTGACGCGGTGTATCAGGAGCATCCACGGCCTAGTTGTCAGGCTGACCACGTCAGAGCCCGATACTGCCCCAAGGTGTCGCTCCGCAGAGCACAAACTGGCTGTTCGCGTGCTCTACACAGACGTGGCCTTGGCTGTACATATTCAACTATATGTTCTTTCCAGAACACGTGTTCCTTTAAACACTGCCATTCATTTCTTTTTGAAAAGTATTACTTTTCTTTTGTTGTGGTTGGTGTTTTTAGAACGTTGCAAACTTCGAACATTTGACCGTGTTTCAGATTTTAAAGTGATGTCTTTCGACAAAACACACGTTTTTTTGTTCACATTCAGCTGCTCGCATTAAACCATGGAAGATAAAGGGTTATAATATAAAGTGGATTCTATTTTTACTCTAAAATACACTAAAGGGCCTGCGTTTTCTCGGTGATAAGCGTTATCTTCATCACGATTATATCGACCGATCGTCTACACACCTGTCTGTCATGACTGACAAGTTTAATGATGCGACGAATGCTACAGGCACATGTAAAAAACGTGACAGGAAAGAGATACTTTACCGCCAAACTAGTGTTTTATCGCATATCCATTCATAATAACGTTCCGAGACGGGAAAAGGCTTGAATTTCGCTCACCGGCAGATGAAACATGACAGTACATTCTGCACAATATTGTTTTTTATTTATTAAATCTTATTGTTATGCTAAGTACCAATTTCGATGTGGTACAGCCGTAGCTAAAAAAAATGATGACCACAACTTGTTGGCATACTTTCTTGTTTCAGTAATAAAAAGATGCTCGCAATAACTGAGCCTGTTAATTATGACCGATAACGACGTACACTTTATTTTGCAGTCGTCGAAAAGTATACTTTCATTGAGGCTAGTTATGGTAGTCAATCAGGTGAGTCTATTGACTTGTATAGTGCAGCATGTTCAAACGATAAAGATGAACGTTTGTAAAAGCTGTTGTGCAGAACCGTGATGTGAATCGCTCCAACTCGCTGCTCAAATTTATGATATGGTAAACGCCACTCTTGGTTTCAGAAACAGGTTTCTGAAGCTGGGTAAAGGAGAATATCTACGAAAAAACAACGCTGAAAAAATTCTGTCGGCATGACAGACAATGTCCGTGGGGCAGGTGGAAAAAGCAATCTTGACTACTGTAGACGCACGGTGATTAGCATGGGGATGAATTGAAGAAGACATGTCGACTATTCGTTGTTATCACGTACTGTCCTCGCTATAAGCTGCTGCGAGCAGGCTCAAAGTGTCATTCGCCCACAAGCCAAGGAAGTTTGATTGATTGATATGTGGGGTTTAACGTCCCAAAACCACCATATGATTATGAGAGACGCCGTAGTGGAGGGCTCCGGAAATTTCGACCACCTGGGGTTCTTTAACGTGCACCCAAATCTGAGCATACGGGCCTACAACATTTCCGCCTCCATCGGAAATGCAGCCGCCGCAGCCGGGATTCGAACCCGCGACCTGCCCAAGGAAGTTTCAAGATTACGTTACAAAAAATCACCTTACCTCGCTCGGTCCCATGCGTTTTTTTTCTCGTTTTTTTGCCACATATCAATGGCGAATAAATATTCATAGAAGAAGTCCACCGCGCCCGATATCCTTCGTTAATCCTATTTCTGCCGTTGTGGGGGCTCCTCGCATAATTAAGAGCCTGCACACGATTCCACGTGATGTAATATCTGTGTAAGAAAGCAATTAGTCAACCCGTTAGGGATATCAAGCCTATACAGTTAAACGGCACTGTGAGCCTCGTGAACAGTCCGGAAGCTGTACCACAGTTCTCCAACCGTACGAGTTGCGAAATTCGACCGTATACGCTCCGTGCATGAGAATCTGAGCACGGCACTGGTCAAAACAACGGAGGAGTGCCTACTGTAGCGCCAGCATTCGGCTGTGAATGAAACTGGCATTTTCGTTATAATTATGAATTGCATAGGACCGCAAGCTTGATTAAGTGAGCGCTGTTATTACTTGTGCAATTTACTTTTTGCCGCCTCTTGCAGGTAATACTGCAACCGCAGAGCTGCTCGAAATTTCTTGAAGATAGTTCTCCCAATTCTTTCAGCAGTAACTATCCTAATGACCACGAAGACCTCAGGGCTTAATGTTGTTGCTCTTAGGTGGCGCATTGCTTTGTTAACCTCCTAAGATTTACCCAGGGACGCGTACAGCTTCGAAGTTTCTCAACTAGCGTGACAGAATAACTCTCCAGCTGTGCTGCACAATCAGCGCCACGGCTTGCGTCACTGGGCCTTGGGCTCGTCGTCTTCGTCGTTGGTCTGGGTGCCAGAGCTGCGCTTGGCCGGCGCCGGCTCAGACTTGCTGCGCGAGTGGTGCAGCGTGTACTGGCGGTACTCGGGCGGCAGCGCGCCCAGGATCTTCAGTTTTCCCGCCATGCTGTCCGGCACCGTCACGCTGTACTCGGGCTCCCAAACCGAACCTGCGATAGGCAGTGGCCAAGGCAGTTATAGTCGCATAACGCATGTGAGCACGTCCCGAAACAGACAAAAAAAAATGTTAGCCCGAGTTCTGTAGCATGAAGGTAGAGAATATTTCTCCGAAAGAAAGCTTCTGAAGCATCCCCTTTGTCAGGTGTACACAAATTCTTTTTTCTATTCCGTAAGTCTTCATCGACATTGCAGGCTTCCACAAAACCAATTATCGTAGAACACGTGCTGCTTTCATGCAGGAGACAGTTAAACAGTGCCTCAGAGAACATAGGACATTGCTACATCAGTGGCGTCTCTTAATACCACTATAAAAAATCCAGAATCTCCACGGAGTGGATGATGGCGAGATGGGCGAAGCTACTGAAGGTTTTCGCTGATACCGTTCCGAGGAGCAGCATCCGGGTCCGCATTATCGCTCTCGCATTCCGGGGTTTGCTTATCGTCAAGCGCGTTTCGCTGCGGCTTCCTTGGCGCGCACCGTCTCGGGATCCGCCCGGCGCAGCCCTCGCTAAGCGACAGCCTCTCGAGCCACCAAGCGCAATTCGACACGTACGGCGACGATCCAGGAGAATGAGATTTAACGGGCACGCCCGCGCAGCCCGCGCAGCAGCCAATCAGAGATCAGCGGCACCTCCAACGCCATCTAGTGTCCACTCACCCAAGTGCCATAGTGCACACATCTCTATGAGACAGCACCATCTACGAAACTAGAGGAGAAATGGCGATGACGACACAGAATGCGTACAGCGACATCTTGTATATCGTCACCCAGCTGCATTTTGCATGCATCTATACGGAACAGCACCATCTATTGTATGATGAGGGATACGCTACAGATTACGCTGGAGGGACGAGGGATTGCCATAGACCATAAGGAGCTTTACCCTAAAACACCTGCCGAGCACTTAACAGAACACTACAGCTATACTTGCCATATAGCCAGTGCAACTAGCACTCAGTTTTGAAAACAGTATTTGGAATGTCAAGCCGTGCCCTGCATCACCTGAGCGCCACCGGAAAAACTTGTTCCTTCTCCTCGGATTGAACGCACAGCCCACTTCGCTCATAAGGTGCACTTTCCAGGCGTCGTCGCCCGGTGCGAAGTTCTGGTGGCAGAGTGGACAGTGATTGGCTTGGTGGGGAGGCTTGGCCACTGCATTCAGATTAAGAAGGCACAAATCGCATTAGTTGGAAATAACAAAACCACATCTGTTCTACAGATGTGGTTTTCTAAATGTACCGAAGATGTTGCTCTCGTACATTAACTAGTACAACATTCAAGGTGGACAGCGCAAGTGGCGCAAGTGATACGGCAAATGTTTGGAGAAGCACATAAAATCCGCCTATTGAAATGCTTATAACAAACTATAAGGTTTTTTTCAATGGCGTGCTGGCGGTATACAACTTACGGACACATGTTTTCAGCTTGACGTGGCCGTCAAAACGGGTCTTCGCGATCGCCTCTTTGCAGCGAACGCACAACCTGTACTGGCTGCGAGAGACGCACTCTTCGAGGAGGTGCCTCGTAAGTCCAGAGATTTCCACCACCTGTCGGGAAATTATTGTTATGAGTATACGCGATACAGCGTGCGATAACTTGTGAAAATTTGGAGAATAGTCTTGCAGCACATTTTGAGCGTTACCTTCAGAGGTGAGATAGAATGTGTAAACATCGGAAATCGGTAATGTAGAGTGCGCATGTGAGTCAACTTCTTTCTTGTTGAGTCTCCTGTGGCCATTGCTTCAAGCAGGTGGCTCTAAAGATTGCTGCTTCAAGCAGGTGGCTCTAAAGATTGCTGCATCTTACCTAGCTTGTTTTTTTTTCACCAGATATTTTTCCCGGATAGAGCTCGTACCGTTCATGACTGTCACTTGCACAAGTGTACTCTCTTTATCAACTCTCTAATCTCCCTTCATTATCATAAAGATAAATAGATAGCTCTCATGACTACTGCAATATTGCGCGGCCACTGGCTTGCACTATACGAAGCATGCGCGATCGCTGAAGCTCAATTGTTGCCAGCCCTCTCATTATCGCGTTCACTGGCGATGCGATACAGTCCTCGTAGTATATAGAACACAACGACAAACTTGCCTGCTTGCAGTTGTAGCACAGCATAAGCATGGGACACTCCGTCCAGTAGTGGTAGTTGAGAGTCTCCGCGTTGAACTTGTCGTTGGTTTCTTCACAGAACATGCACATCCTGCGAAACGCTTAAACATGTTTATGGAAGTAAAGAACTGCTATGAATGCAATGTACTTGTATAGAACTTATCATTCGTTTCCTGAGCCGAGCACCACCCGCGATAGTTGTTTGCACCCGAAACATTGACTTTGGTGGTAGTGGTTAGAAGATGAGAAAAGGCACCTAATTTCTGCAACCCGGTCGGGAGCACGGCGCAGTGCCTAGAAACATTGACTTTGCTCTCCTCTTCTCCGGTGTTTCCTTCTTCCTACCCCCTTCCCCAGTGCAGGACAGCCGCTACCGGGCTTTTAACCTCCCTTCCTTTCTTCTACTATTGTTCTATCTCCCCTCCCCCTCCCCCCCGCCCGCACACAACTCGCAATATGCGCACATCGTAAACTAGCAAGCGCTGTGACTGTACACTTGGCGAAATTTTAAATGTAGAGCTCTGCAAATTAAAAGATCAGGGCAAAGCTTCGCTGGTGTATTGCCAGTGTGCTAGATAGACTTTATATTGTGTACTTGGCCGAGACGTAGTGAGGACAGTTATCTAAACTTGCAAGTGACATGTTCACATTTGCGAGTGTCATTTTCTACACTGTGTATCATACTATGTCGTGCTTCTTGACCGTGCTATCAACGTTCAAAAAAAAAAAAAAAGTCATTGGACAATAGTTTTCTATTGGTACACGAACTAATATTTCTCTTTTTTTTGTCATTCGAAAGCAGTTGCACAGCGGATAACAATACTGGATGTTCTGTAAAAAATCAACGATTACGACGTGCTGATAAGGGCTCAAATTCACGCATACACTCCATGGTAGTAAGACTTCACTGCTACTAACTGGTCGTCTTGGTTAGCGTGCCCAACTCCAGAATTGTCCAGAACTTTCCCTTATAATGTACGAACATTTCCAGTGCAAGAGATTTTCGTGAATAGGGCCTTGATTGATTTGTGGGGTTTAACGTCCCAAAACCACTATTTGATTATGAGAGACGCCGTAGTGGAGGGCTCCGGAAATTTTGACCACCTGGGGTTTCTTAACGTGCACCCAAATCTGAGCACACGGGCCTGCAGCATTTCCGCCTCGACCGGAAATGCAGCCGCGGCAGCTGGGATTCGATCCCGCGACCTGCGGGTCAGCAGCCGAGTACCTTAGCCTTTAGACCACCGTGGCGGGGCGTGAATAGGGCCTTAAAAGTCTTTAGTGTCTCTATAGTGTGCAACTCAGCACAGGAGAAGTAAAGGGAAAGTATCTCCCCACTGTGGGCGCAGTCAGCTTGATTCTGCTGGCAGTGATGAGTATAACTTGGTGCGCGTAAGGAAACGTTCATATGAGTGGCTCACTTATCCAAGTTGAGCGTGGATTGATCCTGCTGCGATGCCTTGGGCAACTCCTGTAGGGACCGGCTGGAGGGCGCGGCAACTTCCTTCACGAAATCCCGGCGGCCTGACCCCGAACTGGGGCTGTCGGCCGACGCTGACCGCTGCCGCCGTGGAGCTCGCTGGGCGCTACCGGGCTGAGCAAAAAAAAAAAAAATTTAATTCGAATTTTATTTCAACATTAAAGGAGACATCTCAGAAGTCACAACAGTTATGCTGTAGGGCGAAAGAAAAAAGCCATTACGGATTGACTGAAGCTTTCGCACCATTAAACAACAGCAATGGCAACAGCCATTACACAATATAAAAAAAACACCACGTACGAGCACAATGCGAGAGTGCTGAGTTATACTTCATTGCAAGTTTACTGTAATATAGAAGCACTGAATGACATGGTAGTTCAGCTTAACATTTTGCTGAAGTATAGTTGGTACTTAACACCTAGGGAAAAAAACAAAAACCTAGACGCCTAATGTAGCGAACTGGTCTAGTTGGAGTGTACTCCTAACGGCCAGCGCGAACAAAACAAAAGGTAGTACAGCGATAGTGTCGCGTACTTTCCTGCACCTTTTTTATTTTGTTTGCGCTGACCTTCATAACGTAGATACTGAAGCAGTGGCGTAGCCAGAAATTTGTGAAGGGTGGGGCATGTCCTTGATCCGACGTGGGGGCAAGAGTGCAAGTATCGTCGACTGTCAGCTTGTGCTCTGTATGCCATGGCAGAACGAAATTTCGTAAAGAGCACGTGTCCGAAGTGCTGTAACCTTGCTACGCCACAACGTTTAGCTCCTAAACATCACCAGTTGAAAGAAGCGGCACTAGAGAATCTTTTCTAAAATAAAAATAAGCGGAGTTGTCGCCCTTCTCGTGCCGTGGATACCCCTTTTCGGTCGGTTATTAGTAGAAAATTAAAAGAAAAAAATCTTGCTTTACATGAACTGAAGTTCAAAAGCCCTCGTTTGAACGTCTCGGATGTGTCGGGTACACAAGTACGATGAACGGGCACGATGTTGTACAATCAATAATCATAGCAAGCGAGATATCTTCAAGGAAGCGTTGCCAGACTTTTACTGGCAGTCGACAGACGGAAACACATTATAGATTATTGTTGTAGACGCATAGTGAGCGCTTTACACAGCGTGGCTGACGTTTCGATAAGTAAACCTATTTCTGTGAAAATCACTTGACATCCTTAGTGCGTTAGTTTTAAAGGTGTACTGAAAGATAATTTTGCTTCTGAAATTTCTGCCCGAAGCTTTAAAAACTCCCTCTCTCTCTGTGTTATCCGCTAATAGTGTGTGTCGTTCGTGACAATGAAGCTTGAAAATATTGAAATATTGAAATATAGAGATAATATTCTTATAATGGACTATTCAATGATATGTACTCATTACAGCCCGCTCCTCTTCAATCTCGCCCTCGCCATCATTGCATACTCACATTGCAAAGACCTCGCGTCTAGTCTTCGCCGTACTTTTTTCTAAGAGTAGTATTATGCATAGCTACTCGATGCCTGTACCTCCTTGTCAATCTTCTCGAACTCTTCGAAGACCTTCTTGTATGTGAAGTTCCTGGAAGTCTTTGTGGACTCTGGAACGAGGCACTGGCGCACGGGCGTACCCAGCAGTCGGTACAGCGACAGCAGAATCTGTTCGGCCACCTCGCGCACTTGTAGTGACGGATGAGACAGCGCCCGGATGGCAAAGGCCATCATGTGCTCGAACAGTGGATCGCTGCAACAGGACGCATAGTTGCCTCTCGATGCGATAAAATAGCAATGCAAAGACAAAGAAAGTCTATTGCCCTCTTTTTGTTGAAGTCTGTCAAGCTACAAGTATCCAAAAATAAATTTCTATTAGGACCTACACTTCGTCATCAGCGCAATTTTATGAACACTCTGAACAAGTCTTCACGTGAGACAAAACAAAAAAAAAGACTGTAAATAGATCTTGGGCATTCAAAAATTTTTTTCACCAGTACCTTCATCTTAATTTTTAGCCCGTTTTCTATACTCTTTTTCTATTCGTTCACCTTTTCGCACACTGAGTAGCAAATCAACAAATTCATTCAGCTTGACCTGTCAGCTTCTCTGTCATGATAAACCTCTCTCTCTCCCTCTCTCTTTCTCTCACGCAATGTATTATTTACAACCTCGAAACGACAATTGTCCCGACTACGGTTGCAATGCCCACTGTTGAGCACCTTTTCAAAAGGTGCCAATAAGCAGCATGTGATTGAACACGACACAAAGCACGACGTCTCTTCCGCCATAATATTGGAGGTATGATTTTCCTCGTATGAACACCACATCACATAAGTTACATAACTGACTAAATGGTACAGTGTTAGAACCATTAGGACGGCTTACCGCTTAATTATTTCCTGAGACTATATAAAAGCAGTTGGCCGCATGAGCCTATCGTAAATGTACTATCGTTACGACCATACCGGCATTTTATCCCTCGTAAAGCCCAATGGAACAAGTCGATGCGGACAAAAGGTTTTATTTCCAAATACCTAGCGTCTTCGGCAAATTCATTCATGGTGGTTTTAGTTGCTGTGATACTGTCACAGTGAAGCAACGTGGCAGTATTGAACCAGCAGAAAGTACCTGGAGAAACACACAAAAGCACAACTATAATGCATAATGGCGAGCACTGCCGTTGGTCTCAAGTATGTGAACGCCAAGCTATAGGTCGAGTTCTACAGATATTTATGCACGTGACATAAGTCACATCTATATTTCATCATAAGGCGTGTCCATTTCAAGCGACGGATGTATTTGCGTTATTAAGAACAGCGTTCTCGTAGCACGTGCAATTTGATCAAAGAAGACTGTTTCATAAATATGTGACAATAGTCAAAACTTTTCTAAAGCGGTTAGCTCGTATAGCAGTGAGAATTTGGCAGGAAACTGTCGCTGTCATAAAGGAAAACAATGTACGTGTGATCGCTTCTTTACAAACCCTATTAATACCCTTTGCGCGTTTACCAAGCAATCGCATATAAAATTTGGTTGGAAGTACTTAGCGAAGTTTAAGCGAATCAAAACTGAAAACATCGGTCTTTTTTACGACCTTTTTAACGATCTTTTTCATGATATAGTTTATTATCTTTTTATAGACGGATATTGTTAGTAAAATGTCGAGCTCAGTTTACCTTTGGCTCAAAGGTGGAAACCTGGCGACAAGCTGCTCTACAAGCTCGCAACGACCCTGAGCGAGCCTTGGGTTTGTTGACTCGGGGAAAGGTCGGAGGATGATGTGGAGCATCGCTTGAACAACCTGCGTCGTGAAGAGGATTTAGCTTAGCGCAATACAAAGGACGTTAAGCTTGGAGAAAAAAATCATACGGGATTCGGGGCACTAACAACTCACCTAAACGGAACAAATGTTAAACCTCTCCTCATCTGTCACTATTCACCGAGCAGAGGAAATTTTATTTACACAGAGCAAGGGGCAGCATGAGAGTCAGTCGTTCACAATAAAGGCAAATTTAACCTTTATGTACAAAAACCAAGCATCAACGAGGTCATCATGGCAGATGTTGCACGTTGGGTGATGGGGGCCATATTAGAAAGTGTCATTTCACTTCCTAAAGCATAGAAATATCTTTTTTGTTACCTTAACGTCCTCGTAGTCACCCATTTCCAGGAGAAAGTCGATAGCTACAGACTTCACTCTGGGGGCCTGGAAAAGGGACAGAAAAATGTTTTCTCAGGTGATGAAACCAAGATACGTACGCTAGTTCACCAAAGTATACTTCGAAAAATTATTGTTCAGACATTGCGCAGTCTTCATCAAACATAGCTTCATACATATATGTAGTATTTTGTGACATCCTTCGCTTAATGAGGACGCCAAGTGTGCATGCGTTTACTTCAAACATGCACTGCCTCATTGGCAGTCAAATCTATCGCAGCGAATCTGGACGCGCAGTGCACGGTAATCCGCGCGAAGACACGCTTTCGCTGTTGTGCAATCTACGTTTTCATTCATTTTTGTGGCTTTATTGCTCACTCACCGTAAGTATATATAGACCATTACAGCGTTCTCAAAAGAATCAATAAAAAGCCAAACGTACAGTGTAAATATCAAATGGCTGTATCGCGGTATCTATACAGTACTACATGCTCAAAGCAACTGTCGGTACACAATGTTTCAGCGCACCTGAAACACCCACTAATGCATGAGCGTTTATTCGCTATATAGCTTCAGCTTAACGCTTGTACAAAAATGCGGCGAAACCAGGCTTGTGCACGGTGTTGCGAGTGAATTCACGACAACCTATATATGATCCTGCAACTTTACCAGATAAGCTCCCACAATATACCGCGCGTATCATCCAATCGTTATTAGGAATGATTTGACTAGTAGTTGAATATGCAGAGTCTTCCACTGCCGTCGTTCTTACATGCCGCGTTTAAATCACGCTTAATTGTTTCTCATACGATGAGTTGAGTCAAGCCCTTTCAGTAACCGTACTTTACTAACAAGCTCTAGTGTCGAGAGAATGTACTCACGGTGTCGCCTGTGCGGTAGAGAATCCGCGGAACAGTCTTGTTTATAGCAACGGTCACGTCTCCTTTCGATATTCTGTAAGAAAGCCAAGTGTCAAAGCACACCTTCAACCGCAAGTATAGGCTCCGGCAAGCGCTGATTGCTTGCTGGCCTGCAGGTCGCGAGATCGAATCCCGGCTGTGGCGGGCATATTTTTGATGGAAGCGAAAATGCTTAAGGTACGTGTGCCTAGATTTCGGCGCGCGTTAAAGAACCCCAGGTGGTCGAAATTTCCGAAGTCCTCAATTGGGACATTTCTCATAATGGGACGTTAAACCCCAACGATTATTATTAATAATAATAGATGCGGATTGCTAGGACATCATTCTAACACAGTTTACGTTGCAGGCGGGTTGTTTTGGCTCACACTTTCAAGACGATACTTAATGTACAGGAGCTGTCAAAAGTTTTTATGCCACTATCCCATGCATTCCTATGGTAGCGTGCCCTAGAAATTTTCGACGTCCCCTGTACATGTGTAAACAACATAGAAAATAGAGTAAGCCACATCTGTTCCGTAGTTTGATTGGAAAAAGCATCAAAAACATAATGCGAATGTGTGTATATGGTTTCAAAATGGCTTCACTTCTGTTTTCTTTTATTTTATGATTTGTGCATTTGAAATAAGGACGAGACATTTTCGCTACACTATACTTGGTTTTGTTGTTCGTTGGCTTTATAATAATTAAGTTACGCTTCTGCAACATATGTGATCAGCGTTCTCTATATTTTATTATTTCCTCAAGTGAAGTATAGGTGTACTCCTGCAATAGGCACACTTCTTGCGTTATATTATGTCAGTAGAAAGGGGACAAAAGTATAAAAAAAGTTTGAATTTTTGTTTTTATTATCAAAGCACGAAACATTTGAATCGAAGCAGCAGCTGAGTCATCCACAATTTTTGAATCAAAAGCTTAGCGCATGTAGTGGGACATGTGATGAAGAGTGCAAGAAATGGTAAGATAAAAAGCTTGAATAATATATATTTATGAAATCGTTTCTATATAACCATTTCGTGGGTTTCACGTCCCAAAACCACCATATGATTACGAGAGACGCGATAGTGGAGGACTCCGAAAATTTCGACCCCTTGAATACACAGGCCTAAAGCATTTTCGCCTCCATCGAGAATGTGGCCACCGCAGCTGGGATTTGATCACGTGACCCGCGGTTGAACGTTCAAGCACCACAACCACAGGCCACCGTGGCGGGTACGACATCGTTTTACTTCTTGTATTTTCATCGAAACAAGGGAGTAACACTTACCGCTGGACTATTGTGAACCGCGTGAACAATGTCTGCATCAAATTCAGGGCCTGTATAAACACCTGGAACAAAAAAAAGATGAAAAAAAGACCAAGTCAGCGACAACAAAAGATACGCTGCTGCGGGGTCCAACGTTATATAAACTTTAATTCCCCTATTTAAAGGTATAATCGCTTGTTTTTTTATAAACAACCTGTTACGACTGTCAAAGATCCTTGCTCACTGCCTTGCCTATCAAGAGCAGTGGCGTAGCCAGGCGGTTATAGTACACCGAGATCTAGCTTTCCATACAGAGTGACTCATCTCTTCCTCAGTGCAGGCTACCCTATACTGGGCTCAACACTGTTACCTCACTGTCTTTCCTCTATCCTCCTCCTCCTCCTGCCGAGGCTGCTATTAGTTCAAGCTGTATGCTTACAGCTTTCTTGCTAGGGTGGCCTTCAACATTGTACTTGGTGCATGTCGTAAATAAAATTTGACTTCACTTGGCTTCTTATTTGGGCACAAGGACGGTCTCTCACCGAGAGCACCTTGTCGCGGGCCCCTCTCTGAAGCAGAAAAGTCACGGCCTTGAGCACGTCCTCGGCCGAGTGGCGACTGCGGCGCGAGTTGTAGCGCTCCAGGAACCGCTGCATTTCCTTGAAGGCCTCTTCTCGCTGAATGAAGTTCTTGGAGTACAGCTTCTGTACCTACGAACGTGCAGCAGAGAGAAAGTGTGGGCATACCGCAACGCGCAGTCGTTTGTTGTTGTTGTTGTTGTTGTTGTTGTTGTTGTTGTTGTTGTTGTTGTTGTTGTTGTTGTTGTTGTTGTTGTTGTTGTTGTTGTTGTTGTTTCAATAGCGTAGATAATTTCCGCCTGTGTCTGCCGGTCATCGAGATGTTAGAATCTGTTTTTAACGCAGTCCCCAGTCAGTCCTTTATCAGTACAAAACGATAACTCCAATCACTTCCGTGCATTTTCCTGCAATAAACAATCCTCTCTTGCATCACGTGACGGTGTACCCCAAATTTCTTTATTTCGTCTTACTTTCAGTAAATTTTGCTCGTAACGTAGCGTTTAGCATAGCATTATAAGCATTGTGCATTTTACGCTGCATAGCCGCATCGGTTTTTTGTCCCTATAAGCACAGTCTGGCTGTCAGTAAAATACGAATCTGATCACTAGAGGATTTCGAAGTAGTATCGACCAGAGAAAACGTGTGATGCCTGTTCAATTAAATAAGTTTTTTTTTCTTTAGTGTGAACCCGTCATCCGATTCCCTGCAGGTATCGGCCGGGCGAAAAATGTAAGCCAATGGCGAATTCGAAACACGCCAGGAATTAGTCAGCATTTCTTCAGTCAAATGATAATTCAAAATATTGTTTTATAAAAACTACTACTCTCTGGTTTCAAGTATGTGGTGCCGCAGAGCTGCGCTTACCAGCCGTAGTCCAAAGACTTCAATAGGAAGAGCAGCCTCTTGACGGTCCCTCAGTGACATCCGACCCAAGACCAACTCTTTGCCGTCTTCTTCGCTTTCAACTCTAAAGCGAAATCCGTACGAATGAGAAAAGGGAAATGAAACGAGAGAGAGAGAATAAAATTTACTTGATGATAATGATATGTGGGGTTTAACGTCGCAAAACTACCATATGATTATGTTAGACGCCGTAGTGGAGGGCTCCGGAAATTTATCCACTTAGGGTTCTTTAACTTGCACCCAAATCTGAGCACACGGGCCTACAGCATTTCCGCCTTCATCGGAAATGCAGCCCCTGCAGCCGGGTAATGACCTGCGGGTCAGCAGCCGGGTACCTTAGCCACTAGACCACCGTGGCGGGGCGAAATTTACTTGCATGATTAATGAGAAAGAGTGTCGCTTTCTTCACTCAAAAGAAATGTCCCCATCAGTCCGGGTGGGCTTTGCCGAGCTCTCTATTTTTTTTCTCAACAGTTTTCATTGTTCACGTACTCCAGTTCGAGTCAGCTTTAGCGAAGCGGTCTTACTGGTGCCGTAAGTATGCTGAACGTTGTAAAGAGATAAAGCGGAGGAGAAATCGTTTATTTTTTAGGACACCCGTTTAATCGCCAATGGAAAGGACAAGACATGGCAATCCCAGCCACATTATAAAGAACGTCCCTCACTTAACAGCGTTCCCCAATACAGTTAGTCAATGGCTTAAAGAGAGATTACCACGGAGTCTGTGAACGCGCAGCAACTCTCACGTAAGGAAAGTGTTGCTATCAATAGGGCGAATGTGTGCTTTCAAACAACTCTACTCTGTAGTTTTCTTCGTAAAGGCTAAACCATTATTATCAATTACTAAGGTAACAGCAGGCCGCTTCACTCTAGAAAGTACAACTGCCCATTTGTTTCAATATTCGATAAGCGGCGTTCAACGGAGCACAGTGGCAAAATGAACGAGAATACGTGCATGCATGCCTGCGGTGAACGGTCTTGTACAGCTGTCTTGTGCTAGGCTGTTTCGAGAACCAAACACTATAGGACGCCCGGTACAGGCGCTTACAGACTCGGCGGTTGACGCTTGCGCGTTCGGGTTTAAAAAAATGGGCGGCAGTACTGCAGTTCACCCCGCCTTCTGTAATGTGGAAGGCTTCTTGCTACGATCATAATCGTGAAGATTGTTTCTCTCGACGGAATAGAAACACGAAATAATAATCTTTTTCGAAAAGTTTCGGCACAAGACAATTTGTGAATACGGGCTCCTGTTACCAGACAGGTGTTTCTCACACGAGGCGGTGTGTAGCGTGGGCCAGCGGCCTTAGCGTACGTACTTGCGCGCTCCAGCCACGAGCCTGTTCTCGAGTGCGAGGTACGAGTTCTTGGGAGCCTTGGTTGCGGTTGGCCTGGGCGCCGACTGTTGCTGCTGTTGCTGCTGCTGGGACACCGCCCGCTGTTCGGTGGGTCCCGCGTTGCGACCCGGCCCCGAACCTTCCAGTTGCGGGTCCATGCTCACGTGCAGGCCTTTGCCCACTTTCTCGGGAGGAGGCACAGGCCCTGCGACACGGTCACTTGATCAGACAAGTTCGATGGTAAAGAGTTTATAATTTCCTCTTTATACATTCATTTATTTGATTGCCCGCTTAAATACTTCGCAAGCAGGCCCGAAGGCATCGCTTAGAGGAATATTACGTGTAAACAATGACATGATTGAACTGCAGTAATCTTAACAGATGCTTTTTAGGTAAAATACTTAGATGCCTCATTAGACACAAAAATTGGCCGTCGGTTTCGGCACCTGAGCGAGTAATGCAAATATTATCGTCACGTTATGAAGTGGCAGATCATCAACATCTTTGAAGTCATTACATGACGTCGTTCCTTCGACAAAGGAAGCAGCGTGAAACCGCGTTAGGGGCAAAAAGCAATAAAGGCGCGGGGGGAAGGGTGGCAGAACGAAGGGGTGGGGGGAGGGTGATTCAATACAATCGACTGAGGAGAGAAATACGACGACAAAGGTCGGAAATGCATAAGAGGCCTGCTTACTTTGTTAGTAAGCCTGGGAAATGGCGAAAGCCAATGACGTCTGTCAAGGAAGTCATCGTCAGTGACTATCCTGACGGTGCGACAAGTAAACATTTTAGTGGAGCTTGATGAACACATTATGTTTAATTTATTTGTGTTCCCTTGTCTTCTATCCATGTTTAATAACACAGTTAATACGTGCTTGGAAATATTTTAATAAGTTTGGCATGATTAATCTGCTTCTTTACAAAAGGGTTCAGCGTCACTGAGCAAGGCAACATGAGCACGGCTCGGCTCTCGTAATTGTTCGCTTATGTGACACGCAGTGTAAACGCGTGTGCGAAAATACCAGAACTCTTTTTTTTCTTTGTTTGTTTGTGGTCAATCTGAATGACCTACACGTATCGGTCCCTAAGGAGGTGGTAAAATTGTCTGATATATTTGTGAAATCAGCCTACCATATTTAGACATTTCGCTTGCAGTATAATCAAGCTAACCACGTTAAGAACTTGCCACTTGCGTAATCGTCTCACCTACCTGAACGGTAATAAATACAACGAAAGGGTGAAGCATTGCGCGGTATTATGTGGGTGAGAAAAGGGGGTCTCTGGCACATTCATAAAACGGCAAAGGCTCACAAAACTTTACGTACCTTATACAATCATCGGATCATTTCATAGAGAGGAAATAATACCGTGCAGTAAGTGCTGATTCAGCAAGAACATACGAGCACTGCACTAACGCAATGCATCGACGTACCTGGAAGTGCTGAGTCCCGCTCAGGATTGTACTGAAATAGAAGGAGACCTGAATGTTAGAGAGAGGCACAATGTGCGCGAGTATGATGCACTGATCGTTTGTAGAGTGCTGTTACAGAGCAATGGTTTACTTTCTCCATATTTTCCGTGAACAGGAAATTGCCAACGAATAACTTTTATTTATTCTCCCGTATTGAGGCACTTCGTAAAATTCGGTTAATTCTAAGGACAAAAAGGAGTACGTGTTACTTTTTTTTGAGGAGTCATGACTTACCAAGTATATGTCTACCCCCAAAGAGACACGTTAACTCTATTCTGGGTCCCACTACTCTGACGAGAGTATAATGATTTCCAAAGAGAGTTCACACGTCCCTTTAAAGGGAATCATACACGTGGTAGGTAAATAAGGACTGCCAAAAAAGAGTCAAATGATTCATGTTTTCTTTCTTTTCTTTTTTTTACGGAGAGTGTAGACACCGGACCTCGCTCGTCCTTTACCTGTTGCGTTGATGGTGCTTCTGTAACTTTCCACACACTCACTTCCTCAGAGATTTGTATTTAGGATAAACGCTATGGATTCTAGGTCCTCGCTCTATGGACAGGGCTATGGTGAAACCAAATCCCATTAAGCGAGCTCGTCTCTTGACTTCGTCAACATTAAACCTATACGTTATGCTAACACGCATAGGTTAGACCGTGACTGCTGACATAACGTGCAGGGCACATTAGCATTAGAAAGTTAACGACTGTTCTCTCGTGCTATCCTTTTTAAGTGCGACCTTACATTCGGGCACACCCACAGAACGCGAGATAAACGGTTTCGACTGTTCGAACTTTCAGGTGAGCCAATTGTTAAAGATAAAGCCTTAGATGCATCATCAAATGCGAACAGTGATCTGACAAAGGCGGCGTCAACACAAGTAATACGAAAAGTCATGTGATGACGTCACCGTATAATGTTATTAAGATGTCACAGATCACCAAAAGTTGTGACGCCGTCATCACTTCCCTGTTACGTCACACGACATTGTGACTTCGACAAAGGGGGCCAATCCCGGAAGCACTGAAGAACGGGTGCCGAACGTTTCTGATGCCTCGTCATCCTAGACAAACGCATAGCGGACTTTGCTACTGTTTTCTTCCTCGATCACCAGCGGTTTCAATATTGGCTGCCCACGAAAATGCATTCTCCCATGATTCATATGAGATCATGTGAGAATAATCTCGCATGATCTCACGGAGCGCTCACCCCTTCCATCTCCATGAGCTCGGGCAGCCGCAGGTGTTCGTAGGCGTTCAGGCGGTACTCCTCGATGTGCTGCTTCTTCTGGCGCGCCCGGTCAAAATCCTCCATCTCGACGGCCATCTGCTTCTCGATCACCATCTTGCCCAACTTCTCACCCACCTGGCAAAAAGGAAGGGCGTGCTTACGTAACGGGACCGTCTTCATCAACAGTGGTGTATGCTGTCACGTATACTACAGATCAATTTCAGCTGTACCACAGCCTTACAATCAATGTACGTGTAATCGGAAGTCAAGGCGACAGAAGAAGAAGAAGGTAAAGCAGAAGAAGTTGGCTTGGAAATCATGTGTATAGCATACTAGTCGTCACAAGGGTATACCGAGTTGAAGGAGAGAAAGAGGAATAGGTGATATGCTGGCAGTTTACTACGGAGCACAATGAGTCACTGAGCACACACTTCTCTGGGCGGGGACGCGCACCATACACAAAAGATGTTACATTACAGCATATGCTCTTAAGAGGAGCATCTAATCCTGTCTTACTTAAAAGCCTCAATACGCACTTAAAACTACCTCCGGCGTGGTTTCCGTGCTTTCAAGCACCCGAACGGCGAACACCGCGAACACTGTGCAACATCTCTTTTGCGAGTATACCACATCGACGCATAGCAGCAGAAAACGCTCGGCGGTGACGGGCACTGGAAAGCAAGCATTGTCGTAATAGATACAGTTTTCGCCATGACGTGTAACAGCACAGCTGAAACGACAAATATGCCTATTACGAAATGCTTCAGCAGAACTGGACTGGAATATACGCTGAAGACGTTGAAGAAACTACTGTGTTCGTTACCAGCGCATTGTGAACCGGTTTAGCTGGGCTCATCATCCTCCTTCATCATTGATTTTCTTTCCTTCTGCATGTATATCTCTTGCAAATGGCGCATATTGAGAGCCTAAAGGCGATGTTTTGCATTTGCTCTAATTAAAAACATTTCCTCTATCTTTTAGTTAAGTGCTGTGTTCAGATATATTTTTGCAGCAATAAACAAGGTTTTTTTTTGCTGTTTACACCAATATAGAAGATATCCATCTTTTGCAAAGGAATTCGCTATCAGTTACCTCATGAAGAAGCAAAAACAGACTTGATTTTCGTGCGTTCCAGATAAAAAATGAGTCCTTTAAACTCGCTCTCATTTAATCTGCGATTGGACAGTTTCCGTGCGAGTGGGCACAATCACAATGCATGTTGCTGTTCGCGCATGTTCTGACCCGTGTAGGAAAAAAAATTCCAGGAATGTAGAACTTACAAGCAAGTGCCTACCACCAAAAACGAAGCACGCAAGTGTTGTTTTTATTCGCTGTTTTAAAGAAGATGGCAAATTTAAACGTATCACTAAACTTCTCACTTGTAGATAATGATGACAATATGGGGTCGAAATAATGACTCATGTCATTTACAGTGCGTATACACAATGTTATATAACGTAAACACAGATACGTTTTTACAATACAAAATTTGATGTCTCTCAAACTACTGAAAAAAGAAAGCAACCTGCAGCATGCCTTTAGCGAAAGTGACTTATCAAACTCAAATAAAGCAAAAAGCGGCAATCGAAGTCCACCATCTCTTTTTTTTACTTTCCAGTCAACGTTTTAAGCTTGAAGACAAGTGTGCACTTGCCTTAAGCCAATAAAATTAATTTCATCCCAATAACCAGCTTGCAGCGACAAAAATTAGATCCGGAAGAATGTGAAATTGCTCCGTTCAAATTCTACTGTTTTTCACGTATCTTCAACGGCCGTGGTGACGCTTCACTTACGTCACTTTCACTTGGAAACAGTCGTGAATTGAACGTTAAGTGATAACAAAAAAAAAAATAAAGTTGGGAGACCCTTAAGCTTCTCTTTTAACAGTTGAACGCGATAGTAATATCCTTTCCCTAAAGCGTACTGAGTTCGAAATGGCTTGTGTCACTGAAGCTTTCGCATAAGGCTGCATTCTATGGGATGGGTAGCATACTTCAAACAACGGTCAATTGTGCGCGTGAATTTTTTTCGGCCTTGCTATGAACCCACTACATGTGCTTACGGGAAAAAAAGGCGCAATAACGTGCGTGCCTTTTGTAGTGAGTGGCCCGGTTTAAACAACGAAGTCATCATAATCACATGTTGTGACACCCGATTACAATTCACGCTTGTACAACGCATTATTACTGCGATATTACATGTTGCATTGTGAAGCATGTATACAGTATACGCGCGTGGTTTAAAGTATGCAAGTTACTTTCATTGTATTTCGAAACTGACACGTGGCTCTGTGGTAGAAAATCTGCTTGCCCCGCAAATGACCCAGGATTGATCCCCCACTCGCACCCAGTATTTCTTATTCGTTATTTTATTTATTTACACCGTTCTAGATTTTTCAGTCACGCATAAGATATAAAAGATATGGATTTTCCGCTCACAACCAACGACGCCACCGCCAACATCGTAATTTCTGCGAAACGAGCTCGTTAACGCTATCGCGTTTAAATGGAATCAGGCTGCACGCTTCGCTGATCTATTCTCACCTTTTGAAGCTCCACGACAGCGTTCTTCAGTTTCTTTGCAAACACGAACCTTTCTTCTGCGATTGAACAAAGAAAGACAGGCGTGAGATTAGATTTGTACCGGGCGCGCATGAACGCCTATAAATTAAGTGATGCGGCATATTTCACTACAGCACGCATTAATTATTCGATCACAATCGTATAGGAAGCGAAAACTAACACAAGGAAGTGCCACTATCATGCGCGTAAATGTGATGCACTTCACACGCTTTCAGGGAAAAAGTAGTTTTTATGAAGTGCATATATCTACTTTATTACATTTTATGCGACAATTTTTATGCCTCACGTTACACCACGAAATTTTTCCTTCTAATTTTAGCTCGACAGGTGGTTTCGCTTGTGCTGACCCAAAACCTTGCGCTTAGATATCGGTTTTGCTTCTCATCACAAATCTTGTAATAAAAACTGATTAAGCAACAGGGTTAGCAACAGGGTCAGCAACACTGAGGTTGTATTCTGACATCACGCCCTTTCAGGGTTATTTTGATAAGATTGTAACACACACACACACATCCCTTTAACGACATTTGTAGCAGTTATATGTACCTCGTGTGAGGCTTTATACTCCCCGTCAATTCATGCTTCACTCATCGCGAAGCTGGCGACTCTTTGATAACGCAAGTCATGAAACTGCCCGATGAACCTTTGGCTGGATTGAGAAAGCTTCTGCGTGCGTTGATGCCATTTGTCATTGACAAGTTGTCATTGCTAACATCACTTACACCACGAGAATTAAGTGGTATTTGCGCTTTCAAACGACAGTATTACCGTCATGTGAGTATACAGGGTACCTTCGTTGAATCCACTGCTCAACACGCTTTGTTCGTTAAGTATACTGTTAGTTGACTTGTGAGCGGCTGTTAATCGTTAATCCAGCGTCAGAATTCGCTTGAATCGGTTCTTATAGATAATTCTGAAAAACAAGTCGCTAGATCCCATTCATTATGGGAATCAATTTCATGTGAAACAGTCATCGAGTAGCAGCCTTTGGAGCATTTTTTTTGCATTTTTAGTGCACGACAAAAATTTTTTGCATTGGTTTGTTTGTGTGTGTGTCAGACGTTACACGATGTGTAGAGTTTACGCCAAGCGTTACGAGAAGAATTACCGTTGTTACGTAAACTTGGTGCATATCGTGGCATTATTGGGCACATCGAGTATACTCTGGGGATCAAAGGGAGAGCTCTTGGTCCGCCTAACAGTGTCACTCATATTACAGCACAGACGTGCAGCACAGACTTGTAGCACATACTTGTAGCACAGACGTGCTTTCGTCGCCACGAAGTGCATGTTGCGGTTCGATGATCTTCGCATTAAGCAGTGGTTGTCGTAGCATTCGTGCAACGCTTAACTCTATTTTGCTTAGTCGCAGGAACAGATATGCAATGCTTATGGGATTGTTATATAGAGCGCATAGCGATCACTTTAACAGCGTTGCCATGACATGACACCATTATAGGGTGGCGACTTGGGCTTGTTGGTATGGTTGCATGATGATAGATGGTAGCGCAGACAACGAACACGGACAAGAGAAGGCACATAGACACAACACAGACACTGTGTTGTGTCTATGTGCCTTCTCTTGTCCGTGTTCGTTGTCTGCGCTACCATTATAGGGTCATCTTGACACAGAATTTCAAGCAGTGGCGGGGCTTTGTGGTAGAATACTTGACTGTCATGCAGAAAAGCTGGCTTCTATTCTGGCTCGAGTCGCACATATCGTCTCCTGTGCATGCCATGACTTGTGAATCGTGTTCATCGTATATTCGTGGCCTTCTGACAAATATGAGTATAGGCCAAGCTAAGGAGACTACTACGAGAGCACCCAGACGTACGCGTCTATATAGATAGATAGAAATAATCAAAGTTCGTTTGTTTTTCTAAGAAGCGCTCCGCGTTTAATATATTTTTCAGAAAAATAAATGATGTCCAAGGCATACACTGTACAGATGCAATAGTTCCGCCTCTCGCTCCAACATCCGAGCATGCAGCGACTAAAACAATGGCTATCCTCTAAATCTGCGCAATTTTGTGCAGAGGGCGCTGTAGCTGATGTGGAAGTTTGAACACAGTCTGTCACGAACTGATTTGCAAAGTTTTTGTTTTGTTTTGATTTTCAGAAAAAATTTTGGCTTCTGGCCAGTCACCTTCGCTAATAGCAATTCTGGTATGAGAATTTCATGATCTTTTTTTTTCCTCACTGAGAACCTGGTGCTACGAAGATTGAGTTGCGTCGAAATATCAGTGAAAAATCAACTCCGGCCTCGCCTTTTCTCTCACATCGGAGCTACAGTCACGAGACCCACGTTTTCTAAACCACTGAACAGTTCAACTCATTTAATAATTTTATAAAATGACGTGTGCACACGTCATTGTTTTTGTTTCACCAGTCACCGTGGGAGTCGTCGGCTTTATAGCGCAGTTTCGCAAGCGCTGATGCATTAGGAAGAAAAACACTGAAAAAAAAAGCGAGAGAAGAAAGGAACGAAAAAAAAAAAGACGAGAAGGAAAATAAGAAAACAGCGCGAACTAGTGATCACCTTTTTGTATGCAGGACACATCGTCACGCCATAAGCTACGGCGACGTCACGAAAGAAAAAAAAAACAATAGGAAGGAAGATTCGCTTTATCACTCCTGTTTATGAGAACACATTGCGTTTCGCGAAGCGCACTGTGTACGTGGTCCGTTGCACCGATGCATGTGACAGCACAACTTGGAGAGTTGTTCGCTATGCTTTCCCGCTTTCTTTGTTCGTTTTTTCACATTAACCGATGAACGTTCAAGTAAGCCGCACCCTTCATTGAGTGCCGTGTAGAACGTCACGGAGGACATTATAATTCCTAGAGTCATTCTCGGAAGCAGTCAGCGAAAGTGAAGCGCAACGCAAGCAAAAACAAACATCGCCTCGTGATATGATATGCGAGTCAGCGACGCTAACGGGGAAGCCGTCAGCTTTTGTTCTTGCATTTAATGCTCTCGTGACGTCGTACAGCTATGGTAGCAGCATTCATTTTCGTATCTCCAGGCTGTATAGTCACGGGAATGGACGCTAAAGAAACTTTCATACAAAATAGGCAGGACACGTGCCGTGAAAATCATCACACCGCGGGTGAAGGTGGCCTAATGATTTCGCAGGTTGCGGAAGAGAAAAACCTAGTTTTTTTTGTTTGTTTTTTGCATACGTTCCTCTTGTGACCTCGTTCCAGTTTTCTTTCATTTGTTTTTAATTTTCTTGACGAAAATTAGTGCTACGCGATTAGCATAAAAGCCTCGTTAGCTGGTCATTCCCTCGTCACGGGTGATTTTCCTCGCAGGTCCCCCTGTCGTGTACTAATACGAAGTAATAAAGGTGAGTCAAACAAAATGGCGCGTGTCACTGTTGGCAACGGCCATGGAAGCAAAAGAACATAATTCAGCTGGTACCGTAGAGTCATATCTGAGGCCCAAGCGGTTACGTGATGCCCAGCAGGGGACGCTGTCTACGCGTTCTCTGTTAGAGTTAAGTGCACGTGTTCGCGCCTTTATTTTATAGCGTTGTACTATTCAGCCTTCCATCAAGTCACAATAATGCCGCCAGGTGATTTAGTGGACCAGAAGTACGTCATCACTAGGAAAATTGTTCGTGCTGTTGTTGGAAAAAAAAATTCCGCCATATCCACGAAGTGAATGATGATGAGTGGGCGAAGCTCCGGAGGTAAACCTGGTAAACCATGAATCCTCTGTACATTTTGCCCACTCGATTTTATTACATCGCTCCCCCTAGCGTACGTCGCCGCACTAAGTCGAACGATTGCCTTCAACCAATGACACGCGCCATATGTGACATCATTCCTATTTTATAAGATCTCGCGTCTTTCATCAACTACAAGTACCGCTTTCTAGTTTATATCATCTTGCATCTTTTCATCATCAGCTACAAGTACCACCATCTAGTAAACACTACAAGAACTAAACGAGAGGTGGCTACATACAGGAGACGATACCGCCATCTAGTGAACACTGCAAGAACTAAACTAGAGGTGGCTACATACAGGGGACGGTACCGCCATCTAGTGAACACTGCAAGAACTAAACTAGAGGTGGCTACATACAGGCTACAGGGGACGCACAGCCCACGCCCTAAGGAGCTTCGCCCCTAAAAGGAGGAAAAATATTTATTGAAAAAGAAGAGCACCAGTATTTTTTCTGCGTAACCTTCATCATCCTGTAAAAAAAAACCAGCAGTTGTTATAGTGATACAATTTTTCTTTAACGATGTTGATTATTTAAGCAATACCTTGAGAAGCTGCTTGTGCACATGCATGACGTTTGATAGCTTTTAAGATTGGCTTGTTTATACCTTAAGGGGTTGAATCACTTCTTCAAGGAATCACCGAATCATCCCACAGGCGAGAAATTGCGCCAACGCGCGCCATGACCTTGATCGTGCGTAATGAAATACTTTCTGCTCTCTTCGTTGTAATTGCTGTGCACGTTAGTGTGGCTACTGTGTCAGCTTAACACAACTATGCTGTGCGGCGCCGGCACGGGGCCGCAACTAATGTTAACGAGCGCATCTGACCCAAATGTGGCTCTTAATTTATTTCCGTTACTAGCAATCTATCTGCTGTGTGACGCTATAGACAACATGTGCTGACATCTCCGGTAAGAGTGAACACAGGCATCTGTATGAAAACAGGGGGCCTAAAAAAGTAACCTTGTGCCTCACGTACAAACTCTCTTTGTCGCTCATGACTGCAGCATTTGGTTGAGCTGTTCACAGTGGTGTCTGCTTTTTGTAGAATGTGTTTCTCCACCAATCCCGTGGGGTGGCTCTGGACCTCTTTTAAAATTACGATTATCTGCTCCGACTCAACAAAGAAACGGCAACATTAAGTGAAAAAAAAAGTTAAAACCTTGCCTTCTCTATATGAGGCAATATTTCGCAGGTTTTAGGTAATTTTTTCTTGCTTTTGCGTGCACTTTGCAAACCAATACCAATATAATGATTAAATAACGCCGAGCGTGTTCTACTGTAGGCTGTACACTATAACAATCTTATTGCGTCCACACGCTTTTCTGGGTGTCTCAGCACCGGGGATCGAATCCATGTAGCGCATTATTAGCAAGAGCTCTGTGTCGTTCACTAAGGGTTTTTCGTAACAATATGTTCCGACAATGCAATGTCATTTGCCTGCGGCAGAGCTGGCACTCCTGGCACAGTACTCACCGGCAATGGCGTCCCTCTTCTTGGCCTCGAGCTTTCGCAGTATCTGCGCCACCTCGGTATCCACGTACATGTCGAAGGCTAGGTCGTCCATGGGCGAAATCTCCTCGTTCCTGCGGTGGACCATAGGTGGTGGACATAGGTATAGCACATAGAAAGCATAGTTAGAACTGAAGGCCAAGCATTTTACGACTTATTGGTGGGTTGGATGAGAAAGGTGTGTGTGAACGAGTGTGAATCTGGGAGATGGGTTAATATGCGCAGAAGGGCGACGGACTCTACAAAGTTTGGTGTGGAAAAGGAAATTGTTGAAAATATCCAGAATGACGATTGCCCGCATGCACATTTGCAATACCTCGCTTTTCCAGGAAAACCCGTCATAGCACGCAAATAATAGTCTTCTTGAAAGACATTTGTTTGATGAAAACGCAGGGGGCAGGTACCAGTAACATTAAACGACGCTCTCTGACTCAGCAGTAGCTATATGCTAAACGTGAACTTGAAGCTAGCCCGATCTTTCCAACGGCGTTTGAAGCTTATTGGACCACCTACAGCCAGTTTCTGACATACCTAAACTGAAGTAGTTTTTTTTTGTTGTTGTTGTGCTGCGTAATTGTTAACGTAGAAAATTTTCGCTTATGGCAAAGGGTAACAAAAAATGGATAGTGACGAATTTTTACTTCCTTGAAAAAAGTACCGGAGTGTGGGAACAATCTAAGGGAGACGCAAGAGTGTTTAGAAGTTTCGGAATGTCATTTTCGCAGCCACAAACAGAATTTACGGTGCTGCATGGTGATGAGTGCATTACACCGTTGATTGCGCGCTGTCCTCTTTCTATAGTCCTGCTTGTCATGGTCGGTAGGTTAAATGTCACAGATTTATAACTGCTTCTGCCCATTTGTTGTAATTACAAGAGAGAGCCAGGCTTACAACAGACTCACAATGAGCAGCTTAAAATGCTAGCTACGTAAAAGCTGCGTGATAACTTCAAGCCCACCGTCAGGTTAATGTGTGGAACGCCAAATTCATGGGAGCCATGTCTTGTAAGAAAGTTCATAAAAAAAATAGACGAAAGAAAGTGGTATAACGAAAGCATGACCCAATTTTGAGGTGCAGAACAAGCTAATTAAAAATAAATAAAAGAAACTATTGTTATTAAGTCCTCATAATAACGCAATCAGTTTTTGTAGTTAATAAAATTCGCAAAAGTAAGAACATGGCTCTACATTGTATGTGGATGTCGCAACGAGGCGATTGCTTCTGCCTTTGAATGTACTCAAGACCACAGAGTCACATACAAAAAAAAAAAAGAGAGTCCCGCTTCGTCGATTTAAAACCGATCTTTCCGCGCTCAATGCTTTGTTAATCGTCCCCGAAAAGCGAATGGTCTGTAAACTAAGCGTGCAATCGTGTCGCACAGTGACGAAAGCCGACGTGCGTGGTTTCTCTCATCGCTGAACGTGGTAGCGTTATTGCGCTCTTTAACAGAAAACGCATTGGACAATGCAATAGGAAGGTATCAGTACAAAAGTACCAAGCACGGCTCCGTCGATTTCAACCACACAGCGGTCACCGAGTTCTTTGCGGTGTTTCAACATGCCTGCGCTGACGCGAGACAAGTACAGCCAGCAGGGAGGAACGTCACGAAACCAGAGTTCAATGGGCCTATGGGACCTTCGCGTCTACAACGGTGCTGTCATTTACAGCGTGGCGGACATTTCGGGCCTTGCATGAAACCTGACTGCGTCAGGGCGGACGTCCATCAAGCTTCTCAGGTGCACGAAAAACAAAGCATACTTTTTGTGGCAGGAGACATTCAGTGACGCAGTAACATGAGAACGTGATGGTTGCACAAGAGATACCGAAGATGAGGTGATAGAATCTTTCGCAATGGTTGGAACCTGAGGTGTGAAGATAGCAACGTTTTGTGTGTGGACGGCTGCAACCGGTTAATGAAATGAACTGTCACTGTATTACGCATTAAGTGCGACGTGACGTGCGGTAATGCCAAGGCCTCGCGGTAGTCCCTTTACCCTTCGCACATGCGATAGTGCGCTAGCTTAATTCTCATAAAAAATTCAGTGACCTCAGCCAGGTGCATTGTTGTCAAGCCCCGATGAGCGTTGCCGCGAACAGCGATAGATACGAGCTAGATTAATATGGTAAGCCACGCACAGGCCACAGCTACCACGCACGTGCATTATAACATGTAACATTTCAAAAAAGGTTAACGTATTTTCTACTCACCTCTTGATGATGGTTTGCCACGTGGTTTTCTTTTCCATGCAAATGCAGCGCGCAGCATTGAGAGCGAGACAAGAGAAAACGGCAGCTTCGTTGCATGAAACAACACTTTTGATCCTCCCCCGCTGCGAACAGCTTTGTTCGACAAAATGCACCAGTCACAGCGAGAATCTGCTCAGTTTACTACTATAGTTGTAGAGGGTGGTAATGTGTACATGAACTACACCAGCAAGCTTCATTGTTGGGCTGTATCGTAAGTTGCATCAATCTGCACTTCCGTTACAAGTCAAAGCACGCGTTAACCTTTTGGCAGGAACCAATGTCAAACGAAGCAAATAGCACTGAGTGAAGCTTCCCTACTATTTATTTTTTGATACTGCCTACAGATACAGAGTGGAGAAGGACAAATGTTCAAGATTATAGTTGTCGTTCTACTTACTCAATTGGAAATGCAGTGGCCTAGGTACATAAAACGACACCACGCAATGTGGGAAATCGGGAGCAGTGCAGAGGCTGGCGAAATCAACTAAGATGTTCCTGAGAAACTCAACTCAGCTACGTAAAACGTATGATTTGATTCTTGATTGATTGATTGATTTGTGGGGTTTAACGTCCCAAAACCACCATATGATTATGAGAGACGCCGTAGTGGAGGACTCCGGAAATTTTGACCACCTGGGGTTCTTTAACGTGCACCCAAATCTGAGCACACGGGCCTCGACATTTCCGCCTCCATCGGAAATATGATTTGATTCTTGCATCGTGCATCGGAAACTAGTGATACGAGTGCCATTTTTCGAATTTATCAGCCTTGCGCTACGAATGAAGAACAGTGTCCGCTCACCTCGTCTTCTTCAGAGCCGTCTAATCCTTGCACGTCGTCGCCGATTACGTTTAACGCAACAATTCCAACCTGCAAAAAAAAATAATAAGCAAAAGCAGCCTAGATGTGCGTCCCACTTACACTCCGACAAGAATATAGTTATATATCTACAAATAAAGTCAACGTGATTTTTTTAAAGGGAGTCATATATAGTACGTCACTCTAAGAAATGATCGAGTAAAAAGGGTGTCTTTTTGTCGCACAACGATAATCGTCGCCTATCTTGCGTTCCTTTCCTCACATTAGGGAGCTTTAGAATACCGTTTGTAAGCGCTGCGGGCGTTGCGGGCGTAGCGGGTGCCATATGAGTTTTAGAATAGCGTTTGCCCGGCTGCGAACCGCAATGCACGATCGCAGTGACACCATAGCCTCGAAACCAGCGCTCGCGGGCCACATGCGGGCCACCATCACCGCACGCAATTTCGGTTTTTTTTTTTTTTGCGTGCGGTCCGCGAACGCCGACTCGCGTTACGACGCATGCGTAGTGGCAGTGACCGCACCGCAAGGGCTCGCGGTTCGCTATTCTAAAACTCCCTATATTATCGCCGCACGCCCGGCACTTTGAGGTCACGAACGAGATGCGCGCTATCAGCGTGACATAACATTCTCGATAGGAAAGTGGCCAGTGCCGAGTTTTCAAGAAAGGAAGCGCAAGCCGCATGACGATTATTGTTGTGGGACAAAAAGATGCCATTTTTACTTGATAATTTTTTTAGAGTGCGTGGCAAGTTAGGGCTCACAGAAGGAGAGTCAAATTACTCTCCATTTCCTTTCCCTCAAAGTGTAGTTGATTTAGGATCACTTTACGGCACTTGGTCGTGTTGTTTTTTTTCTTGGTGTGGACAACGCATAGGCGCGAACACTCCTCATTGCAACGATGTAGAGCGTACACACTGCACACTTGGACCACAGCAGATTCTGTTAGAAAGGCCCAAGGAAGTATTTGAAATAACGATAGTATATCTGGCTTCACTTCCGTATATCGATGTGTCGATGTAACGGCTCTTTTGCATGTACCATTGCACATCTAAACAAAGCTACCACAAACTGCACCAGAAATCAAGTCTAAGATGTGTTGTTTCACTACAAAATAATATTATAATTATAATCGTCTCTATTTTTTCCATATAAAGGGGGGAAGGAACCCCGGACCAGGAGCTACAAAGTTGCAGCTTGAGTGCGGCTGAGGCCAAAAAAAAAATACACTCATGTAACATACATGTCAGAAGAAACGAAAAACGCAGTACACAATAAAAAAAATTACACATAGTAGTATAACGTCACACACAACACATAAATAAAGGAATGAAACTATGCAACAAACAAAAAAACGTACTCTACTTGTAAACATACAAGCTAGCGAAAGATCTATACAATGTGCCTTACAAAATATTTTTTTTATCTTCTTCTAATTTTAGTATGAGTAGGCGACAATCCTGTTTTTCATATTTGTTGAAAATCGTTGGTAGAAGAAACTCGGAGGCTTAATTTCCGTAGCCAGTTTTCGTATAGGAAAGGGTCCACCTTTCGGCACTTCTTGTACAGACAGCTTTATGTTTCAAGGTAATGTTTGCTAAAGATATCAAGGACTCTATTACGACAGGTGGTTAAAATCTAAAACAGTGCGATAGCCGACGTTCATAAGTAGTCGCAACAAGGATAATATTATATTTAAGAAAGAACTCTCTAGTGTAGTGTCTCAAATTATTTACATGTACCTGGTTGTAGACGTTGTACTTGTTCACGTGATTTGCGTGTATCAAAAACTTCACGAAGTCTCCAATGGCGTCCACCAGCACGGACTTTAGCTCCCGCGACTTGTACTCCGAGTGCAGGTTGTCCGCCAGGGAAACTTCTCTGTAAAAATGCAGGAAAAAGCATTTTGTGGGATAATTGATTGACATGATTGATATACGGGTTTAACGTCCCCAAACCACCATATGAGACGCCGTAGTGGAGGGCTCCGGAGATTTCGACCACCTGGGGTTCCTTAACGTGCACCCAAATCTGAGCACACGGGCCTCCACCGGAAATGCTGCCGCCGCAGCCGGGATTCGAGCCCGCGACCTGCGGGTCAGCAGCCGAGTACTTTAGCCACTAGACCACCGTGGCGGGGCACATAGTGGGAAAATAAGCCGGGTTCAAAAGAGGTGGCACAGTCAAACTCGACTGTACCGAACTTGGGTAAATCAATTTATCACTTAAATCGAATTGTTTTCGAACACTGTGATACTTTAGCGTCAATGCGTAAGAACATTTACTGCTACGTTGGACAGATATAGCCGGAACACTGATATATAGAACACCAGGTGAACACAACAGGAAGTTGGATTTACCTCTATAGAGGGGACCTTTCCGCAGGTGTCTGGGAAAGTCAGCGATGGGATTAGTGGGTGCCGTGCGGTGTGCCTAGAAACTAATTCTTCCATGCTTCCTCGACGTCCCACCCGTCAGTTAGTATTAAAGTGAAAGACTTACATGGCTTATTAAACGGGACATTTGACCGTCCCGCGGCGTCGTTAAGAGGTGTTGCGAAAAATCTCCATCACAAAATGACATTACCATATAACGTCATCATAACGTGAAAAACTACAAAATGTCAACATCACGTGACAACTTTTTGGTGTGACCTCATGTGATGTAACGCCACACGACGCCATTTCGGCGTCCTCTTTTGAATGACGAACAAAACCGGAGAACGCGCGACCTTAAGAGAAGAAAATTAAGATGGCGCCTGGCAGTGACACGTGAAGCCGCGGCTTGTGTTCACTGCTCCGTTTTCTATTATACGTCTACTGAGAAAAAAAATTCACAGCGTATCCACGGAGTGAATGATGATGAGTGGGGCGAAGCGTCCGTCCGTCCACCGGTCCGTGCTTCCGTCCGTCCGTGCTTCCATCGGACGGGCGGATGCATGAACGAACAAACGGACTGAAGCACGGACGGATGCATTCCGTCAGATGGGCGGTTGCATGCACGAACAGATGGACGGAAGCACGGACGGAAGCATTCCGCCAGACGAGCGGATGCATGAACGAACAGATGGACGGAAGCACGGACAGCGCATTCCGTCAGATGGGCGGTTGCATGTACGAACAGACAGACGGAAGCACGGACGGAAGCGTTCCGTCAGATGGGCGGTTGCATCAACGAACAGAGGGACGGAAGTACGGGCGGAAGTAATTCCGTCCATCGGGTGGATGCATGAACGGACGGAAGCATGGACGGAAGCATTCCGTCGGACGGGTGGATGCATGAACGGACAGACGGACGGAAGCACGGACGGAAGCATTCCGTCGAATGTGCGGTTGCATGAACGAACAGAGGAACGGAAGCATGGACGGAAGTAATTCCGTCCGTCGGGCGGATGCATGAACCGATAGACGGACGGCAGCATGGACGGAAGTGTTCCGTCGGACGGGCGGATGCATTAACTGGCAGATGGGCGGAAGCACGGACGGAAGCATTCCGTTGGACGGGCGGATGCATGAACGGACAGATGAGCGGAAGCACGGACGAGCACACGGACGGGCGCATGGTAGAGTGCTATGGTGGTAGTGTAGCGGAACAAGCGTGTAAATGGTATTAGAACTAATTAATATTAGCCAAGTTACTTGTGGACGTAGTCATCGAGTTCTGCATTGCTTTCTTTTCCTATTAAAAACTTTTCTGCGCATCCTCACATGTCGTTTTGTGGCAGTGTTGCTTACCGTGGCCAGCAAGCTTAATTTTGTTGGAAACCGAAGATTGATTGTGTTACTGTTATTGTTCGTATAGAGAAAGAATGACTAATGGTCCTTCCATTTCTCTTTTGTTAGTTGGTTTATATTCTTTTTTAAATTTTAGGCCCAAAAAGCATACATGCGAATTTTTGAAAGTGCCAAGCGTTTCATTTGTACTTTCCGGCTCATCATGTTCACTACCACGAGTAAGTGACTAGCATAAAACAAAATTAAGTACGATGATTCGTGAAATGGCAAAAAAATACACTATTTTATAGATCATGGTCTGCGCTCAAGCGAGGATGTCACTGCCGTCGAGAAGCCATTTCTTTGTTGTTACTTTTATCTCTTATTCAGCAAGGAATGGGTGGTCCCACCTAATCAGCACGCTGAGCCGACTAATAATTTTGCGGAAACAGTTCTCGTTTAATCTTTCGCTGCACAATAACAAGCAAGAGCACCAGCGAATCGTCCAGTAAGCGTTACTGTCTGGTCATGTCCAACTTACTTATCGTGCGAGCATTTCTTTTTTACGGACAATTTAAGAGCAGGCGTTATCGTCATCAGCAGCGTGGGAGACAAAGGTCAGCCACCCCTGGGGAGAAGGGGGGCGGAGGGGAAAGTAGGAAGTCGAAGTCGACAAGAAGGAAACACGAAAGCCCAAACAGCGTAAAGCAAAATGACAGGATAAAGGAGTGTACAGCACCAAAACGAGAGGCCAAAATCCGAGCGATGACGCACCCGAAGCAACGTCAAACAAAAAAGCAATAAAACTAAAGAGCACGTCCGGTCAGCTCGAGACTACCAGCAGGGTCACGTAACGCGTACGCTGGAAAAAAATCACGGCTATGCTGCCGATCACTCTTCCTCTCTTATCCCCCCCCCCGTGTTTTTCCCTTCCCCGTAGTCCCTGTGATGCTTCCTTTCCTCCCTCGACTGACGGGGTGGGGTGGGGGGAGCGGAGGTCAATGACCCCCGGCTCTGCCAGCCGCGGGTCCACCGGAGGGCCCGTGCCTAATCGCAAATGTGCCACCGCATTCACCGCGCTTGATACCGGAACCGCGACGTAACCGCCGGTGCACTCGCGGCAGCGCGATGTGCGTCGCTGCAAAGGAGGCGCTGTGGCCTGCCTAATCGTGCGTGGCCAACGCGCAACCACGCTAAAGTGCGTCCCTTTATTATTGACGAGTAGTTACGGTAAGAATCGCTTGAACAACTTCTACTAGGCGTATGCTACACTTTCGAGCGTCGCAAGTAACATTAGGGGTACAAAGTAAAAAACAAAAAAGCTCTTGTCCAGCGAAAAAGGATTTTGCAACGGGGATACTGCTTTCACTATTTTAGGGGCGAAGTTCTTTATAGCGGCACCTGTTCGTCCCTCGTAACCGTTGTAGTATGTAACAAGTATAACATTTTGACCTCCAAGGTGGTGCCGGCGCAAGATTTCCCTGTGCGTTGTTCAGCAACGAAAAATAGTGCTCAATGTACATGCCAATGGCTGCTAATGGGGAATGAGGGACAGGAGCATTCGGCTTTTAGTTAACGCGCATGCTGCGATCCCCTTTAGCAGCCATTGGCATGTACATTGAGCACTATCTGACAAGGAAGGGTTGCTACGTTATACTCGCTGGGTGTAACCTCCTTAGTTTTAGAAAGGTTTAGCGAGCGTTGAGCCGCAGTGCCATGAACACAATGAACTTGTATATACCATGAATGAACTCGAGGTGGTTAAAGGTGGGAAGTAGATACGAAGCGCAAGCCGTAAGAAAGTAAAAGCCGAATTCTCCTGTCTCTCATTTTCCATTAGCAGCCATTGACATGTACATTGAGCACTATCTGGCAGGAAAAGGTTGCTACGTTATACTCGCTGGGCGTAACCTCCTTGGTTTTAGAAAGGTTTAGCGAGCGTTGGGCCGCAGTGCCATGAATACCGTGAACTAGGATATACCATGAACTCGAGGTGGTTAAAGGTGGGAAGTGACCCGAAGCGCAAGCCGTAGGAAAGTGTGCTTGTGCCACTGCTCATTTAGTCCTTGGAATGTCCGGTGGGTGGCGGTGTTTTTATATGGGGAATATATGATGAAAAGATGCGAGATGGTGGTACTTGGAGTGTTGAATAGATGGATGAACGGACACACAGACAGATGCATGGATTGACGCATGAACGGACGCACGAACAGACGCACGCGCGGACGGGCGGATGGACGCGTGGACGGTCACACAGACGGATGCATGGGCGGACGGAAGCAAGAACAAATGGACGGACGAATGCTTCGCCCCACTCTCCATAATCCACTCCGTGGATATGCTGTCAATTTTTTTTTAGTGATTGTAAGCGTGCGCGGGGTTATCTATTGGAAGGGGGGTGGGGGGGGGGCAAGTTTTATCACAGCTTTAATCCCTTCCACCATTTTGGTCAAGTCCGAAAAAAAATCAACCCTCCGCATGGATGCAGAAATGAAAATGAAGGGATGGCACACAGTCGCAACGGAAAAAGAATGGCACATGTCAAGGTGTCCGGTCGGCGGAGCAGTGAAATTGCGACACGCGGCTCTGTTTTTCCCGAGCAAGCCAAGCACGCTGATACCGGATGTGGCGGCTGCATTTCCGGTGGAGGCGGAAATGTTGTAGGCCCATGTGCTCAGATTTGGGTGCACGTTAAAGAACCCCAGGTGGTCGACATTTCCGGAGCCTTCCACTACGGCGTCTCTCATAATCATATGGTGGTTTTGGGACGTTAAAACCCACAAATCTAAATCAATCAAACAAGCATGCTGATAAAGAGAGTGCCAAGCACATGCCATTTTCCGTCAGAATGCACCAATGGACCGTCAGAATGCATCCCAAGAAGCAGCTTTTTCGGGATAACTAAAGATAAAGATACGATTGCATCGCAACTCATTCGAAAAAAAAAAGAAATAATTCATGTGCGTAGTCACATCTGTCTCAAGCGTTCGTAGCTAATGTGGCTACACACAAGGCACAAGTGGTTCATTAACAGCAAGATGGATTGCTTTCAGCCGGTCCGCCGGTCACCCCTGCTTTGAAAAAATGGGACATGCTTAGCAATCACGCTATCGGCATGCTCGTGAGGTACTGCACCACGGGCCGCAATTTTGCAGCTTCGGCGACCATTCACTTGCGCTAATATTTTCCCGTTGAGACTGTACTTTTCGCAACGGCCTACCATCGGCCTCTGGCTTTCGAGGTTGAAGTTGGCAACTATAAGCAATGGTCTGAAGCAGAACTGGCTCGCCCTCCACATGATTTAAGGGGGCGGCCAACATAATGAAAAAAGTAGCAAAGATAATGCATTTACTTACACATGATTGATCAGGGTTGAACGCCCCGCCGCGGTGGTCTAGTGGCTAAGGTACTCGGCTACTGACCCGCAGGTCGCGGGTTCAAATCCCGGCTGCGGCGGCTGCATTTCCGATGGAGGCGGAAATGTTGTAGGCCGTGTGCTCAGATTTGGGTGCACGTTAAAGAATCCCAGGTGGTCGAAATTTCCGGAGCTCTCCACTGCGGCGTCTCTCATAATCATATGGTGGTTTTGGGACGTTAAACCCCACATATCTATCAATCAATCAGGGTTGAACGTTACAAAACCATCATATGATTATGAGAGACGCCGATAGTGGAGGTCTCCAAAAAAATTTGACCACCTGGGGTTCTTTAACGTGCACCTAAATCTAAGTACATGGTCTTCAATGATTCTCGCCTTCATTGGAAATGCGGCCGGAATTCAATCCCGCGACCTGCGGGTCAGCAAACAATAATTCATTTTCCACTTCATATATTGTTTGAGTATACACACAAACGTCGGTAATATTCACGAACTACTTCCTACCGAATATTTAAACTAAACATGGAAGCTTAGATTGAAAGAGTTTATTAGGCCAATTCGAAAGTTTTACATAGAATGGTAGCGCTAGTGGACATGTACAAAAGGAAAGGACACTGACACACAGACGTTCTGCGTCTCAGTGTGCCTTCCTTTAGTCCGTGTCCACTAGTGCTGCCCATCCAAGATAGATTGAAAATTCGCTATTTTTAAGTCATGGAAATATGCGCTTTCCCGAAAGCCCTATAGGCATCTGTATAGCATAGCTTCATTCATTGCGGCAGATTTCCTTCGTGCCACATGGAAGCCGAGGAAAATACATGGTATACTATGTATACATAGATGGCCAATAGCGACTAGAATGACCTAGGGTAGGGTGCCCACCTGTGCCACTAGTGGATAGTATAGGTATGACATAAAAGACATTCTTTATTGTGAGGTAGAAGAAAGTAAAGCCTCAGCCCGCACCATAAGAATATAGCAGGCGCACATAAAACACAGAGTATGAGAAGGGCTAGAGTGTCCAGCTACACCACTGCAGATTCCAATAGGATTGGGCGAGGTAGTGCAACGTGGTTAAAGGGGCCCTGCAACACTTTTTGAGCATAGTCAGTAAACGCTGCCTATCGGTAGTAGGGACTCCCGAGAGCACGCAAGCTAAATGTTATAGCGAAGCACGCGACCTGTAATTCACAAAAAAAATATTAAAGTCAGCTAAAAACTGCTTTCTCTTGAAAAATGACGGAAGATGCTCAAAACTGACTCGTAAAAGGCCATATATCAGCCATTGGCTCATTTGAACAACGCGCGCTTGGTCGTTACTGGGATCGCCGCGGGAGGCCACGACTTGGCCATGCGTGCGCGCGCGATCACACTGACGAAGCCGCGCATTCGAAAAAAAAACAAAAAGAAAAAAATGTTCAAGGTCACGAGGTCTGCATGACGTATATTCTTTGTTCTTGCTATTTCTCCCTGCTTAGCTTCCAGCGCTTTCGTCGGGACGAGAGAAGATAGAATGCAATTGCAGCATGCGACAAATCTTTGTAAATCCACTCACACTGGACGTATTTTTAAAATTTTTGCGGCAATGAATTCGTGAGGCAATAAGCTTTTCCAGTGAAATCATTCCACCATTACTTGAAAAGGTGTTTCAGGGCCCCTTTAAGAGTACGTATCAGCGCAAACAACAAGATGGAACAGTACAGATAACCCAAGGTTCCGAACCTTAATGCAGCACCCTATGTCCTCTTTTCTGTCCCCTTTTGTCGGTGACGCCAGATACACACTCTTACTGAATACATTACTGGAAACAAATTTGATAGCGTAACTAAAAGTTATAAATGAAGAGAACATTCGATGTGGCCGAGAACCTGTTATTCTTTACAAATTCGAACAAGCTGACGAGTATTTTGGGTGGCACGTTGCTGCACGTGTAAAATATGACAGTTATAAAGCGAATAAACGAATCTTATCTTCCAACAATGCACACGCACTGTCTCAAGTTTTCTGGGTACAGAGTAACGACAAGGTGAGGTGGCGTGCTTTCTTTATTTTTTTCTTAAAGTTGTGTCGGTAATGCGTTACCTTCTTTTACATAGCTTTACGTGTTACCTTTACTTGAATTTAACCATGAACCATTGTTACTACCTATTTAACGTACAAAACCTGCTCCTACTGCTGTCAGTATGCTTCACCGCAAAATGCTGCACTGCATGGCAAGGCTGGTGCCTAAATAACTGCGCCACGATCAAACGTCGCCTTGTCTTGAAAGCATCAGCTAAGACTTGCTGAATGACTATAGCGTTCAAGCGTGATTGTGTGATATCATCTGAAGTTCATATGCCCCGCCATTTGCACGTGCATATTGTGTGTCTTGACTTACGGGTAAATGATGGGGAAATATGTGCACAGGCATGCGCATGAGGGGGGCAGGGGGACGCCCCCCATCTAGGTACTATAGGTACCTAGGTGGAGGGCGCAAATAGAGGAGGGGGCAAAGCCAGCTCCATACGGTGACATAATATGGACAGGGCGCTCAGACTCAGCGGGGAGAGGGGAGTCAGCCGGATACTCCAAATAATTGACCTTTGGCCGATTTGGTGCTTTGACATAGAAGCCATCGTGAGAGCACAACTAAACACGACACACAAGAAGAAACAGACGATAACAGGAGCACACTCGTTGGTAGTGTACTCCTGTTCTCGGCTGTTTCTTCTTGTGTGTCGTGTTTAGTTGCGCTCTCACGCTAGTTTCTATGTCAGCCTGATACATTCACTTAATAGGGTGGGGGAGCTCCGACGAACCTACCCCCCCCCCCTTAAGAGGAGCCCAGTGCCCACCTAGGATTATGTGCATTGACATATTTCAATCTCTACTGCGGTGTACACCTTGGGATGAGTGCGCTAGAACTCCTAGTATCTTGCCCTAATGCTATTATAATCGCTAAGTGAGAATCTCGTCATTGAAAAAAATCAATGATGAAACTTATGGATTGATTTGACATCAGGCGAGATCGCTTTACAACATCAACCGCCAAACTGACGCAACCGCGTTTAAGTAACTCACGAAAGTAAGCTTCAGTGGGAACGACCTACAAAACGATACGCGTGAAAACGACCATGGAGTCCTATGCAGCACTCGTTTACGACCGTGTCTATAAAACCAATCGTGTCATGCGTGACGTACACCTTCTTGCTCGTAGCTAACCTCTAATGACCTAGATAGATAATTATAATGACAGCATTCGCAGTAGTAGCATACCGGATCCCTGCATCTGGTTAAGCGCGATGTCTTCCTGTTTTCTCTCCCTCTTCGCAGTGGGCACTCATAAACGTCCCGTCACATGACTTACGCTCGTCGACCAGTGGCGAACGAGGAAATCAATTACGTATATTTCTGTTTGGCCTGTTTATTTGTTGTGTTTTTTTTTTCAGAACGTGTATTCGCAAGTTGCGAACACCGACACGCATATACTATTCGCGAAGACCGATTCAGAGCACAAGTCGTGGTTACGCTAGGGTCGGTAATAAGCCTTAGCCGGACAAGGGGCGCACTTTCGTTGCGGTACCTCGAAACGACTCTCGCGGACGAAGAAACAAACAAACATACCGATCAACAACGAGCTGTAAATACGGGAACAGACTGCCTAAAGCATCCGCCATAGGCCTGCGCAGGAACGTAAGTAATGAATCACGTGCGTGGACAGCACGTTTTGTAGCCGCACGTTGTAACCACGGCTTATAGGAGGAAGGGGTTGGACGGGCAGTGCGCCGCCGTCGGCGTGTTGGAGCATGACGTGCGCTGCACTCACCCTAAATGAGTCCAGCGGGCGTTGTAGAGAGCCACGTCGAGTCCTTTGGGGACGTTGCCCACGTAGATGTCGATTGTGGTGGCTGTAAATAAGGCGCACCAAATGAGTATACAGCGAACAACGGCTGCGACAGTGTCCGATCTTCTCTAAACAAGAGCACTGTACAAAATCCGACGCCAAGTGAATTTTAACTGGAAAATTTGTTTTGAATTCATGTTGTCATCCTTCTGACGTGAAAAGATGAGAGGTGTCAGTAACTGGTCTCAATAAATTGACTGATTTCAATAATGGAATGTTATACGCAATTGGCAGCGCCGCAAGCTTCGCGCAGTAGCTCGCCCATTTATTTATTTATTTATTTATTTATTTATTTATTTATTTATTTATTTATTTATTTATTTATTTATTTATTTACTTATTTATTTATTTTCGTATCTTAATTCATGTCTACCTGTGTAGTGTGGCAAACCATCGCAAGTGGGGTTGACTTAACCTGCCTTAACTCTTTCAATTTACCCTTTACCTCACTTCATGTTGAATGTCGTACACCCCTCAACGACCAAAATACGCGCCGCACCTGCTTATTACTGTAGTCTCTAAAATGTCCTCGAAGGTAAACGCCCACACAGCTTAATGTAGAGTTCTTCGAACTATCGGTTCGTCATCAAATGTGCTACAGAAACAAGACGTCTAGAAGGAAGTCAGTCACGAAGATGTACTAGCAAGCCATAAAGAACCTTGTATGGGATTCCACATGAGTGCAATAAACACGCCCGTTAATGTTGGTATTTGCTTCGTACATAACCGCCAGCCGCTGTCAAACAATACCACGGCAGTTCCTTGAAGCAGCTTATGCATTTTCTGCTTAGTTTACATTCCAAAGGGCTGAAATCTGTGGCAGATCACACGACTGTTTTCAATATCAAGTGCTGGTAGCCATTGACTGGTTTAGTGGGTACATACCCAGCTCTATGACTGCCTCGGATATGTTCTTAGATGCTTGACATCTGGCATCATACACAAATATTTCTTCGTAATGGCTGTGTGGTCAAAGGTGTGACCTGTTGCACGGCCGCTCGATCTCCCCCGGTAGATATCAAGCCGCCATGCCTGTTGATAATGGGCATCCTCAATCTAATATATCCCTCTCTAATCGTTCTCATTGACTAGTTTTCCACATTGCAACGCTGTAATGACGTGGCTTCACTGATGGGTTTGTTCTTTCATGCTATTTACAGGAATAACAGTGCAAAATGGCGGTGCAATGATATTAAAGAGACACCGTCTTTCTGCTATGAAACGTAGACTTGCAGCGTTTTTGCTCCGATATGGTGGCTCCTACACACTTATATCTGTTAGTATTCATCTGAAATCCACAATCTAAATTGTCAACAGCTGAAACAATTCTGTCGTCGTCCCACGTGCTGCGACGCTGACGTTCAATATTTAAAAATTAAAGAATTAGAAATGAAATGTTAGGCGACCTACTCTTGACTTATGTGTCTGGCAGTAGCACTCGTACATCGGCGTTCATGTGCTCAGGTGTACTGCTCGGGCTAACTGAGTGCGTCATCGCACTGCCGAAGCGGATCCCAAAGGCCACGTAGAAATAAACACGGAGTTGTGATTTGCTCCACTATATGCCGCAACGATCTCAGCTGCTCACAATAAAACCTTCTTTTATTTAACTCGCTCATTCAGTTTTCATTGACTATCCCGAAAGCTAT